>NC_141763.1:79133348-79745014 GCF_982258835.1 Parasteatoda tepidariorum
ATTTTGAAAGTGTTGGAAGAATTCTTTATTTACAGTAATATTGTTAAATTTGTTAAACCAATCAAAATAAAGAAGTCAATACAAAAAATGAAAAAAAAAAAACTGTTAAATTTTCATTCCAAAAAATTTCGGTTAAATAACTGGCAACTAGGCACTAGATTTAGGTTGTGTTTGAGTTTGTCAAATGAATCATGAAATTTAGCTTGATTCATCAATCTGATGGGGAACTTTATCTTGATAATGGGAAATACTAGACTTTTTTATGCTGAACAGTTCTGTGGTGCTGCCATCTATCCGTAATTGAAAGTTTCGTAATCCAATAGTCCAGAGTCACTGATTAGGCAATGTAGGACACTGGAAACTTTTCATTTAAAGGAATAAAAGAAATATTGTGGTGTCAACTCTGGGATTCGAAGTCGCGTGAGATTAACGATCTGCTCTCGTGGCTGTAATATGTACTGTGCTCGAAAAACCTAAGTGGCTTTGAAAACTAGGCCAATTGGTGCAGAAGGATTTCTGCGTCAAGTATTGGCACCGAATTAGGTGAAAACAGTCAATAAAAATTTTCGCATAATTGTAAAATATAAATAATAATTCTTATTATTTACATTAAATATCGTTGCTACCCAAATTAATCTTTATGAACATGACAAAAATGTACAAAATATTTTCGGATGTTACAACAATCTAATCATTATCTTTCAGTACAGAAGAATATGACTTCTATTTATTTCTCATAGATTTCATGGCTGCATGAAAAATCTAAATGGCTTCAAAAAGTAGGCCAATAAGTACAGAAAATTTTTTGCACCAAATATTGGCACTTTATTAGGAGAAAACAGTCATAAAACAATTTCGTTCATAGTTAACAGTTTGAATACCATCTTTTTATTTTTATAAAAATTCAATTATTTTTATTAAATATGGTAAAAAAAGCAATTAAATAATACTGTTTCCTTAACTATTTTTCCAAAAATGCACTGAACAGGGTTCACTTAGAGCCATGTTATTCGTGAATATTAATAAAAATGTATTAATAAAAATGTATTAATAAAATATTTATTATTCGAATTAATCTCTATAGATAGTTAATTTATAATAGCATCCAGAATACATAAAAAAAAATTTTTGTTAGTGAATGTAAAATAAATTTGTTTTAGTTTTATTTTGCACATTGATTAATTTCTGACATTCAATTATTTGTGATACTAAACAGGGGTTAAAGATTTCTGATTAAAATTCCTTTTCAAAGTCTTTTGTCAGCAACTCAAAGGAAAATGCAAATGAGTTAATCTGTACTAAACATCGCACAAAGGAAGATGCTTCACATGCTTACTACACATGAAGCAAGTGTACTTACTCTGCATAGAATTTTAGATAACTTCAACGTTTAATTGAAATGCTGATTAAATGCTTAGAAATTGAGAATGGTTTAAATGATGTTTGCTGCGAAAGATTGAAAACAAATCTTTCGAAAAATAAATTAAAACAGTTGTTGTAAATTAAAATAACACTGAACAGTGCTTTACACAGTAAAAAGTAAACGTTAAGTAAAAGGGTAATTAATGATTTTTTATACAATACATAAAGTCACCTCTTTTATCTAGTTAAAACAAAATTTTGCTGTTTGGGTTGAAAAGTTACATACTTCCGCGTTTTGATGTTGTAAATAAGAATAAATATCTGTTTCAAATTAGCGAAAATTCTTTGCCTGTTGTGTATCCGAAATTTTGAAGGGAAAAATCAATTTGGAACATGCTACTTAAATTATTCTTTGTGTTAAATACAGAAGAAACTCGATATTCTGACACCGTCGGACTCAGAGAAATGCCGGGAAAACAAAATTGTCGAAATATCGGTTTTAAGTTTATTTTTTAAGAGTATTCCCCATAAACCATGGATGATGATATTCAAAATAAGTGCACTATAAAGAATTCCGGATCAATTTACAGTAAAAAGTACTGGCATGCTGAGTACAGCACCCGTAAAATCCATTTTATTGTAAAATCCAATTTACTGTAAAATCCATTTTTACAGTAAAATTTTGTGATGCAATCATTACAGTAATATATCGCTAATTTGGTGAAACAATGACGTAACTGATAGTTAAAGCAATATTCAGTTACGTCATTGTCTCCCCAAATGAGCGATATATTTGATTGCAGTGATTCAGTGATTTTACAATAAATATTACTGTACATAAAAAGTGCGGTGTGTCAGATATTTTGCTCCGTAAAATTTTACTGTCAAAAGTACTCGCATCTTGAGAGCCGGTACTTTTTACCAGAATTCGATCCGGAATTTTTCACAGTGTGGTGTTAATAATAAAGTTTAAAAATAACCACTTGTGTTTTATTTTTCATCAATAATTATACAATACGAAGTAAAAATTATATCGATTTTTTTTGTCAGCCAAATATCAGATTTGTAGTAATAAAAATAATTGGGTAACATCAAATGTAATAATAACGAGATTTTGCATTGCGTTGCAGTTAACCGTAAACGCGTTTTAATAAGCCGTATTAAGCTTTACAACCTGCAGGCTGAAATTTTCTAGCTATCTTGTATATTTAGCATCACTTAGAGGTAGAAAAGACGGCAAGCATTACGGTTAACGTATGAAAAACACTATACAAGAAAACTCTAACGATGGAACGTGTGCAAGAATGCTTTTAACATTGTTTGGAAGGACTGTAAAATAGCCGAAGTGTCCCATAATCAGGAGTCGCCGGATAGTTAGAATTTCCCATGGGATTCATGGCTTACAATGATGTGGGTAGGAAAAATTTATCTTTGACTTTTGAAACATAGATTATTTCGACAACAAATAAATGTACTTTTGTAAAAAATATATTTGAGAAGATTTAAAATGAAGCGTGTAGGTATTATTTATTTTTGTCAAAACATTTTTAAATATGATGTAATATCTATCTATATATGATGTTAATCAACCCCCAAAAATATATGAAGGAACACTTAATTCTGGGTTAACACCAAAAAGAGCTTCCATATACGATTTTAAAAGGTGTAATTGAAATCTTGAAATTGAATAATCTAAAATCAAGTTCTTACACTTTCACTCAATACGAGAACTATTTTCAAATCCGAAAATACTAACTAGCTTGTATTGAAAGCCAAAAATTCCAGCAGTTCATTTTAAAGCAAATAAACTGTTTAATGTGGATCATCCAACAATATTGGCAATTTCTTATCACGTCCGGGTCACCATTGAAGTGTTGTTTTATCACTTTAATAAAAGATAGACTTATTCATAAGGTTAGCAAATATTTATTCACCATAGCTGTTCTATTTTTCATCCAGACTGTTGCCATCTAACATACAAGAATTGATTTATAATCATCTTGCTTAATTGATTCATTATCGATTAAGAATAATACTACAATGACAATTAGTAGTATGAAATTAGTTTACAATCTGGAATTAACAGGTGACAGTTCATCTTCAATGCTAATATTCATCATCAGAACCAAAAACTCACAGTTAAATATATATGTTTTAGTTGCGCAATAAGGATGATTGAGTTTTAATTTTTAAATCTCTAAGAGCTGTGTAAAATTACTTTAAAATGTATAATTTCTATCAGTTTCCGTTCTGTTAAGCCTAATTAGAATTCGCCTTTTCTCTCTTTGCCACGTGGATTCTTGATTAATAAACTAATTTTATTTTAATAATTAGTCTATATCTGAATTCTAATTTAATTATTCTTATTTCACACCGTATTGTAAAAGTAATATTACAGACTTCTCTTATAATTAAAAATTTTGGTGCCACTGAATATTGAAAACGGTGACAGCCACTTTACACCAAGCAGTGAAGAACAATGATGAACATAGAAACATTAGATTCATCAAATTTACGAAACAGAGATATCGATTCAATTTAGATCACAAGAGTTATTTATGGAGTTTCACTACACCATGTAAGTGTGCAGTATTTGCTTCCATTTTTAACGTTGCGATACTCATTAAATATTTTTAGTGCATAGATAAATTTCAACAAAACTCGTTTTCCAAAAAAATATTTCCTATGATGAGCTGCAATTTTAAACTCACCACCCTGAATAACTTTTTTATCTAATGATAGAATTTTCTGGTTCTAGGACTCATTCCTAAAGTTTCAAAGGGGTGATTTCAAATATGCTAATTTAATACTGCAGACGATATCTTAAGTTACGAATTCAGACACAAAAAAGTACTCTCTGTGAATAAACATATCTTTTTTTAAAACGAATTTGGATTTTTAACTTCCGAAATATAGGGAGTTGCCAAATCTGGGAAATATGGTCCCCATAGTTTGGTCTAGACAGCAATCCAAAGTTAGCACATCTTAGTGTTAATTATATTTTTTGCGTATTTCGTCATATCTGGAGAACTTTTTAAGAGAATTGAAAACATTTTCCACACAATTATAATATTGGTTTGTTTATCCAAAAATAGTTCTATGCTAAAAATATTTTTTTATTATTATTGTTTTAAATAATAGTCGAAACATTTAGAATTGCAAAGTATAAAATTTTTCACATCATTTTAAAGTATGTAATATGGCAAAATACAAAATAATGAGCAATGCAACATTTATTAATATGCATATTACATGGCAAAATACAAAATTTGAACGAAATCGGTTGAATAGTTCCTGAAACGAAGAAGTCGGTTGAATAGTTTCCTTAAAGAAATCGTATGCTTAACATTTTGTTTCTCAAGAAGTATTCAACCGATTTTCAAGAACTATTCAATCGCACAAATTTTATAATTTGCCATATAAAATCACATAATTTAAAATGATGTAAAAATTATATACTTCAAAATTCAATTTTTTTTTATTATTATTAAAAAAAAATAGATATTCACTAATTTATTTATTTATTTATTTTTTCGCGTGGAACCATCTTTGGATAAACGAATTTTATAATTATGTGCAAATTTTTTTCAATTCGCTCAAAAAGTTCTCGAGACATGGAAAAATACTCAATAAGTAAAATTAACCTCAAGTGTACCAAACTTTCGACCGCTCTAAGCTATTGGGACCATATTTCCCAGATTGCGGCTACCCCCCATATTTTAGGGGTTAAAGATCCGAAACCATAAGAAAGGTATGTTTATTCAAAGTAAGTACGTTTTTATGTCTGATTTCATTATTTAAAATATCGTCTGCACTAATTGTTTAGCATATTTGTGGTCACCACTTTGATCCTATAGCGTGAAGATCCGAGCATTAGATCAAAAGTTATTAGGATATTATTGTGGTAGACAGGGTTAGCCTGGTTGGTAGGACGTTGGGTTTGTCTTCTTGATAACAGGAATTCGAATCCAGCTGGCCGAAGAATAGTGTCTGACGCACGTCGAATCTGTTGGGTCACAAAGTCCCCCAATTTCCCATAACGAATCAAGACCCGTGAAGGTACTTAATTGGAAAGTGATCATTATCTGCTTCAGGTCAAAATTACAATCTGTGGATGAATGGAATATAATTGGGTCCTCTATGTAAAACGAGCTTGTGACGAGCGTGTGGTTAAGCGTGTTTTTTGGCATAGATGGCGCCACTTGAAAAAAACAAGAAATGCTGACTCTGCTTTTAAAATACGCAAGTGTTATAAGAAACAACAACAAAGCTATTCAGGGCGGTAAGTTTTTTATTTATTTATGTCCTTTTATTTTATTTCATTATTATTTTTTTGCGCACTGTATAAATGTACACATTTAAATAATATCAACTGAAAATTCATTTAAAAAAAATTCTGTTTTCGATTTAAGTTCGCTCCCGCAAAATAGTAAATATAGACGTCAAATAATGCATTTAACTAGCGATATTTTTCTTTCTTTCAAAACATAGTACTTGTTTCCTAAAAATAGATCATAACAGCATAAATGACATAAAAATGACTGATGGTGATTGAATTTTGATAACATAAAGCATTCATTTTCTGAGAATGGATTCTGAAAGAAACCCTTTTTGAACTCAAAAACATATCATTGATTTTCATGAGAGGTTTGCCATATACAAAAGAAATATTTTGAAAGAACCATCATTGATTTTTATGTCATTCACCTATGAAACAGAAATACATATTCATAGGAATGGAAAGGAAAAATATATTTTTATTTAAAATGAACTTTAATTAGTCAAACAAATATTAATTATGTTTCTTTTAATTTCTCAAATATAAGTTGTTTCAATATTTTAAATATTAAATTATTTACTTTCTTTAAATAAAGATAAAATATTTTTTTGGCTATGAGAGATGCATTATAAAAAAGTATTTGATGCAAGAAATCTTAAACATAAGAATCTCATTTTTCGTTAGAATTAAAAAGTAACCTTTTTTTCTAATATATATTTATGTCATTTGTCTTTGTATACAATTACAATACTGTAGAATTTTTTATACATTGTAGTGCAAATCCACGTCATACCAGCTTCCTGCTTTTCTTTGTCGTAGGAGTAGAATCAGAATTTACAGTATTTAAACCATTCAGTTGGTAATTTTTCCTTTCATATGGAAATAGTTTACCGGAAATTCTGGTTTATAAAATTATAGTTCTTTTACCACACATTTAGTTAAAAAATAATACAAAACTGTAAAATAAATCTAACTTAATAAGTGGTTTTTATGCCGTGCTCTAAAATATCATAATTAACTACGCAATTTTATTATATATTATAAAACCATATTTAATTGTTAATTTTACCAAAATCATTACTAAAGCACTTCCGCGTGTCTTCGCGTTCAAATAGAGAGAAAAAAATTTTAAATTTTACAATATTCTGGTAGTTTTGCATACTTTTATTGACTGGGTATTATCTTATAGAAATAGTTCGATACCAAACCTTAATATAGGTACACTGACATGTAATAAAATAAAAATTTACTGATACTTTTAAAAGTAATTAAATTGATTTATGATTCTATTTAGTTATGACTATGGTGGCGTATAATCAAGTTAAGAAGTAAAATAATGCTATTTTATTTAACACCATTATAAATTTACAGCAAATTTGAACAATATTATATTTTAACATGCACAAAAGTTAGCAACAGCTTTTTGGTCGTATGTAAAGAAAATAATTCTCCCTCCTATTAATTTTAAAATCTAATTTTATACTTTTTATAAAATTCATAAAAGAATTTTCTGTGCCTTTTATTATTAATTCAAAAAAGAACGCTGCCTATTTTTAGCGGGTACAATAACAAACTTAAAATAACAATAAAACAATAAGCAAGAAGAATTAAATAAGGAAAAAAAATAAAGGAAATAACAAAACGGCTTATGATTAAAGACCTTAAATCATTTTCCTTTCTTCGTAATATGTTTAGCTAAGCAAAGAATTAGAATTCAAACAATGTCCAACATTTTAATTAAATATGTCGTTTAAATGGAAGCAATTTTTCTTTCATAAGGAAAAGTCACGGAATTAAAAGTTTCTATTCAGATTCGATTCCTTACTGAATAGAAACTAAATCGTAACAGGATCTTTCATTTACATAACTTTAATCGAAAACAAAACTTATCATTTTATAGAAAATAAATCCATTAGATAGTGATATATACATACGCTAGTTTCATTTCCTCCTTATTTTCTCACAGGACAAACGTATTTTTAGTTTTATATGTTTTATGTATGAGGAAAATATTTTATATTACGACTTAAAGGTTTTTTTTCCATAACCATTTTAAATATTCATTGAAGATATACATCTATTTTCAGGAAATACTAAGCATAAAGTTAAATGGGCACTGAATACTCGTTATATATTTTTTTCCTTGCAAAATATTAAATTTTCTTCTGCATTATACTTGAATGGGATTTCCTATGATTTATCTTTTACTAATATCCTAATATGAAAGTCTTTGTAGAGAAAATATATTTAGCTTTTAAAATACACTATATATTTAATGATTAAATTTTGTAAGAAATAGAATAAAAAAATATTCAGATATTGGGTAAAGTTTAGATATGTAGAATATGAAAAAACTACTTTAATATAAATTTGTGTTTCGATCTTTTGAAAAGAAAACCAATAATAATACTCATATCATATTCCCATTGTTGTAACTTCAAAATCTTATTTCACCGTGCTTATATCGCAGAAAGTAATCTGTAGTATAAAGAATCCGTAGCAAATGTAATTTGTGTAAATATAATAGTTAAATAGTGTCCTTAAATTATCTTATATTAACATCGTAATACGAAAGCTTTTTTTTCTCATCAAAAAATATTTATCTTTTAAAAAATGATTAATGATTAGATGTTTTTGCATAAAACTTGGAAAATAAAATTTAAAAAAATGAGATGTTCGGTAACGATTTGAAATATAAAATATGAGCAAGAAACGAAAACAAAATGCATCAAGACTACAATGCACACATTTAAATTTGTTTTTGTAAAATAAAAAATATTAGGGTTTGCAAAGAGCGCATTTAGATTAAGTTTAAGTATGAAAGTTTAAGAAAAAGAAATTTAGATAATATTGAAGCCGAAACATTGTTTTTAAACTCTCAGAGCTAGTTTCATATAATTCCATTTCCTAACAAAATCTTCAGCTTAAATAGTAATATTTCACTAACTCTTGATTTAATTTAAGTCATATCGTTCTAAAACATTTATTATTAAGTCAGACTCAATTGTTCAAAGTCATACAAACTTCAAGTATGATATTAAATTTATTTAATCGAATTTTCTAATTTAGAAGAAAAATAAACCTCTGCATAACAACACAATTCCACTTGGGGTACTTAAAGCTAGTTTAATAAACCACTTTTGCTTGAACAAAATAAGATTGCTAAAAGTTTTTTATTTTGTTTTGCCACCTAAAATGTAGATGGCAATGACAATTACATTGTGAAATCCAAAACAAAAAATTTCATATACCATAATTTTACAGTAATAATTACCTCAAAATCACTAAATCACTCTAATTGAATAAATATTATTAATAATTGTTATGAAATAACTGAATCAATCTGATTAAATAAATATTACTGTAAAAAGTACGGTTAAATATTTTACGGTAAAATTGATTTTACAGATGATGCACCTAAAGTTCCGGTACTTTGACCGTTATTTGATCCGGAATTTCTTACAATATGATACATTTAATTAATGTTTATCTACAATTTCATTAACAATACAGAAATACTATACATGGCTCGCTATGAGTTAATAAATTCATTCTGGTTCTTATTTATTGAATACAAAGCTAATTTAATCGAAAGAAAAGCATGAAAAAATCTTTATTACTAGTTGCCTTTTTAAAATATCGATGACTTACTAATGGATCTTAAAACCGCACTCCTACATCGAGATAGTAGAGTTCAACTCAGTGCCGTAATTAAGTTGCAGTGAATTTGAACTGCATTTTGTTTAAAAATGATTAAATATTCTAGTAGGGTGTGTAGGATATAGAAAACATTACGATAATATCTACTCTGCACGATAATATGGTTCAACTTAACGTCTGAAGAATGTTGCCGTAAATTTGAAAGCTATTTTGTTTCATCACGGTTCAAATTTTCTAGCATTGTTGATATGATACCATTCGATAATGTACACGATGTACGATAATATGGTTCAGGTCGCCACCCATTACAGATTTCAATAACTTTGAATGATAGTTTGCTTCAACACATTTCAAACATTCTAGCAGTGTAAATAGGATACAATTCGATAATATACAAGTATGTAGGATAATATCCCTCATGTCAGCAGCGGAGGCAGAATGCAACATTTTTGAATGATAAGTTGTTTCAACAAGCATCGAATATTTTGGCAGTGTAGATAGGATACGGTTCGATAATATACACTATATTCAATAATATGGTTCAGGTCAGCACCGGATACAGATTACAGTAACTTTGCATGATAGTTTGTTTTAACATGGTTCAAATTTTCCAGCAGTGTAAATAGAATGTGATACAATAATATGCAAGTATGTACGATAATATGGCAGATGTCAGTAGCAGAAGTAGGTTGAGGTAACTTTGAATGACAGTAACACGGTTCAAATTTTTTAGCAGTGTAAATAGAACATGATACGATAATATGCAAGTATGTACAATAGTATGGTTGAAATCAGTCGCAGATGCAGGTAGAGGTAACTTTGCATGATAGTTTGTTTCAACACGGTTCAAATTTTTTAGCATTGTTGATAGCACACGATACAATAATATACACGATGTGCGATATGGTTCATAACAGTTCCAGAATAAGGCTGCAGTAACTTAGATTGATAGTTTGTTTGCTTCAACACGGTTCAAATTCTTTAGCAGTGTAAATAGGATATGATGCGATACTATGCAAGTATGTACAATAATATGGTAGAGGTTAGTAGCAGATGCAGCTTGAGGTAACTTTGAATGACAGTTTGCTTCAACACGATTAAAATTTTTAGCAGTGCAAATAGGACATGATACGATAATATGCAGCTATGTACAATGATATGGTTGAAGTCAGTAGCAGATTCAGGTTGAGGCAACTTTGAATGACAGTTTGTTTCAATAGGGCTAAAAGCTTTTAGCAGTGTAAATAGGACATGATGCGATAATATGCAAGTATGTACAATAATATGGTTGAAGTCCGTAGCAGATGCAGGTTGAGGTAACTTTGCATGATAGTTTGTTTCAACATGGTTTAAATTTTTTTAACATTGTTGATAGCACACGATACAATAATATACACGATGTGCGATATGGTTCCTAACAGTTCCGGAATAAGGCTGCAGTAACTTGGATTGATAGTTTGTTTGTTTCAACACGGTTCAAATTCTTTAGCATTGTAAATAGGATATGATGCGATACTATGCAAGTATGTACAGTCCGCAAAAAAAAAAGATATCACCCTGAATAACTTTCGTTCTAATGATCGGATTTTCACGAACTATGTGTTAATCTTAATGGTTCCGGGGGGTGACCTCAAATATGCTAATTAATTAGTGCTAATTATTAATTAAGTTACGAAATCAGACACAAAAACGTACTTTCTCTGAATAAACATATAATTTTTTTGCATATTTGGATTCCTTATCTTCAAAATATACGGGGTAGCCGCAATCTGAGAAATGTGGTCCCCATAGTTTGGTCAGGAGAGCGATTCAAAGTTTGGACCCCTTAATGTTAATTTCGTTTTTAGCGTTTTCAGTCATATTTTAAAAACTAATGAAGCAATTCAAAAAAAATTTCACCCACTCATAAAACTCATTTACCCAAAGATAATTTCATGAAAAAAATAATTTTTAATAATTATTTATTATTTTTTATTATTTAATTAAAGTGAGGATGAAAAATTTTTGAATTAGAAGGTAGGTTTATTTTTATACCATTTTAATCCACATATTTTTTAATTGAAAAATCCAAAGTTTCTATTGTTTTTATTTATTAGAAGATGAGAAAAATTAAAATTAATTATTTAAAAAAAATAATTTGGCTACAATGAAGAAATGATTTAATGGGGCGATTAATATTAAAATGTGATAAACTGGAATGTGATAAACTGGATAAATGTGAAAACGAGGAACTTTACCTAGCGCGAGTGGCGTAAAATTTCATTCATATTTTTTTCGCTAGTAATCTATTGCTAATCTTTTTATTTTTATTTTTTTTAAAACTATGAAATACGATATTTCTTTTTTAGTCGTTTAAACTTATATTTGCAATTTTGTAAAGAAATTTGAATAAAACATTTTAATCAACGAGTGTCGAATTTTATAAAAGCATGCTTGTGATAGAATATGACTATACGCCAGATTTTGCCTATTTAATGTGATTATTTTTTTATTTTTTAGTTTTTTTCCTCAATAACTGATACATTTTCTATAATATACATACGTATGAATATATTTGGAATCAATCATTTCTATCAATTATTCATATTTATCAATTTCTTGAATACATTTTTTATAAATATTAATAAAAATACGTAGTCAACATATTTAAGCATCTCTCACATCATTGCAAATTTCTCAACATCTTATATATCGTCTTAATCTTAAAAGTAATTTTTAATCACCTGTCCGGAAGTGTTTCGCAGAACTATTTTACCAACTATTTAATTAAATTTTAACATTTTTAAAAATCTTATTCTTTACCCTACTACGTTTATTATTTCATCATTATTATTTCATCAAGAAACATCATTGTAGGGTATACCGGGCACATTTGCCTGGTATACCAGATACTGATTTTTTTTTAAGGTCAAATGTCACTGCCTGGTATACATTTGCCCGGTATATCCTACACCAATGTTTTGTTAAGGTTCAGTGCCATTGCCCGATATATATTAGCCTGATACTCCAAACACTGATGTTTCTTCTAATCTATCGTCAGTAAGTATTACAATATCGAATAAATGTAATTATATCCACGAATAAATTAATATCAAATCAGATGTAATAAATATTTCGGACATTCACCAATGCGACTATATGATTGTCAACATTCACCGGTGAAAATCAAGAACCACCGATTTCGGTCATTCACAGTAACATGCACATCATTAATATAACATAATGACCTCATCAGTATGTTTTTTTTCATATTTTGCCTAAATAACATTTATCATTCCATAGAATGCCTAGGGAAAGTATGTAATACCTCTTATATTTCATACTTTGCCTAAAAACATCCGGCATTGTATAGAATGCTTAGGCATTCTACTCAATACCGGCGTTTCATACTTTGCCGGTAACATATATAAGAAAACAAAAATAATCATAGTAGCAGTATTTGGTGGTAAATGTAGCTGTAATCGTATTTGAAGAATTATGCTGCGCGACATTTTATGGTGAATTTGCGAATGTAAGTTGAATGTATCGAAAGATGAGGATGGTATTTGCTAATCGTCTTTATTCAAAGAAAGCCTTGTAACCTAAGCGAATGAAGCGATTTTTTAAACAATGAATCTTACAATATGCAACATATTATTTCAATATCTTATTCTTAAACATAACATATTTCAGTGCTTTTAAAATACCACTAAACATTCAGCAATTCCTTGAGTTATAGAAAAAAGAAATATCGTGAATTATAGAAAACCTTGTGAATGCGCATTAGGATTACTATACAATATACATTTTATTTTTCAAGCACTTTTTTTTCTTCAAACTTTCTTGCCTAGAACACTCGATTAAAGCTGAGAAAATGATTATCCCTAAAATTATAAGTAATGTTATTCCATAATAAGTAATGTTAATTTGATTTTAGTATGAAATCCTCGAATTTTTATAGCAAAAACAACATAATCTAAATAATATCAGATAGAAAGTTCATGTATTTAAATTCTAAAAACTTATAAAATCATAAATAATTTATAAATCGATTCAAATTTTCGTTCCAAAAGAGATTAAAATTAAAAAAAAGTGCATTTTGGACAGAAATTAGCTTAAAAATTGTCTATATCCTAGAAACTTTGAGATATTTTCTATTAACTTTGAGATATTTCTATTAAATTAAAAAATTTTTTACAGTCAGAAATTGGTTGCTTAGCAACCTAGTGAAATTAAGTCTTCTTCTTTTGAATCAGTCAATGGGTTACCTTAAAATATTAATTTGCGCTGGCGACTTTTATTGGCGGTTTTCTAGACTATCGCCAAATATATAAACGTTTATTGTGACCCAATTTTTTCAAAATTTTGTCTACCCCCCCTAATTCAAGTGTCTGGATTCCAAATATGCAAAAAAAATTTTATGTTTATTCAGAGAAAGTACGTTTTTGTGTCAGATTTCGTAACTTCATTAATAGTTAGCACTAATTAATTAGCATATTTGAGGTCACCCCCAGGAACCATTAAGATTGACACTTAGTTCGTGAAAATCCGATCATTCGGACGAAAGTTATTCAGGGTGATATCTTTTTTCTTTTTGCGGACTGTACAATAATATGGTGGAGGTCAGTAGCAGATGTAGGTTGAGGTAACTTTCAATGACAGTTTGTTTCAACACGGTTCAAATTTTTTAGCAGTGTAAATAGGACATGATACGATAATATGCTAGTATGTACAATAATATGGTAGAGGTCAGTAGCAGATGTAGGTTGAGGTAACTTTGAATGACAGTTTCTTTCAACACGGTTAAAAATTTTTAGCAGTGTAAATAGGACATGATACGATAATATGCAAGTATGTACAATAATATGGTTGAAGTCAGTAGCAGATGCAGGTTGAGGTAACTTTGCATGATAGTTTGTTTCAACACGGTTCAAATTTTTTAACATTGTTGATAGCACACGATACAATAATATACACGATGTGCGATATGGTTCATAACAGTTCCGGAATAAGGCTGCAGAAACTTGGATTGATAGTTTGTTTCAACACGGTTCAAATTCATTAGCAGTGTAAATAGGATATGATGCGATACTATGCAAGTATGTACAAAAATATGGTAGAGGTCAGTAGCAGATGTAGGTTGAGGTAACTTTGAATGACAGTTTGTTTCAACACTGTTCAAATTCATTAGCAGTGTAAATAGGATATGATGCGATACTATGCAAGTATGTACAATAATATGGTAGAGGTCAGTAGCAGATGTAGGTTGAGGTAACTTTGAATGACAGTTTGTTTCAACACTGTTCAAATTCATTAGCAGCGTAAATAGGATAAGATGCGATACTATGCAAGTATGTACAATAATATGGTAGAGGTCAGTAGCAGATGCAGGTTGAGGTAACTTTTCATGATAGTTTGTTTCAACGCGGTTAAAATTTTTTAGCAGTCCAGATAGGGTAGGATACGATACGATAATAAGGTCCCACTAGAATAAGATCGTCAGAATAAGGTCGCACTAGATTTGAACTTTATTTTGTTTTAACACATTTCAAATCTTCTATCAGAGAAATAATACCCTACCTCTCCCTTTTTCTAACATTGTAATATTTCATAATTATGTATTCTCATATCGAATTTGAAGAAATAAATTTATTCGAACATTGTTGGAAAAAAAATATTAGGTTTGATGGAATCATAGAAATGCTAAATTAAAAATTATTAGGTTAATGTCGTTTAAAACATAGTAAAATACATTTTAACTGATTGTGTAATGCCTCCGAAGTATTCTTTTTTTAAAAAAAAGTAGTTTTTCTAATTAATGTTAAAATAAATTTCACGTAGAAAGTTTTCTTCAAACATATCAAGGCTTCCGTCCCATCACAATTATGCAACGTTAACAACAGTTATCGTAGTTGGATACATAAATTTGAAGTTAATGACTCGTAAACGCTGTGTAATGTATCCCGTTCATAAAATTACCGTTCGTCTTCTGCGAACCTTTTTCCTAGAGTTTAATGTTTTGAAATAATATGTTCAGTTTAAAAAAAAAAATATTTTATCTACTTAGGGATTTCATGAGAAAAAAGTCATTCCTGATAGTCATTTACGAAGGATTAGTTTGCATGACGTAAAATATTGCCAATCTATACAATTTTATTGATTTTTAATTTTTAGTTTATGAAAGCATTTATGTATTTAGAACTGTATACACCTTGCATAATAAAAACAAAAATATTATTATAAAAGGAGATATGACAAAAATTAAGAACTTATAACAAATCTATCATTTGGATATGAGCTATATCCGAGTATACTTGTGCTATATCCTATAATAGGAGCTAAATACTGCTTGCTTCTTTGCTTACTTGCTTTCAAGGACTAATAACTGACTGAAAAATATATCATCGAACACTGGGTGCACTTTAAAATTAATAAATTCTCAGATTTTGTATAAAGAAAACCTTTAAATTTTTAATCTAAGTATAATATGCATCATTAAGTAAACAAGTACATTAAATTCAATTTTTAAATGCAGATAGTTTGAGTAATTTTGATTTTCAAAATCTTGATACATACAAAAATCATGAAAGTTGAGTGATTTCTTTAAAAACTTTTTTTTATCTAGGTTTTGTCGTTTGAATACTGCATTTTTTTAATCATAAAGTACATAAAGTTCAGAAAGTTTGAAAAATTAAAAAAGGTAATATTGATAAATGATCATATTTTTATTATTACCTTTACGGATTGGCAAAAAATTAAAGATACAAATATTTTTTAGAAAAGTTAAAACTAGTTACAAATTTGTATATCCCCACCCTGTCTAAAGTAGAAGAGAGAGCTGTTTAAAACGGTTTGAACCATTTGATATGAATAAATTTTTAATGTTTAATAAACTTTCTTAAATGCTACCTTTCTTCCCTGCTACCAGTATGTTTGAGATCTGGAATCTGGTTAACTGGATCTGAGAATTCAATCAATTTACTTAACCCATTCCACGATTTCACGAAATTTGCAAATAAATTATCCATATTTAATATGGTTTTAATATGGTTAATAATTTTTTCCTATAATTAATTTTCTTTGATGAAACGATTATAAAAATAAATTAAATTTGCATCGACTATTCTATTGATTATTCATCTTGTAATGCAAACTTTTCCTTTTAAGACTTTTCATTTATGAATCATTTAACTTTTTTTTTGAATTAAACGATGAACTTTGTTAGGGAAAGATTTTAAAGTACTAGATTTCAAAAAATAATTTCTTACAAATAAAGTTGTGATCTATTAATTTGCTTATGCATTTTGGGTTTCAAAAAGATCTGACAAAAAATATGAAAATTGTTTTTCGTTATTAATGTGAAAACTACACGTCATTTATATTCAATATATGATATATGAGAGCATTATCTCAATACCTAAAATTTGTTAGCATGATATATCGATGCATTCATGAGAAAAAAAAGTATGGTAAGAACTAACGGAATATAGTAAAAATTAATATGTATATAGTACTAAGAGAACACTAAAATGTTCGGTAGATTTTGTCTAAGTGCTTTGCTTATTATTTTGGTAAAATTAATAATATAATATATAATGTAATAATTACAATATGTAATGAAATTTGGTAAGTGTGGTAAAATTTGGTAATTTATCATGATGCCTTAGAGGATGGCAAAACTATTTGTTCAGTTAAATTTATTATTCAGTTTTGTATTTTTTGCTTAATGTGTGGTTATGAAAGCTACAATTTTTAAAAACAGACTTTCTGGCAAGTAGAAGCAATAAATAACAGAATAAATAAAAAAGTAATAAATAACAGATAAAGCTATAAATAACAGAGTAAATAAAATCACTTAATAGTTTAGAAAATATAAATATAGCTCGTTCACCAGGAGTTGGCACTTGGCTCCGCCTTCATCACGTGGTATGCGACGATACTATTTCGCTATTTTTGGGAGAAGGCTGTGAGCAATCCTGAACAATCTTGCTATTTGGCGATCGTTTAGCAAAAATATTTATTTCGCAAACTTTATGTGCATTTTTTTAACAATAAATATTTCATAAATTTGATGATATTTTGCACCATTTTTTATGATATTTCTTTCTTTTGAGTGAATACTTTGTCCTTTATGAGTCATTTCGCTGGGAGTACAGAAGTTTTTAAATTTAAACTATATTTAATTAGCTAGTGTAACAAAATGTATAATAGATGATAAAGCAAAGTAAGTGACTGAAAAAGAATTCACTTTTCGTGTTTGGCGCAAATTAAGGGTTGTCTCAATTTCAACAACGGAGATGTTTCTCTTCTAACTCCCGCGCTGAAATGAACTCTGCGTCCCAGGAGGTGGAGCCAAGTCTCAACTTCTGGTGAACGAACTATAGAATATACTTTTTTCTCTGTCATGTTTTTCAGAGATAACGAAATTATTGACTAAATAAGTAATCCTTTCGAGTAAATCCTTCCATAAGTAAAATTCCGAGATTTTTTTTAATTCAAAAATTTATTAAGTCAATTATAAAATAAATTGTCTGTGTTTAGCTTATGAGTAAAATATTTAGCTTGCTAAAATGTTTCAAATTCTAAATCAATTATGTGGTAAAATCCTAGAATAGCCCACCCTTAGCGACTTTTTGAAGTCTCGCCAAATTGGCTATTATTATTCGGATCAATGCTGTTTTTTAGTATTATAAAACAATTTAAATTATTACAAATTTATTAAAATATTATTAATAAAATAACTTGCAATAAGGTTGTAACATCTAGCTTGGAATCTAGTTTGGCGAGATTTCAAAAACTCGTCACGGGTTGGGGAACTGTAGGATCCGCCCCAATTATGTTTATCAAGTTATAGATTGGCAAAATCAATAGTAGTTGAGATACATTTCATTGAAGTTTAAAAATAATTAATTTTTTAACGAGTTCCTTGTTGAAATATTCAAATCACCCTTTCATAATTTAACACTAAACGAGCAAAAGTCAGTGTAGTCGCCTTTTGAAAACCCCTACAACATTTAACAACATTTAAAAACATTTAATTTGAAAACACAGAAAAAACTGAATGGAAATATTATTAGTAAAATAAACTATCATCAAAGAAACATTTGAGATAATGCTTAAATTGCTTACATGGAGTTCAACTTTATTCTAACAAAAAGACTAATCATTATTTGTTAAAAATGAGTTGGGTGATGAAGTTATGAAATATTTAAATTAATGATGATCTTATCTAAAATACGTAAATGATTAAAACTAGCATTGAAACTGACCCAATAGTAAAAACGTGTAATGCAAAATTTTCAATGTATGGTCAAAACTACCAGAATATGGTAAAATTTATCGTATTATTGGTTCTATCGAAACACAAAGTTTTTTACCGGAGTGCTTTGGTAATGACTTTTGTAAAATTAACCATAAAGTATAGTGTAATAATACGTGATAAAATTTCTTAAATATTTCAAAATTTGGTAGTTTTATCATGATGCGTAAGAGCATGGCATAAAACCGTTTATATCGTTAATTTGGTTAAGTTTACTTTCAGTTTTTGTATTTTTTACTAATTGCTTGGTAATAAGATCTATAATTTTGAGAATCTGAAATTTCAGAAAATTGTCACCATACGAACGGAAAATTAGCAAATAAATGATTTATAAATATCGTAATCATATTTATATTTTTTAACCAGAATTATGTTCTTTAGCAGTAATGTAACTACCATACACTGTAAAAAATTTCGAGCTATGCTGCACCAAACATTGGTATTCATTTGCTGGCTACATAAAGTCGTGCTCAGTTTTACTATATATTGGTGCTTTAACTAGTTCCAAACAACGAGAGAAGGTTGCACCAAAAATCGGAATTTTGAAAGAGCCTAAAAGCGGCGAAAGGTTGCACGAAAAATAAGTGTTTTGAAGGGAACTAAAAATGGAGGAAGTTTGCAGCATAATTTGGTATTTTTGAAGGGAACTAAAAGCGAGGAAGGTTGCACCATTATTAGGCATTTTTAAAGTGTTAAAAAGAAGGGTAAGGTTGCACCATTATTAAATATTTTTAAAGCGCCGAAAAGCAGATAGAGTTAGCGTCATTAATAAATATTTATTGAAAAAAGAGAAGATAATTTAAATCAAATTATAATTAAATTATTTAAATCTATAAAAATTAAAAAAACTATTTTTATTTTAGATGTGTAATGTAACATATATATATATATATATATATATATATATATATATATATATATATATATATATATATATATATTAAATAATACATCTAAAATAAAAATAACTTTTTGAATTTTTATATATTTAAATAATTAAATTATAGTTTGATTTAAATTATCTTCTCTTTTTTTTATAAATATTTATTAATGATGCTAACTTTATCTGCTTTTTGACGCTTTAAAAATATTTTCGTTCATATAAAAACTTTTTCTTTCTTCAAATTGATATTCAATTATCAATGATTAATTCAATTGATGTAAAATTTGAATCATTTTTTGCATTTCATTTAAAGCACGAACAGATGCTATAGAGTTAATACCCCATATAAATAAAAATAATTTTAATTTTAGGCTGAAACAAATTCGTATTACTATGTATTTTGAAATTATTTTATTATTTGAAAATGAAAATAATACTTTTACAAGTAAACATTTATGTAAAAAAGTAGACGAATATTGTATTGGTCAACCCCCAATCTCTAATTAAGGAAGCATTCCAATATTAATTACATTGGCGTATGGAAATATTAAATTTGAAGTAAATTAAGAAATGTGAAAATAATGAAATAAATTGGAAATATTAACAAAAATATACAGATCAATATTTAAACATAATTTATTCATTTACAATCACTTTGATATTTGTATACATAGACAGAATGTAATAATTTTTAAGCAAAATCTTAAAATTTAAATATATTATACTTTTTATACATATCACAGCATTTCATTTAAAAAAAAATACAAAATATTCACTCAGAAATATGATCGATAGTATGTTTTTGTTACTAAGAGAGTGCATTCAATTCAAACTTATTTTAAATTTACAGTAATTTAAAATAAAAATTATGTTATGCCTCAATGTTTAGAGTTTTGAAATTTGGGATCATCTGAAAATAATTTTCTGTATTTTAATTAGATACTAAATTTCCTGATATATTCTGCCTCATCTGAATTAAAATCCACAATATAGCTAAATTACTTTTTTACAAGCATAATTTACTACTTGATAAAAAGAGTAAAATTTCCCACAGTTTGGAAAAAAAATACTGTAATTTTTTTCTATAAATTAGTAAATGATGGTGAGTATTGGAGAAAAAACAATAATTTTATTACATATTCATTATCATAGATTTTCTGGTGCTATTACTTTAACTATATCACATTTTTTAGTTGATTGTAAAAAACACAACAAGATTTAAAAAGATTACACACAAATAAAATTTTGGAGTCTATTTACAAAAGAATAATTGTTTTTCCGAGCATAGGTTCTTCATTCTCAAAACTTGAAACTATACGCATTACTTGTTTGTAAGCTGTTCTTGAAACTAGCACTTTTCAAGTGTGAAAAAACTGTTTATAACCTTCTGGAATTCTGGTGATTTTGGCAGAATAAATATTTTTATCAATTGGTTCGGCACTGGGTATTACAATATTTTTTCCTGTGTCTCTTTCTCAATTAAAATCATTGAAGTTGTTGGTACCTTTATGCTAATGAAAGAAGATTAAAAATAATGTAATTTATGCTAATAAAATGTACAGAAGAAGCAAAATTTGAATCCTTACTTTTTTAAAACATAGAAAGATAAATCAAAGCAAGTCATATTTTAATTACTATTTTTAAAATACAATATAAAGAAAATTGAGAAATTGTAGTTCTCATGAAAAAAAATTTTAAAACATTTCACTACCTTCAAAAACAAAAATGTCAGGACCAACTATTTATACAGGGGGGGGGGGATTTTATCTCATGCCTCCTTTCACCCACAAAGATCCCGGAAAGGAAGATATTGATATTTTAAAATATTATTATTTTTGTTAAAATGCGCTAAAGCACCAAAATAGAATTTCTCCACTTGAGAAATTGTGAATTGAATTTTATGCAGAGCGGCACAGTAAAAATTTTGCTGAAGGAACTGTTAACAGTTAAAATAATAAATGAACAAATTGATCATCACTTGTATAGATAAAAGAGTTCATGTTGAGTCTAAGAGGCTGGAATCTGGCTGCTGATTAACACACAAGCAGTATTCATGTGGATAGTATTAAAACTCCACATGTATACTGTTTGTGAGGATTGCCTTCTTAACTAAAGGTCTTTTGTTTCATAAAAGCACATATATTTCAGAATAAAAAATTTTTCACTTTTATAATTAAAATGAAACTTTTCAAAAAAAATTATTTAAAAAAACAAAAACAACTGTAAATATTATAAAGAATACGTATGACATTTTTGAGGATCAATGAAAACGTTCAATTTCATGGTTATATTATCCTTCCCCTCACCTGCAAAACACAAATGTGGGCTAAATTAATATATTTAAAGCTACAAAAAAATAAAATAAGTAAATAAAAATTAAAAAAACATAGAAAAATAAGTATCTAAAGCAGAGTATCTATGAGTATCAAAGTATTTTTTTATATGTATTTAATAAAAAAATATATTTATTATCTTTTTAAATACAATACTTTGTTTCATTGAAATTTTTTTCTCTTAGTTAAAAAATATGAATAATAAAATATATTTTAAGAAAAAACTATAATAAGAAATCAGCTTGTTTCTAATTGTTCTAAAACAAATCTTATTCTTGCCGGTGTTTTGTTCTAAATTTCAGTAAGGTATTCTTGGCGAATTAAAAACAATATATAGCTTTGTTTTCTTTAACGCCAATATTACCCACTATGTTTTTCTCCTACCTCGTGCGCTCAACGAACGTAAAGAGAAATTTAGTTTCCATGACAACGGTTAGTATTAATTTGAGGTGAATAATTTGCATTGAAAATTTTACAACAGAAGCACTTTAGAATGTATAGACCAAAATTCGTGTAATTATGTGACATTACAAACGAAAATGAGCAAAATAGAACATGAAAATCAAAACAGAAGCAGAGATATTGATAAAAAGTTTTAATCCTAACAGAAAGCACATACGAATTTTTTTGTTCGGTGGAATGAAATAAAAACACGAACCTAGAAAATTTTCAACAGCAGTGAATTTGGCGGAAAGCTATGCTCCTTTAGCCAAATAAACTGTAAATGCACTTTCTGTGCACATAAAACCGTTATATCTCCTTATTTACTGAAAAAGAGCTAATATAGATTTTAAAATATTTAATTATTCATACAACGAAACAGTTTTCTATAAGAAATTTGAAGCTAACACTTTCAGAACAGACAACAAAATTTTTAAAGTTGATATTAAAGAAATGAACTGTAATTAATGCAAATAATTAAGAAAAGTTTACTTACCTTCAAAGAAATTGACAATTTCAAAGACAACTTGCATGAGATGATATCAAGATTCAACAACAAAATCGTCCATCTTGTCAACAACTACAAAATAAGTCATCGGTCACGTGCCTGTCATAGTACGAAAGTTTGGTGCAATCGATTGCGCCATAAACGCATTTCTTGATCATATTTTCCAATTTATGGTGCAACCTAGATAAAATAATTTTTGATTTATCCTATTTATGGTGCAATTAGCAAACTTTGCACCAAGTATTGGATAAACATTAACCGAGATTTTTTACAGTGTAGAACAAGGTAACTTAACCAGAGTTTTTCACTCCATGTGCGAAGTAAGTGTGTCTCAAAGTAGATTACCATTTTTGTCATTTGTTTAAAAAAAATTGCGATTGAAAAAGCTGAATATTATAAAATTGAAGGTTCTTATTTTAATTATGTGCTATAATTTAAGCAACAGTTATCGAATTTCTTCAGAATATTTTTCAAAAATACATTTTAAAAATACATTTTAACAACTATAAAAATTGACAACAAATCAGACATATAGAATAAGTTAAATTAGCATTTTTGTAATATTCTCTTCAATAAGGGTTTGAAAATATTTACTCATGCTAATAAATAAACATCATTAAATTGCGATAAGTTTTTTTAAATAGCGTGGAAGTCTTTAAAATGAGTGGAGAGCTTTAAAAATTTTAAGCGTCAAAAAATTTTTTTGAAGAATCGAAAAATCTTTTTTAAAAATTTAATATTTTATTAGGTGTACAATTATTCATTGCATAAATATTAGCTTTAGACAGAAAATAAGTGAAGTAATAGCTATAAGGTGCAAGATAAATGATAGTTTCTAAATTTTGAAAGAAATTATGCCTCCTTAACACTTCAGGCAAAGCAAACAAAAACAAACTTTGAGTATAAATATGCCATTTTTCAAAATTGTTGCACGGTAAATATTGACTTCATTTAAAATCTCTAACACCTCAAACCTTTATTTTTTTAGAAATCACTTTTGCTCTGAAGAAGCTTGAAATGAATTTCTAAAAGGGGTTCAATGTTTTTGTTGGTCTTAAGCATCAGTATTAATGATACACAGTTTGAGTTTTATAATCAAGTTTTGATGTTCTCTACCATTATTTTTACCAATTCATAGTAAAATCCTAAAATTTTCATATTTTTCTTGTTTTAAGTACGTTTATTAATGATATCGTTTCAAAGTTATAATGAAGTTTTATAATTTTATTTACCCTTTTGTGATTTTACCAATTTATCAAATATTTATCACCGCTATAATCTTCATTTTAATCTTGATATATTAATGGTATAGTTTCCATTTTATGACAAAGTTTTTTAGTTTCTATTTACATTTCTAGTGATTTTGTTAATTTATTATTACGACCTTCTACATTCATAATCTGCCTGATGTTTTAAGTTCAGATAATGACATATCTTCAACTTTATCATAAAAATTTGTAGTTAGTAATTTTTTATATCTCTAATGCGTTTACTAAATTATCATTAAGATCCTCTGTAATCTGTAACCTGTATTTTAAAGGCATATATTAAAGACATAGTTTCATTTTTAACATGAAGTTATGTAATTATTATTTTTTATCTTCTGTGATTTTACCAATTTATTCCTAAATCTCTCCACAAATGTACTGTGTTTCAGTTTTAGGTTTTTATCTTACTATACACTGTTAGAAATGTCGTAGGAAAAAATGGTTAAACAACAATTTATTAATTGTTATTTTACAATTTTCAACAAAAATGTAAAATAAACATAAGTAAGATGTTATTCAAACTGTTAATTGTGACAAAAACCGTTTATTACCTGCTTTCACATATACGGTTAAACAACCAGAATTTTATTAAACCGACCAAGCCTATATAAAAAAGCCATTTTGTGACTCTGGAGTATTAGATTACGATACTTTGTATGCAACACTGTAAAGCTGTTTGTTACCAAAAAGTCTAGTATTCCCACCTCTTACGATAGGTGCAACAGCCAGATACACTAATTAAGCCCCATTCCACTATGTTATTTTAATAAAAACTCTGTCATTTTAATAAAATAAAAAGAAAATTATAAAATAACTATGCCAGCATTTCGGACGGTGCGGTCCGAGAGCAAAATTCGCTTGACTTGTCAACACTGGGTTTTAAACCTATGTCACCTCAATGGGAAGTGAGTGCTCCGTCCCCTGAGCTACCGCAACTCTAGTGTCTCAATATGGAGAAAAATCTAAAACTGCCTTTATCTTAAAAATACGTACTTATTGAAGTCACATTTAAGTGTCAATGCGCTTAAAACTTTATTGGTCCACCGCTTAAAAATGTATCTTAATTTAACTTACATGTATCTTAATGCTATCTGTATCTTAAAAATGTTGTTGTTGTTGCTGGCCCACACGGTTAGTGGAGCTAAACCAAGTCCATGACTCCAGAGACTCTGAGCAAGTCTGTAACAAAAAGTGGATCTGAAAAGAGGTCCACTTTAGAGATATTTAGGCATTGAAATATATGTTCAGGAGCAGCTTGTTGGTCGTTACACTTAGTGCAAACAGGGAAAACTCTTGAACCATTACTGAACAACATAGTTCTTAGGTGACCGCTTCGAAATCTTGATATAACCGTCTGATCCCGCCTGCTGCACTGAAGGGTCAGGCTGCCACCTGGGCGGTTGCACTGATACCAATGATGAACAGGAGGGGCCACAGGATCACGAAGCCTGTTAAAACGGGAGTGGAGCTCCGAGAAAGTCAGAATGTATCTTAAAAATGTATCTTAATTTAACAGAAAAATTATATCTAAGGACAGATAATAATCAGATTGAGTATCAATTCAGAAATGTGGAGTATCAATTCAGAAATGTAGAGTATCAATTCCGAAAAGTAGAGTATCAATTCAGAGAGTATCAATCAATTCAGTCCAATTTGCAATTTTAAATACAAGAAGTTCTAAACCATAAAACAATTTCAGAAAAGTAAAAGCAAGTATAGGAAATATCCGCAAAATGATTTGAAAACAAAGAAGATTAAGTGTGCTTACGGTAAGCTGAGCTGAAAGACAAACGATAGAATTTAAATTGACAGTTTTAATCCATTGACAGCGAAAAACAGCTTTATACCAACGGAAAAAGTTTATTAAAAAACTAAATTTTTAGTAGTGCGTGGTAATGATTAAAAATAAGAAAAATCTGTATTTATCTCTTTAAACAGTTTTTTCTGTAAAAAATATTTTTTTCCTGAGGAATATACAGTAATTTTTTACAACGTAGCATCGCAGATAATATTTACTTTAATTACTATCATTGTATCTACTAAAACTTCACTCTCATTAATAGCATGAGAACATAATATCATATTCTTGAACTTCGTGAAACCAATACTGAACTGAATTTCATTAATTGATAATAACCAATCTAAACGCCTAAAATACGAAGAGTTTCAACCATAAACTAATATATTCATTTTTACGAGAACATCATAATCGTACATAAGTTATTAAGGTTTAGTTTATTTGGTGCTATATATAATAAACACTAACACTCAAAAATTTATGTTTTTAACAAGACTATAACACTTTATTCTTTTAGTTTTCGAATTAAAAGTTTTAAAAAGTGTATTGTAGATCAGATTTAGTTTCGAGAAAACATGTTTTTGTTCATGAGTGGCTATCAATCATTTCAAAAGAAAGTTATAAAGAAAACGGTTCACTAGATGCAATTAAACTTTTCTACGAAACAAAAACTTTGTAAATATTAGCTACAAAGTAACCGATAAAAAAATTTTAGCTTAAGAATTTTTTTTAAACATTTGTTTATGAAAGCTTACATGAATCGTCAAATAAATTGCTTTAGCGATAAGTATAAAGGGAAAAAAAGTTTATTCTTGAATGAGTTTTCTAAATATTTTAATTTATTTTTCATTAACATTCGCTATTATTTTAAATAAATAAGAAGCTAATTTAGAGTGATAGTAATTTATTTTAATGATTTCAGATGATGATATTAAATTTTAAGCGTATTAAATAATACAGGCATTTTTTATCCATTCAAATCTTTATTATTTTTCTATCATTCATGGAACACGAGGAAAAAATTCTGGCAAAATTACTGTACTGTGTAAAATTTCTAGTAAAAAAAACTTTAAAAAAATAAATAAAAAAAAATTATAATTTAGGTTAATAAAACCAAAACATGAGCTTCATACCCTATTCAATTGACATTCTTTTAGTTTATATGATCACAGTTAGCCGGTAATTCCAGTTTTCTAAACTATAGTTCTTATTACAAAACATTTCGCAAAAAATACAAAACTGTAAAGTAAATTCAATCTAATTAATGGTTTTTATGACAATATACCATGCTCTAAAGGATCATGATAAAATTATACCACATTTTTCAAATATTATCGCATAGTATGAAACCCAGGCTCGGACTGGCCAGTAGGCAGACCGGGCAAACGCCCGATGGGCCGGTCTGGCCTGAGGGCCGGTTGAGCCGAACCAGCAGCGCGAAAAATTTTTTTAATACATTGCATGAACTTCAAATAGTATTGCTCAAATAATAATAATAATGTTAAATAACATATGTGTGATATATGTAGTAATAATATTGTTTTAATATACAGGGTGATTCAGACCATGCGTGCCACCCATTATTTTTTTCGAGAATGGAGCAAATAATCGATCTGAAATAAAAAATCTTCACCTTGAGTTAGTTCATTTCCGTTTTCACGAGGCATGGAAGATAGAAGGCATGTTCATGACAGAGTCGATTAACATGAGCGAAGTGTTTCACACCATAATTGTGCTGAAGCATATTTTTAAGAGATAACAAGGCAAGTCTTGATAATTTGCTATTCTGCAATCAAATGTTTTTACATAGAGCACAAGTACGATAAAAGAAGAGAAATTTTGCAACGAATAATAGATATTATTAAATTTATTGGGAAATGAGGATTAAGTTACAGAGGCGATAAGCTAGAAGCTGCCTATACTCTGGAAGACGTGTCCGTAGATCATGGAAACTTTTTGGAATTTGTTGTTCTTCTTAGCAAATATGATCTTACTTTGAAAGACCATTTGAAAGATTGTATTGAGAGCAGTGAAAAACTTCACGAGTCACAAAAGTGTAAAGGCAGAGGGTCTTTGTTAACGTTTCTTTCCAAATCCACCATTAATAAAATTATTCAATCAATTGAACAACTTATAAAACGGAATATTAGTATGGGAGTACAAGCAGCTGGTATGTTTTCTTTACAAGTGGATACAGCACACGATATTTTATGCAAAGATCAATGCTCAATTATAGTACGATAGGTGAAAGACGATCGTGTATATGAAAGACTTCTCGCTGTTGTAGAGTGTAAATCTTCAACCGGACAGAATATGTTTTCTTTAGTAGATTCAGTTTTAAAGTCTTGTAATATAGATATAACAAAGTGCATCGGTAATTCAACTGACGGGGCTGCAAATATGCAAGGTGAATATCAAGGATTTCCTTCATGGCTTTCCAATGAGTACCCTGGTCAAATTCATGTTTGGTGTTATGCACATGTCTTAAATTTAGTTTTAGGAGTTACCACGAAGGCACTAATTGAAAGTGCATCGTTTTTCAGCCTACTAAGTACCGTCGCAGTATTTTTCCGTGAATCATACCAACTCATGAGCATCTGGGAACTAAATAACGAGAACGGAAATAAAAAAAAAAGGCTCGCAACTATAGGAGAAACACATTGGTGGTTCAATTATTCAGCATTAAAGAAAATTTTTGGTTCATTTTCAAACTCAGATTCAACTATAAAGCCGTTATATGTCACATTGATTACAAGTTTAGAAACTATGCTATAAAATTCAAATTTCAAGCCAGACATCCGTGCAAAGGCAAAAATAGTTTTAGAATCATTTTGCAAATATGAAACAGTAATCACCGCCAAAATATGTAAGAATATTTGAATTAGCTACACCACTTTCCCAATATTTGCAAACCTCCGGTTTAGACATCTTAAAAGCTTTTGGATTGGTATCACAAACGTGTTCAGAACTAAAAAAAATAGTGAGAGATTTTGAAGGTGTGCAAAAAGTTACAGATGATTTTATTATTCGCGCAAATAAGGAATTTGAAGAAACTGAAATAGAAATTCAAACAAAGTTTCCACAAAAAATATTTAAGAAAAGAAAATTGATGCCGGATGAGACAGCGTCGGATGAAACAGTTTTTTATGATGAAACCACTGCATTTGAGATAAACGTCCATAACATTATTTTCAGCACAGTTGCAGCGTCAATGGAACGCCGGTTTCCCGTAAATGGAAAATTGTACGCCGATTTTTCCCATCTAGATCCGAAACGTTTTCCTGAAATACGTCTTAACAAGTCTTAACAAGCTTCAATCTGGCAAACTAAATGAGTTAAGCAAACTCTTGCTAAAATTTGACGAAACAGCTATAGGTGAAAATTTGCGGATTGAACTAAGAAATTTAGCTTTACATAGGGGGAAACTGAAAAATTCTGACTTAGAAGATTATAAAATAATCAGAGATCATTCAAATGAAGATAATAACGACTTTACTTTGGAAACAGAAGAATAAATTAGTCTAAAATGTGAGACAAGCAGTGCGTGCAAAAATTGTGTTATTTGTTGCTACAAGATATTACAGAGATTCAATTTATTGACCAATTCTTACAATTTAATTGGTCTAGCATTAAAATTTTTACTAACATTGTCAATAAGTCAGGTGGCTTGTGAAAGATCATTCTCCACATTAAAAGTAATTAAAAATCGAATGAGGAGTACTTTATCTTCGAATAACTTGAATGCTCTCATGGTTATGGCAATAGAAAAATATCTATTAATGAACTTAGATAGCGACGACATAATTGATAAAGTGGCAAAAAATAGTGAGCTTCTTCAAAAGTCATTAAATTAAATTTTAATTTAATGACTTTTGAAGAAGCATTAAATCCATTTTTAAAAAAATGTTTAGATAAATCATTCATGTATGTGCAGTATAATAAATATTTTATTTACTCTTCATCTTTCACCTTCTTTTTAATTTTATCTACCTATGTTTCCTCATAAGAACCATGTATTTTAAACTGAAATATATTCTATAAAGGATCATTAAGCAATTTTTATCTACTTTCTTACTTCGATAAATTAACATACGATCATGAGAATTTATAAGTAAAAAATGCCTAAAAATGATACATTAGCAGCCGCGTACGCTTCGCGCATGCGGTGTTTATGTGAAGTAGAGGGCCGATATCTCTAAAATGCCCGGGCCGATTTTAGATCCCAGTCCGGGCCTGATGAAACCATATTTTAATGTTAATTTATTTTATAAGAGATTATCTACTTTTAATAGAAGACATTAGAGAGATTCAGCATTTTCCCGTAGTGTCTCGCAAATTCTCGTACGTGAACGAAATTACAACAGAACAATTTAGGTCCTCTAGAAAACTTGCAAAAACGTACGAAAAGCAACGTGTCAGACCTAAATATTTCCAATATTATTTTCGCATTTTCCCGTTTACGTATTACATACATTATGACGTGACTGAAAGTTAAAATAAACTGATTACGAGCATGCGCAGTTATTTCAGAAAATACGTACTTGTATGTGGAGTGGTGTAAAACTGGATAAATTTCTTTCTATTTGACAACAATTTATATTACGTCTTTAATTTTATAAGAATAAATAAATATTTTACATGAATATAAGAGTACGCTGTAAAAAAATTCTGGATCCATCGTACGGTGCAAAGTACCGGCACTTTAAGGGCATCATCTCTAAACTTCATTTTACTGTAAAATCTATTTTTACCGTAAAATATTATACCGTAATTTGTACATTAATAATAATTTGATGAGAGTGATTCAATGATTTTATGGTATTATTACTATTGAAAATTATGGCATATCAGATATTTCTTCCGTGACATGTTCCGATAGAAATTGATTTTACGGCAAAAAGTACAGACACTCAGAGTTCCGGTACTTTGAACAGTAATTTGATCTGAAATTCTTTACTGTGTAGTTTATCTTCGTTTTACTAGTTTATTTCACATAAATAAAGTTAATACATGAAATATTCACTGAATAAAATATTCATAAAATATAAATATTCACTATTTCAAAAGGTAGTTTAAGAGCTGAAAGTCCTGCAACAGGATTACAATGTTCAAGTTTAGTTAAATGCAACAGTAGTCGTATATGTGTAATTTGTTCACTTGTTAAGATTGACTAGGTATTTTCCTTTACCTAGTAAATCAAGAAAGATTATTACAAACGTATCATCGGTTAATCACTTTCAAACAAAACTTATAGGACGTTTTATATTTCTACACTATGAAAATGTTCGGATCAAATTATAGTAAAATGTACCAGCACTCCCCGCCGGTCGAAGTCTCTCCGTGTAGTAAAGTGACTGATGCACGTTAAATCTGTGGAGTCGCCAAAGTCCTCCATGTTCCCATAACAAATCAATACCTCTGGGGGTACTGGATTGGAGATGGATCGTTCTCTGGTTCAGGTCAAAATTACGATCTGTGGATGAATGAATAGATGTATGAATGGGTCCACTCTATTAACAGGCGTGACGTACGGTGTGGTAGAGATTGAATTCTTGGCCATAGATGGCGCCACTGGAAAACAAAAACTATCGCACCCCTCTGCCTGAACAGGCATACGTCAACAACAACAACAACCGACTGGTGTTCCATAAAATTTGCAGTAATAATTACCTTAAAATCAATAAATGACTTTAATTCAATAAATATTTCTGTACAAATTACGGTATAACATTTTACAGTAAAAATGGATTTAACCGATAATGCATCCAAATTCTCGGTTCTTCAAGCTGTAATTTGATTCAAATTTTTTTACAGTGTATCTGTTTTAAATTAATTATAAGTTAAAATCACTGAAAGTTACTTTACCACTAGAGTAACGTAAGCCATTTTTCTGGTTTAGTATCGGACACTGATTTAAAAGCACTGTCTTAAGTTTGATTCTTAGCTTTTATAGCACCTGTTGAAAGTTTTAATAAAGTTTTGGATCTCATATTTTAATATTGTGTATCGTTTAACCCTTTCGTTCGGAATAGAATATTTTTATAGCTTAAATATAACCCCTTAATTTGGAATATGATTTATAGCTTAAGTTAAGTTCTTCAGTCGAAATAGGCTCTAATACTTAAAGATATAACTTTTAGAAAGCAATAGCGTCTTCATTATCAAATAAAACAAAACTCCAATGATTCTGATCTTAATTAATCAAGTTGGTAAGGATTAAAATTCCATTCTGGTGTACTGCCTGGTCCGGTAGGGTTAAAGGTAAGCTTGTAAATTAATAATTTCATTAAAAATTTATTTTCACAAGTTTAATTACCAAACTACTAGCTATCCTAAGTTGAAAATTTTTAAAATTGTCTCAAACAGTAATTATATAATTGGTTTATTTCATTAATTACATACCTGCTTTTTTCCAATTCAATGTTCTTTACTGTATGGAAAAATGCATTAAAAAGAATTAGTTTCCATTTATCCCCAAGTATAGAATTTGTATAATTGAAACTTTTTAAAACAATTTAATTTTTTTTTAAAAAAATAGTTTCAAATGCTTGAATGCAAACTTATAAGAGTTTAAATAGTGATAGATCAAGCTAATCTATGAGGGATGAAAATTTTTTAAAAAAAAAGTATGTATTTAAACTAATGATATTTTTCAGCTAAGTTCAGCTAAAAAGTTACTAACGATTGTCTTCACAATACACTACGCACAATATTTGTTTCGCCTAGATATCCCCTTCAATGTACTATACCATTAAAATAATTTTATGAGGTTATTTTAAAATACATGTTTAAAAAATTGTTTTTCAACTTATTTCAAATGCCTGTACTATCAAAAAATATTAAACTAACTAAGTGAATGTTGTCAATTTAACTCGACTCAGTAACGTTCATTTCACACTTATATCACTTTTCCTACGCTACTGAACACTTTCCCAAAGATTTAAACTCTAATCTAACCGATTGTTCGCAGTTGTAAATAAAACAAAAACGTGACTCAGTGTTCATTTTAAAATTTTATTCTACCCTCTCATTCATGCATAATCTTAAGGAACAAGTTAAAAATATTACATTTGAAAGTAAAATAAAATTTTCAAAGAACTAGTTTAAAACACCTTCTTATATATTGCCAAAATATTATATTCTCGCAACTGCATCACAAAAGAATTGACTTGAGTGGATATAAAAGTTATAATGTGTTTTTAAAAGATTAAAAACATTTCTAAAATTTAATTGGGTGATATAATAATCTGGTCGGTGATCAGTAAATTGGAGGAAAACATTGCATTGATATTGTTTGTCACCGAAGAAAAAGACAATAATAAAAAGGTGTGAAGTAAATAGAATGAATATGACTTAAACTAATTAAAATGAATGAATATGTCTTAAAATTAGATCTAATAATCTGATTATTATGATCTAATAATCTGATAGGGGATCAGTAAATTGGAGGAAAACATTACCTTGATATTGTTTTCCACTGAAGAAAAAGACAATAATAAGAAGGTGTAAAGTAAATAGAATGAATATGACTTAAACTAATTAAAATGAATGAATATGTCTTAAAATTAGACATGATATAATAAGCTGGTCGGTGATCAGTAAATTGGAGGAAAACTTTACCTTGATATTGTTTTCCACTGAAGAAAAAGACGATAATGACGATAATAGGTGTAAAGTAATTAGAATGAATATGTCTTAAACTAATTAAAATGAATGAATATGTCTTAAAATTAGACATGATCTAATAATCTGATCGGTAATCAGTAAATTGGAGGAAAACGTTACCTTGATATTGTTTTCCACTGAAGAAAAAGACAATAATAAAAAAGCGTAAAGTAAATAGAGTGAATATGACTTAAACTAATTAAAATGAATGGATGTGTCTTAAAATTAGACATAATGAATTTTAGGAAGTTATTATTATTTTTTTGTAACAAGTTAAGACAAGGAATTGGTTTCAATATACTTAAAAAAAGGAACCAGGGTACTCGTATCATATACACAGTATTTGATAAATGTATGAGTCATCAGTAGTTTCAGTTCATGTACAGCAAACTCTGACCATTACCAACACTGTATAAAGTGGAATTTCATCGGAAGCAAAAGCAAATTTCAAGTCTCAACACATGTTGTGGTAAATTTCAGTATACTTAGTTAAATTCTGACTCTGCTTCCTTCTCGCTCCCGTGAAAATGATGGGATGAGGTTTCGCCCTCTATTTCTCGCTCCCGTGATATTGACGGGCTGGAGTGTTCAGTAGTAACGTGCCAATAAGAATAAAACTAATTTATTTCTCATTTTACCCACCAGGTGGCAGTACCAGGATATTTTTAAGGTAATTGTAGATAGTTAGGTTATTTTAAACTAGTTGCAGCACTAATCAAATACGTAATACAAATACAAAAGTCAAAAAATTAGTCACTTTTATGACCGTTTTCTTGAAAATTAACCGATCGTTAAGTGGTTAAAGCTGAAATGGGAAGAAGACAAGAAAAAGATCTGAAAATTAATCTAAAGAAAAAACGTTCTCCTGATTTGTGCAACATTCCTACACTTAGAGCCGAAAAATCTGGATTACACGTATCTGATATGATTTGAAGACTCTATGAGCAACAAAATGACAAGGAAAGCAATTTACTTGTATAAGATACAGAGTGCAAACGCGCATTTTTAAGTTCATCAATAGTTTCAATTTCCATGTAGTAAATTCTGACCAGTACAGACACATTGTAAAGAGGACTTTCGTCTGAAACGGAGGAATTTTTTATGACTCAGCATATGTTGTGGTGAATAACAGTAATTTACTTTAAAAAAGACAGACTATACTCAAAGCAGAAACGGAAAGAAGACAGCGAAAGATTTGAAACTTATTTTAACGTAAAAATATTTCCTTCTTTTGTGTTATGATTTTGCACTTAGAGCCAAAAAAGTTAGTACACCTATCTGATATGATGTAGAGACTCTATGAGTAACAAAAGGACAAATTAAACCATGTACTAGTATGAGATTTAGAGTATTTGGTAGGCGTACAAGTCATCAATAGTTTCAGTTTCTATATAATAAACTCTGCTTCGTACTGACACTGTATAAAACAGAATTTCGTCTAAAACGGAAAACTTTTAAGTTTTAGTACACGTATATTGTGGTAAATGACAAAAGTTTACATTGTAAAAGTCAGACTGTGCTTGAAGCAGAAACGGAAAGAAGACAGCAAAAGATTTGAAAATTAATCTGCAGTAAAATGTTTCCCAGATTTGCGCTATGATCCTACATTTAGAGCCAAAAAAGTTGGTGCACAAATCTGATAAAATATCGAGTGGTATAGTATGGTCTTGACTAATACGTAAGGTAATTCACGGACTGTGAGGATGCTCGAAGGAAAGTGGTAAAGGAGTTACTTGAGATACCCTCTAAACAGTTCAGAACAAGACATTCAAGATATGTTCCATAATGTCTATTTCTGAGGATTTTTTTTAGTAACTAGCGGAAATGTCAGAAGAGTGATTTCAGAGCAACTAGATAGCAACTCTCAAAGTGTGAGGTGTCTTATTACCTGTTGGAAATGTCTAAGTCCGCCGGAAAGCCCACGATTGGACAGGGTGATCACCTGCCAGCGTTGTGCCTAGAAGTATCAGGAATCCCGTATCATGGCAGTGAGCTGCAACCTTCTTGAACATTTTTCGGTTAACATATAGGGTCCATGCCTTCCTGTGCTTTCCTCCACGGCTGTACACTGCCATAGGCAGAATACATTTGGAAATGAGACTCGTTAGACCAAGCAACTTCTTTCTAGCGATTAGCAGACTTCTAATAGTTGCGCTGTTAGCCCAAAAGAGGTGTTCTTTCATTAACAACGGTAAGCCAACTGGCCTTTGATTCTGAAAGAAATTTTGAAATATCTTATACTAAAATATTTCATATCTCATTTTTTTTCAAATCACTGCAATAAATACTAATAAAAATAAAGATGGCAATATGATCGAAAATGTTCCAAAGTTAAAACCAGAAATACTTTACTTACTTATAGGTTATTGATAACAAATTCCTGATATAATTTCATCCATTCTCAATTTACGTCATACTTATTTTTTTTCAAGTTTTGAGTCTTTTTTTAAAACGAACTCTTGTATCAAAATATTTTATATTTTTTCTGTTAGAAAATAGTTTGACGTTACTGCAATCTATACTAATAAAAATAACTCTATGACAAAATGCTTCAAAACTGAAACTATAAATGTTTTGTTCGTTCATAGGTTTTAAAAAAGAAATAAAAGAAAAACTAAGAGCCCTGAGGAATCAAATGACCAACATTAAAGATTTAATAAAAGTTTAGTTTTTGCAAAAGTTTTTCATCTTTCTCTTCGTGATTTTTTTCTCGTATCTAAGAAATGCTATTAATTTTAGAAATATATAAATATATATAAATTGTTTCTTGTCAAACTTTTATGAACTTTTTAATAACATTGCAAGATTTCAATGTATATATATATTTATTAATATTTGAAGAACATATTTTAAGATGAAATACAAAAAGCAATTACCTCTTACCAGAACGAAGTCATTACATTGAAGAGGTAATTACTTTTTGCATTTCATCTTAGATTATCTTTTGTATTTCCTCTTACTCATTTACGTCATTAAAAAGGGAAAATACATAATGTACAGAAGAAAATTTCGCATTTTAAAGCTCGACTGATATTCCTAGTTTAGGCTGGCCACTAAGTTTCGACTACAAGTCCTATGAAACCAATCCTCAATTTTTTATCCTAATGTATAATTGATCTTTGTGAACTTAAATTGCTTTTTTGTAAACTTTTGTTTAACAATTAACGAAATTATGAGATAAACTTTTATTACTATCACTATTAATAAACTTCATTTTCGTCAGGTTTTTAAAGAGTTATTTATGTTTCAAAATTAGACATATTATTTCCCTATACCCTGTCTTTGATTGAAAAATAATATTGGATTGTTATTAAGTTCCTGCAGTGTTATCATTGAGGTAAATGAACTTTGTACCTCACAAATTGGCTATGGGAATAAATAACCTTCGTCCTTTTAATAAATTTATACACTCCCAATGCAGAAATACATCATTGCTGCTATGACGGAGATATATATGAACATGCTATTGAAGGTAAGGAGGGAATTAGCTTATCATTGAGTTGTGTACCGAATGACTAAGAGCTTGCGCATTGAGCATTTCTAGTATATGTCAGAAACTTGATGAGGTGTGTGTATATCACCATCTTCCTACGTCATATGCTTGTAGTCCTTTAAAGCTGGGTGAATCATTTAGGACAATCCTGTATATCTATGACTGAAATATCTTTGCACTAAATATATGCACTGTGAAATGTTCATTAATTTAATAAAAAAAATTATGAATATTATAAATTAAGATTGTCTCTCAGGTGATTTGCTCTCTTTAAAATGCGTATAAAAACTATTTAAGTTCTTTTCTGATAGGGTCCCTTGCTTAGATAAAGGAATAATTTCTCTTACGCACTGTTTAAATTTTCATGTAGAAATTAATAATTAATCGACAATTTAGTTAATTGTTATTTTACCATATTTAACCAAAACAGTCAAATAACCATAAAAATATGGTACTCAAACTATTTTTTTTTACGGCGGGCACTTGTTGTTTGTCCCGTTGGCCACAGAAATGCAAGAACTGCTACTCTCTTCTCGTTAACCAGTGGGCACCTGTGGCGAAGCCACGGCGGTGGAACAGCGTTGCGCACGTCACACAACCACAAACCCGTTTATAGGGTGGGTCACATTCACACAAAGGAGAAAGGACATAGAACACAGCGAGAAAGGATGGATGTTTCATCCATGCCCTGAGCAGGATTCGTACCAGCGGCCAATGGCTCCGCAGTCAGACACGCTAACCACTCGGCCACCTGGTTGGCGTACTCAAACTATTAAGTGTGCTAAAAATGTTTATTAACTGTTTTTACCCAATAGGGTTTAACAACCAGCATTATATCCGCGCCAACTAGGCTCACCTTTTGAAGCCATTTTGTTCCATGCAGCTGGGTATATACTCCTGCTGAGAGGGCTAATCAGCCTATCTCATGAACGGTCATGGTACAGGAGTTCGAATCCCAGCGTTGACGCAAAATATTTCTCCTACTCTTTCAATGTATAAAGAGTTTTCAGGGTCCTGCACTCTTCAATTGGTTATCTGGGATTATAAGAAGTCTATATGAAACTATCATTCACGCATAAATGGCGCAGTACCCACAGAGCTCTAATATCTGTTTAAGTTTCATTTTTATGGTTTAGAAACTATGCTGGTCGTAAATGGTTGTAAAACCGTATAGCTTTGAATTCACAGATTCTCCCCATACCGGCTGTAAACGATTTCAAAACCGTAAGGGTAAAAAATGCCCCTAACCCTAAATTTCATAGTTGATTGGATGGACAGACTGTTTCCTGTTATTTTACCGTTATTTCAGATTGAAAATTCTAACAGTGGAATATATTTTTGTTGAAATTAGAAAGATTAATTTGTCTTTTCGATTAAATGTAAAAATAAAAAAAATAATGAAAAAATAAAATGAAAAAAATAAAAAGGAAAAACATGCTGAAGCATAATAAAAAAATAGCAATTAAATTACAAAAAAAACTCTTCTAACCAGTTTATTCAACGTTGCTTAAAACGCAATTTCATGACTCAAAAAATGATCCCTCGATGCATCAATTAACTAAATTAGAAATTAATATGTTATTAACAGAATCATTCGTCTTGCAAATTAAATATTTTCTTACGATAATGAATTAAATATTTTCATGAAGAAGAGATAATTATTTTTATTAAGTCCAAAACAATTATGTCACATTCATGTTTTGATGTTAATTTTTGTAGTATGCATAAGTTCTTAATAAAAATGTATTACTACAAAGCATAAAAAGATTTTTCTAAGTTGTATTTCGTAAAAGATTTGTTAATAAATTAAGTGGGTTTTTTTTAGAAATATATGTACAAAAAATAGTAAATTGAAATAGCCATTTTGTCTTTTGCTGTGAATTTGAATTGAGCTGACAAACATTTTACGAATTATTTATTTAGGCTGTTTTTATTATTTTTTAAAACTCGAAACAAAATAAATAAAATATTCAACATTTAATAATTAGAGTAAATAATTTATGTGACTTAAGATGGAAAAAACTTAACAATTTTACATAAAAAGGCGACATGAATATTTACATTAAAATAAGTACGTTTCTAAAACTGCAACTTTACTTTAGTAGGTAGTCACTATTCACTGATTAAAACTAAGTAATAAGCCTTGAATTATTATATAGTGTGTCCTAATCTTATATTATATATTTCAGCGTTAGAAAACAAAAACATACCTATCCAAACTTAAAACAACGATTTGGAATTGTTATCGTACATTTTAAAGATGCAATGTTACTTAATAACAACTAAAACTGTGCTATAAATCTTAAGTTAGTACTAGAACTAGATAATATATTACAATTTTGTATCATTCTTTACGCTGCCTAAGAACTGAGACAGCAACCCTAATTTTAACCAGTAATTTTGCTAATTGTCTTAGAATTTAATAAGGTAATAAAACAGTATCGATAAAAGCAATAAATATCTACAATTAAATTAATATGAAATTAAAAAAAAAAATTATATTGGAAAAGGAAAATATTAATAAGTATAGTAATATTTTAGTAGTAATAAGTAATTAATAATAATAAGTAATTAAGACTAATAAGTAATTAATAAGTAAATATTAATGAGAAATAGGATTGGAAAAATCTTGAAATCGATATTACAATTTTATCTTACATATAATTTCATAAAATCTTTAACATTTCTTACTTTTTTTAATCTTTAAGGCCCCAGTATCAAATTCATTTACCAGAAAGTATAAAACGTACTAATTAGCTTTAATATTAATTGAATAATTAATTATAATTAAATCAAATGTCTGTGGTGCAATAATGAAAGCAATAAGTTTATTTTTCATGATATATACGTGGCATTTGATCCATTAAATAAAAGTTTCATACTACTTATACGGCGACTTCGGTTTATTAAGGGTCAATAAATGTATAATATAATAAATTTATGACAGGTTAAATAAATAATATTTGTTTTAATAAACAGTAAACAGTTGGATTTTAGGTTGCCACTGAGGAAAAATTATGGTAAATCTACCTGAATATGTCAAAATTTTATCCTTAGAAATCTCTGTAGTTTCGACGGAATTGGCTTCATAATGATTGTGGTAAAAGTAACTGTAAAATATGGTTTTATAATATGTAATAAGATTTGAAAATTTGAGGTAATTTTATTATGATGCCTTATAGCAAGACAAAAACATCATTTATGCGGTTAAATTTGGTTTTCAGTTTCATATTTTTTATTAAATGTATTTTTTGTATCATAATCAAAAACTAGACCATAAAAATACAATAAAAACCATGTATTTATTGCATCTATAAAAATACATTAAAAATACAGTTAGAGCTATACATTTATTGTATCAAAAACGAATTTTAGAAACCAGAACTACCAGTAACCCGGTAGTATATGAATGAAAAAATTACCAAACGATCGGTTTGACAATCGTACATTTTAGTTCATTAACCAGAATTATGTTGTTGTGTTTTACCAGAAACGTCATTACCATACTCTACGGTGATTATACTAATTTTTTTTTCGCAGTGTAATATTGCATTAGAATTCTAAAAAGTTTTTTTGTAATACTTATACTTAACTGCACACAGTCTTCCTTAAAATTATTACCATATAATTTTGTCTTTAATACCAGAATTACTTAGTTTCCTTTTTCTTCTTTTTTTTTACTAAAAATGCCTCTGCTATACAGTACGGTAATTTCACCAGAATTTCATTCTACGTGTAATCTATTTCTGAGCATGTCTGCTTCAGTTGTGTTATATTTTTAATATGTATATAATTTTAGTTCAAAATCTAAATCTAAATTCTGATTTTTTTGTTTTTTATCGCTTGACAAAAGTATAATATGTAATCCTAGTACTTCAAATTGTCAGTGCACTTTTTTTTAACATTAAATACTTACTTGCTTCATGTCACGTTCATTTCATTTTTTGTTTAAAGTTTTAAAACTAATTTCTCTATTCCTAACGTTGCTAATTAAAGTGAATGTCATATTTATAATTTTAAATTTGTACCTTGATTTTTAACGTTGTTAATTAGAAAGAATGTCATATTTCTTATTACAAAAAGGTGAATGTTCAAATTTTCATGAAAAAAAAATTTGCATTTGATCGCTTCATTTTCATGAATGAATTGCTTTAACTATTTCAAAATGTCACTGAGAAGAAAAATAGTTGCTTTTTCTTTGATTTTTCGAAGAAAAGTGTTTTCTAAAAGTTTTAAAGTTGCAGTTAACGTGAAGCCTTTAAAGGATTTAAAAACAAATTTCCCAAGTGAATCGAAATATATTTGCACTTCATCATTTTAAGCCCTTTATTTACTTTCTTGAATCTTTTCCACACTAAAGGCTGTAAGTTTTATTGAATAACAAAGAAGAATATTTTTGAAAAGTTACATGCTTACTACTTTTGAAAAATTTTAAAGGAAATCTTCCATTTTAAGAGATTTGGAATATTAAATACTCTAAGCAAACAAAAATCATAAGTGTTTGAATTTTAAAATGCACTCTTCAAGTCTGATGGGTAAGATCATTTTATTTGGTAAGCTTAAATCTGCTGACATTTTAAACTTTTTACCATCTTATCGAAATATTTTCTGAAAGTAAAATATTTAAATTATTCTTAAAAGACATTTTGAAGAGAATTGCAAATTACTTAAATGAGTCTTTTGAAACAGATTTTAAGTGGTGTTTAAAAGGGAGTAAGAGGTTTGAGATCTTAATTTTTGTTAGATTTGGTGTTTGTATAAATTAAAACAAAATTAATTTTCTAATGCAGCTCAAATAAAATTTGGTATGATTCATTTTCGATATTCGATGCCCTTCGAAAAAAATTAAAATTATAGAAAATTAAAAAAATTAAAAGAAAACGTTTAATTTTATTCGTAAGTTTTAAATACACCTATACATTTTCTCTACTCCTTATGCTTCTGTAGATAATTATTTTTTTCAGCAGATACGATGAAAATTGCCATATGTGTTACCATAATCCCAATTATTCTTTCAATATTTTAGAAAAATCTATATAACACTTGATCACTGTATAATAAAACTGAATGCACGTATTGTTAAAATAAATATTTAACAATAATGTATCTCTTATAATGAACAGGAAAACTGCTTAATAAATGTTTGCTGCTAATAGGAAATTGTTCTTTTCAGATAAAGTATAGATAAAAATAGATAATTTTTGAAGTTAAATGCAAATATATATTTTTTTAAACTTATAATTCTTGAAAAACTCCCTCATTTAAAATAATGTAAGATATGTTTCAGCCTAAGAAATTAATTTACAAAACTTTGGTTATCTTTTGAAATAAAGGATTTCAACTTAAGCTTTGCCCAAAATTACGTCAAAATTATGTAAGTTGAAGCGACAAATTATAACAAAAAGTGGTAATCCAAAAACAGAAAATTTATATATGAAACGTATTGATTTTAAAAATTTCTCAAATATTTACGATTAGTTTACATATCATGCAGCATTGGTAAGGTCTTGAAATTTGAAGAACTGGCGTGTTACGGATGATTTTAGTTCCCAATCTTAAAAATGTGTTCGTTTGAGAATGATGAGTGGAAAAAAAATTTCCCATAAGTTTAGCATTATTATAGTAAGTATTAATACCTTTATATATTGTAGCTTACTATTTGCGGACAATTTATATTTACGTTATTTACGTTATATATAATTCTTTCCTTTTCAATAATTTAAAAATTAACATACATCAGCAATGTTTGCTTGCTTTCAGATCGATCTCATCAAAAGAAAGTTTAACAGAGAAATTATTACACTCATTTGAATAATGATTTTAATTTAATCCAAGTAAGCACAAATACCTGGTTCCCCAAAAAAGACTGATGGATTTTGAAAATCGATTTTAAGAGAAAGAATGGAACGCGATAAAAATGCATGACTTGGCACATTAGGGACTTTTATTCCGTTCATCACCAAAATTGCAGATTTAGTTAACTTCTCACCTGTAGATTACTCTGAAGACATGCGAGAGCGGCAGAAAAACTGAATCCGTGAAATCCGAAATCAGTATTTCGCCACGCAATCTTAGTGAGTGCCGGTGAGTAATTTTGGTGAGGGTTTGCATGTTAGAATGAAGGATATTCATTGTCTTGGTGGATCACCACCTGGAAGTAACGTCACCTATCGGTAAGAATTTTAACTAAATGTGCAATTCGGTAGAATGGAATTTTTGTTTTCCAATCATAATGACGCTTAATTTTTATTCTATTAGCCACTCAGTTTTTATATATTGTGTGGTGTAAATAAATAGCAATTCACTTATTATTTACGATTTTGTTTACTACGTACGAAGAAAGGATATTAAGAATATTAAAATTAAAATAACAGAGCTCATTAATAAGCACTTTAAAACAAGATTTCAGTTCAAGCTGTTGAAGTTTACACTTAATTTAAATGTACTAAAACAGAGATTCAAATAATAAAGCATTTCTCAATATTCTTTTAAGGAATAAAGGATTCTTCTTGCATCACTAAAAATATAACTCGAATGTATTTGATGTATTTTTATCTTTTGTTTTAAGGGTGTTTTAAGTATTTGTTTTAAGTATTTAAAAAAAATTAAGTTTGAGGAATGGTTGAGTTAAGTTTTATTTCATTCCCATTTTAGCACGTCATAAAAGTTTCACCACGATTCAAAACCCTTCAAAAATTAATTTCAATAAATAAGAATGCTACAAACTCCTATTATTAAACTATTAACAAATTTTTAACGAATTCCAATTTTAATGGTTACTACTTCCAGTCTAATGAAGAATAATCCTCAATTATTGAATTTAAACTAGAACATTTATTGCAAGGAAGTGATTTGATATAACAGAAATCACGTGGCCATGAATGCTCATAACATATACTTAATAAATTCTTAATACTTTAACACTTTAACTGAGGAAATACTATTTTTCTCAGAAAAGTTTTGCAACTAGTTAAATTACTTTGGAAGCGCAGAATTTATTAGTTATTTTCCTAAATACTTTTAAACTACCCCCTACAGAATCGATTCAGTCATCGCTTCGGTAAGTATTAACTTCATGATGAGGGAAAAGTTGAAGAAGAATAACTGAGGGAAATGAGGCAAGAAGATTGATGGTGTGTGCCTTGCTAACTGCAAAATGGACCACCTGTTTAACTTACATTTTGCTTATTCGAATAGAATTAATGTTGAAAGCAACCAAAAAATTTCGCTGTTCCCCTTTTTATCCATATTTTACCAGAAAGTGGGCTCTAAATATGAAATAACTTAAACACGCAGTGTAAAAAATTTCGGTACAAAGTACCGGCCCCCTGAGTGCCGGTACTTTTTACCGTAAAATCCGTTTTACCGGTACATGTTACGGAACAATAATATTTATTTATATTGATGTAATGATATTTAATTATATTGATAAATATTTATTGAATTTGAGTGATTCAGTGATATTACGGTGATTATTGCCGTAAAAATTACTGTATAATGTTTTACGGTAAAAATGAATTTCGTTGTCTAATGGATAATGTACCCAAAATGCTGATCCTTTACATTAATTTGATCCCACATTTTTTTGCAGTTTAAAGGATAGATTTCTAATATCAAACTATCTTTTTAAAATTGATGTTAGAGTATGATAATTATTTTGATGTTCATTATTGCTTTATCTAATGTAAGATGAAATCGATGTAAATTATTATAGGCATTGGTCTAATTTGCAAAACATAAAAGCAATGCTTTGATATCCAAAATAGAAATGTTTACAAGTCCGCAAAATCCATAAAAGACATAATTAATAAACAAAGATAGTACCAAAATATATGAAACCCGCAATCCTTAATTGCTTTCATTTTATACCATTATTATTTATGGAGAATTTATAACAATGAAGGGGGATGTATAAAGCATATCACACACACCGCACAACTATGGCCAAACTATTAGCACCATTTTTAGGGCTCTCTCTTTAAATGACCATTGAGGAATGCCACGTACCTATGAGCCTGGTCAGAGGAAATAGACAGCGCCTTAGATGGTACCCATCTCTCCAAACTTCCAAATCACAACCCAAGGACTTTCAGCTACGACAGATTTAAAGTGTACCTTGCAGTGTACACACGTCGTGCAGTGTTTTGTCAGCCACAGAGTTTGAGCTCACTACCATCAGCCCTCCAACTATCAATGTGAGCGACATCTTTACCGACAGCTCCACCGCCACGTTGATAAAACATACAAAAAATGCACTTGTATTGGACAAAAAACAATGGACTCAAATGTTAAACTTAGAAATGTAGCAAAAGAAATGTTTCGAGCTCCATCCAGGCTTACACAATAACCAGTAGAAGATTTTTGTTATTTCACTATATTCCTCATTTGTTTTAGTTTTTTTTGATTGAGTTCACCATTTACTTCGTCAAAAGAAGGTGGCGAGTATGAATACAGGGAGATACATTAAACAATGAGTAAAACTCTCCATTGTTTGTTTCAATAGCATATTAAGACTTTTTTTGATGAAAAGTGAAGATCATTCATCAGAAACTTAATTAAAAATTGTAACCATGCTTCTATAAAAGAAAACGCCGATTAGTTCTAAAATTATTTATTAACCTCGACTAAAAGTGAGGGCGCAGAGCGTGTAAGAATATAAAGAAACGAAACAGAACTCTCGTTAAAAAGATTTAACTTTTAAGATTAATTATGAGCTTGGCGGTACTCTTTTTCATTAGTAGTAGTTTCATTTCGGCCTTTGATTTGCTAGAAAATTGGTACTTCTTATTCTCGAAATATATCGAAACATGTATATATTGCGATGGATGTAGTAAGACAGCGTACACTACAAAAAAATTCCTTATCAGATTACGGTATAAAGTGCTGACACTTTGGATGCATCATCCATGAAATCCTTTTTTCCGTAAAATCCATTTTTACCGTAAAGTATATCATAGTTTATACAGTAAAGTTAATTAATTCAGTTATTTGGCAGTAATTAATTACGTAAATATTACGCTACAGAAGACTTTTTGTTCCATAACATTTTCCGGTAAGAAATGAAATAATTTCCGGTAAGAAATCCGGAAGAAAGTACCGTTACCCTGAATGTTGGTACTTTTTACCGTAATTTGATTCCTAATTATTGACAGTGTGTTGAGAATCTTCTTGCATCTAGAAATCTGTAGGAATGTATAAAATTTATGCATGTAAATTCCTTGTAAAGAGACTTTACTATCGGACCTTATGATAGTTTAGGACATTTTATATCCGTCGTTGAGCAGCCGTGCTAATTTTGGGTTTAAGAGTACTAATATTCAACTCCGTAGCCTTGTATTTTTTGAACCAATCCAGAAGACAAGGAAACTCCTGCATCAGTATCCCCTGAAGTATTGATTTGTTGCGGGAACATGGAGGGCTTTGCGACTCGACCAATTTAACTTGCATCAGTCACCATTTACTACACGGGGAATCTTCAGCCGACGGGGATCGAACCCACGAACTCTTGAACATGAGCCCAGAGCCTTACCACCCGTGCTATCCCCGCCCTAGTCTAAGAGATTTATTTGTATCAGGTCTATAAATATAGACTTTACCTCACCTCTCTGCTTTATAGAATGCATATGTTTTAATCGATTCCTGTATAAATGCCAGTACTATCACTAAATTCCAAAGTATTTTCCTTAATTTAATAAAAAGGATATTAGGATGACAAATTTTTTCGAAGGTATGTAATATTCTTGTCTGGAATTGGTCATTTTTAAAATTCTTTCTCAGATTAAGCAGCAGTTTAATGCGTGGTTTTAAAAGACAAAACATTGAAAATAGTATCTAATAAAGCGAGAAAGCAAAAAATAATTTCTATAAAAAAATATAACAGATAAATCTCTGAGGTTTAAATGTAATTATTGCGAATGGTATGAGAATTGAAAATGAAGAAACCAGCTTTTCTCCCTGTTGTTTAATGTTTCGTAAAAGCTAAAACCTAATGCATATCCCTTTCATAATCCTGTTAAGCATTTTTTTCCTCCATTTGCTGCTCTCAAATCCCATTTTCAGTTTTACATTGGAGAAAGTTTCGCAATATTTAATTTCAAATGGGAACCAAACAGCAGTTTTATAGGACTTATATTCAATTAAATTACTTTTTATTTTACCACGAACTGCGGACAAAAAAGTGTATACCCATAAATGAATTTTACATAAGAGTTTTTTTAAGAGATGAAGCAGAATTTTTCTGAAACATTATTTTCCTTAGAAGATAAAAGAATTTAATTGTATTATTACAAAATAAAATGCGTCTGTAATTAAATAATTTTTTTTATAGTTAACAGAATCATTAAAATTCTTTTAATACTTTTTTCGTATGTGTTTGTTTTATAGGAATAGAAATAGGGTAATTTGTGTAACTTGAAAACTAGTTAAGAAACTCAAATCTGTATAAAAATAAGAATCAAATTACTTAAAAGCAGATACATTTCTTATTTTCTTTGCAAAACAAAAGAATTTTCTTAAAGATTGGTTGCATTGTAATGAAGTTGAAATTGCATACTCAATTTAAAAGGTGTAAGCATTTAAAAATTTATTAATGCCAACTGGGAGTAAAACTGTGGAAAACAATGTTTTATTACAGTTATAGGACTGTATTAACTTTTCTTTAAAACTTTTATGCATTGATTAGCTTTTGAAAATAACGAAGTGGTATTTTAGTTTCTATTTTAAACTGATATTTGTTACATATCTTGCAACACAATCTAGTTTGCATTCAATGTATTTTGTAATGAAATGTTGGAGTGTTTCAATAATGAAGTAAGAAAAAATAAAATGTGACTCTCTGACTTAACGCATTGGAGATAATGCGTTTCTAGCTCTATAGGAACACAAAAAAGCCGCTTACCGAAGCGCCGATAATGATTTTAGTGTAATTAACAATAAAATATGATTTTCCAACTTGTGATAAAATTTGGTAATTTTTATCATGACTTTTTTGAGCATGTCAGAAAGACCATTTTTTCGGTAAAATTTACTTTTCAGTTTTGCATTTTTGCTTAATGTGTAGTAATAAGAACTATAAGTTGGAGTCCCGCAGAAAGCTGATCGTAAAGAGAAGGTTCCCAATAGAACACCGAAGTCAAGTCTCACTAGCTGTGGTTAGTAAGCGGGTGGGTGGCCACTTTGATCAACCTGCGTAGGGACCGAAGGTGCGTGGTATCGGTTCTAGTTAATCTGTTCTATCTGTAAGTGCTCAACTTTGCATGCAGATCGTCAGGTTGCCAAAGAGAGTGAGCCGTCCCCTCCGCAGAGGATCAAAATTATGATACCATATCATCGGATCATTCCCTAGATTGTTCTTCATTTCGTCGCTAATAGCCCATTGTGCAGCTTCAAAGCGATGTAAATAAAGTTCCTACATATCTAAAATTTTAAAAAAAAAGAATTTAGGGAAAATCGTCCCCATATAAACGGGAAAATTACCTAATGAATAATTTAAACACCCTATCAACCACTTAAATTAACCAGAATTTTTTTTCTGAAATGTTACTACCATATAATACGGTAATTTTACAAGATTCTTTTTTATCCTTGTACATGTTTGTATATTTTAAAAATAATTTACTTTAAACAAAAAATAAAATTAAACAGTGTTATTGAAATTTTTTATTTCCTTTTTAATTAGATCCATAAATCGATACCAAATAAAGATAAAAGTCACTCCCATATGATCTCTACTCCTCCATTGTTGTACAGATTTCACGTAAATGAGTAACGTAATTCATGTAATTTACTTTAAAGCAAAAAAAAAATAAACAATGTTATTAAAAAAATTTATTTCCTTTATAATTAGATCCATAAATCGATACCAAATGAAGATGAAAGTCACTCCCATGTGATATTTACTCCTCCATTTTAGTACAGATTTCACGTAAATGAGTAATGTAATTCATGTAATTTACTTTAAAGCAAAAAAATTTTAAACAATGTTATTAAAAAAATTTGATTTCCTTTTTAATTAGATCCATTAATCGATACCAAATGAAGATAAAAGTCACTCCCATATGATCTTTATTCCTCCATTGTTGTTCAGATTTCATGTAAATGAGTTTTCAAATCGATTGTTGAACTTCAATTTTCGAACCTACCATCATTAATTTGCTTACCCCTCGCATGCAGCTGAGTTGATGGTTTATTCATTAACTCAAATTATAATTATTCCACCAACTAAAATTGTTATCGAAGAGGTGTTGGCAACAGGGACATGGAAGAATATGTCTTGAAGCGAAATTAACAAGGTCATAAGGTTCGAGTAGACACTTTTATCAACAGAATCTGCTATCTCAAACTTACGCAGCTGATGCTGTAAATCGAATTCGATTGTGATAATTTATGGATTCACAGCAAATCGAGTCCACCTATGTGTTGTTCACTGCATAAATATAACATTGTTAAAAAGGGATATGTTTCAATAATTTTATAAGTACGAATGAACATATCCATGATATATATGATGTATTAATATTTAATATTGTTTGCCTTAAGTATATTATTGGATAGAATATTACAAATCTACCTGAAATTGGAAAAAGATGAGTTTGCTAACATTTAATATTTTCAATTCTGATCTATTCAAACTTGGAGAGCTTATATATATATATAAGTTTGGTTTCTGCTTTCTTTCATTTCATGCTCTTTTTCAAACTCATCTTTTAGCGATATCGATACATATAAAGAATAATTTTTATCTTAGAATAATTGTTCTTCATTCAGAAATATCGCATTAAATTATACCAAAGGATGTGTCTTGAAGAAGACTTCTGGTTTTTCCCATTAATAGTTTTCTAATTTATATTATTTTGCTATTTGTATATATATATATATATATATATATATATATATATATATATATATATATATATATATATATATATATATATATATATATATATATATATATATATATATATATATATATATATATATATATATATATATATATATATATATATATATATATATATATATATATATATATATATATGTTATAAGAGCACAAGATATAAATGACAAAGGATAACTGTTTCTTTAACCTTTTTTTACCCTTGTAAAAATTAATTATGCTAAAATTTCATTGATTACCCTGGGGAACAAATTTTTTTCTGCTGCATGAGGTTTTTTTATCAGATCTTGAATATTTCTACGAGGGTCTTAAACATGTAAACAGTTTATCTCTCCAAGCTACAGTTTTCTTAAATATAGCATTTTAGCTAATTTTTTTGGTCATGTAGAAGAATAAAGGCGTTATATATAACAGGTGGTTGTCTAAATGTTGTAGCAAACTTTTAGGTTAGTTAAGGCAAATGATCATGATTAAAACTGCAACGGAATCCATGCCTAAAAAGGTCATCATACCCCGCTTCCCTATTATGAACTGTATGCTTCTGAACTGTATGCTTCATAATAGGAGAACACTCGAAGCTGCGTACGACGGAGTTTTTGGGGCATAGGTTCATATGCAGTTTCAAACCATGTGCCCTAACTCCGCTTGAAGTTTGTGGCAACTTTTACGTGATTTATGTTAAATATAACGTTTTTAAACTTATAAATTTGGACAAAAAAGTAGACAAAAAATGTCATTTGAAAAACTAGGAACTTTAGGAGCACAACTCATTTAATGTTTGAAACTACCGCGCCTGAATTAGGCAAGATCAAGTATTTGTGTAAAGTGTATTTTTATTTTAGTATTGTGTATTTGCGCAAGATCAAGTATTTTAGTCCTGCAATATCATTGTCCTCGATCATTGTCTAAATTTCAATTATCGAAATTTACTGAATCTACCAATATATATTATTTACTAAAAATTGATTGATGTGTGTTGGTTATATAAGTGATTCTTATAATAGAAAGAGGGATAATAGAATAAAATAACGAAGGCTAAAAAAGGAAAACCAATAATTCGGTGAATCAGTTACTCGAATCAACGAATCGAAAAATTAGTACATAGGAGTGTAAGGGAATCGGTGAATTATGGTGTCAGAAAATTGGTTAAAGTTAAGTGAACTCGTGAATTAGAGTGACTGAGGAAACCAGTTAATGAATGAATTGGCAAATCAGTAAATTAGGGTAATGAGAAATTAGTTTATAAATACAAATTGATGAATCTAAAAACTGTGGAAGACTTGCCAATGATAGTGCTTTTGTTTTTCTATTTTTATTAGTATAAAAAATCGGTGGAAATTTAACGAGAGCAAATCCAATATTTTCTATAGCAATAAATAACAATATTTACCCTAAAATTTATTTACATTTTATCCAGAATAAAAAAAAATACTCTGTAGAAACTAAAAAGCATTAAATAGATATTATTAATATTATTTTATATTTAATAGAATTTCTTTATATTCATTCCATCAAGAATAAAAAAAATATTTAGGGGCAATTGAAAATGATTAAATAACTATTTTTATATTAGATTTATTTTTTCCGCATCTTTGTTAATATCATAAATAGGATTTAATTTATACTCTAAAATGAATAACTTGAATCTTTTGACATTTTAAGGAAACCCTGACTGCTTGAAAATAAATTATTTTCGCTCCGCTATCAAAATTTATGTGCAATTTTACATCAATAAAACATGAAAATTTTTCAATCTTATGGCAGAAAAATATTTATTTTAATAATTTATTCTTATCAGAAAACATGATACATTTACCATGAGCTCAAAAGCTAATAATATAACTGGTATGAACTCTATTATTCTTTCGTTGTCAGAGATCGGTTCTTTTCTTTATATATATATATATATATATATATATATATATATATATATATATATATATATATATATATATATATATATATATATATATATATATATATATATATATATATATATATATATATATATATATATATATAATACAAAAATTACAAATACTTTTGTATTAATAAAAGCATTAAAATTTCATTCGTTTTCATAAAATATCTTTGGTAAAGGATAAGGGTAGAAATTCTATTTTGGGATTTCAAAGCTAAAAACATACCAATGAATAATAATTAGATTTATATTTCAAAAGAGAAGTTATTTTAAGATCTTTCACTTCCACATAAGGAAAGATTAAACGATTTGCTATGAGTAATAAATAATTTTGATGAGGCGTAAGAATACAGAAAAAGCAATAATGACTGGCCTCTTCACAACTTTTAATCATCCTATAAAATGCAGGAGCAATGTTTTTGCGTGGCGTTTTGGTATTTCATGCTTACAAATATATATATATATATATATATATATATATATATATATATATATATATATATATATACATATATATATATATATATATATATATATTCCAGGCATCATTCACAAACATAGTTAATTTAGTTTTTTGAGTTTTGCGTACTTTATTGTTTACTTATTTTTAAAAAAAACTTTATATCTACTCTACAAGAGTCGATAATTTTGAAATCTGTCTATTCCGTCTATGTCCACTCAGATTTTTAAGTTTAAATTCATTTAAATTTGTTTTGACGATTTATATCAACTAAAATAACACTTAATTTCAATTATCACATAAAATCTAATCGGTATTTGAATTAAATATTGCACATATGTTTGAATAATGACGAAATCTAGCACATTTTTATATCGTGTAACTATATTTGATTTCTTAAAAAAATCAAAATATATTTTCGATTACGTTGTAGATCATTTTGAATTTTAAGTAGAAATTCAAGAGAATGAGCTATAAATATTTCGAATGGATATGGGATAAAATACTTTTTATATCATGTAATATATTGTGTTTCATTTTGTGCCTGAAAATATGTGCCTCCTTGTGGCTCACCAAATACACACAATGATAAAGTTACATTTAAATGAATTATGAAAAGCAATGACATGACATAATAAATATGATTTATAAATATCATAGTGGAATAATTTTTACATAATAAGTAATGTTTTTTTATTACATAAGACAGTAGAGAAATTCAATGCAGTAATAAACCCAGGAAAAAAAACAGTACACTTATTTCATGTACTTACCCTAAGCTTAATTTAAATATAATATGAAGAGGCATGTTTAGATAAAAAAAAAATATTTTAAAGTTTACACATTTCAGACTATTTTATTACCATTGCAGACTCAAATAAATGACGAAGATAAGTGTATTTAACATCTGCACGTATATGAGTGGAGCTGTAGAAAAATTTCCTCATTGCTGTTTCTAAAATTCTGTTAAATTTTCATCCAATTTACTTGAAAGCTTAACAACTTGTATAAATCAATAGTAGTTTCAATTTGCATGCTAAACTTTTTGACTGCGTTTATAGTATTTGATTAATTTAATGACAAACCCTAAATTTTTGTTGATTTTCTGTTTAACATTCCACCACTTTGTAAAAAAAAACTATATTCAACCAAACTATAATAATGTTATATAATGTATGAAAATTTGTGCATTAAGGGGTCAAAAATTACAGGAATTAATTGATTAAGTTATATTTTATCTCACGTAATAAATTTCATTTTTTATTTTTAATGCAGTTTTCCACGTATTTCAAAATATAAATCTGTTTAAATTAAAAATTTCAAAGTGATTTCGTAAAGCATTAATATATTTCTTTTCAATCCTAGGTAAAACTGAAGTAAAAAAAAAGTAATTAAAGTAAATGTTATCAGAAATTAAAAATAAATAATTAACCAGTTTTATTACATGAGGGAGTTAGCAATAATTACTTTTAAGTTCAAACTAATTTCCACACGGACAAAAAATGATTTGTAAAATTACCGTACTGTATGTAACGACATTTCTGGTTGAAAAAAAAAAACAACATAATTTTGGAATTGAAAATTAAAATACATTTTTTAAGCCATTCATTCCAAATAAATGAATTCTAATGGGATGCTCTTATGTTTCGTAATAAAATTGCCAAATTTTATCACAGATTATGGAATCATATTTTATTGTTGTTGTTGTAAGCCATTAAGACACTGGGAGTGCAATTGTTCTTGTTTTCCAGTGGCGCCATCTATGATCAAGGATTCGACTTCTACCACAGCCATAAGTCACACCCGCTTATAGGGCGGATCCGTTCATGCATCCATCATTCATCCACAGATCGTAATTTTAACCTGAACCATAGAGCGATCTATCTCCACTTCAGCACCCTCTGAGGTATAATTTGTTATGTGAGCATGGAGGACATCGTGACCTGATAAATTTAACCTGAACCAGTCTCCTTTTACCTTACGGGGAATCTTCTGCTGGCTGGATTCGAATTCCCGTTTTTACGAACGTGGGTCCAGCTTCCTACCAACCAGGCTATCCTGGCCCATTTCACTGTTATTTTTACCAAAATAATTACCAATATTTTGGTTTACCCATACAGTCAGAAGCATGGTAAAATTGTACCATATTCTGGCAGTTTTGTTCATACCTTTTTTCTAATTTCTGTGGCTATTAAAGATGTTTTGTTTTTTGCAGTCCCAATGTTTGTTTGATTATGTTTCGGCAGTATCTACGTTTACTTGATTACATACCGGCATACTCTAAAACTAATTATTTAAATATTAGTTTTAGAGCACTAATATGCAAACATTGTTAACTGCATTTTTATAACAGATTTTTTGCATTTTATATTAAGAATGACCATTTTGGAACACCCTATATATGATTTTATTTATTTTGTTATCCATATAGCTTAATCGAAAAGCAGCCATTATTGAATTTAGTTTGGGTGAAGGTTCTACAAAATACACAATTTCATAACTTTTGTACAGCTCAGTTTTTATTTTTATATACAGCAAGCTTTTAATCCAGATATGCTGTGATTTCTGTACAGTAAAAATGTATTTTAAAATAATATGTTTTTTTTAAAGGAATCTTTTGATAGATTTTTCTGAAATCTTCTGATGCACAACGAATAAGTATAAAAATTAATACTTAGATAACTGATTTTCAATACTTTATCCATTATAGGTAAAGTTTGTAAAGATATTTTGAATGTGAAATCAATTTATTCGATAGAAATATGTGTTATTGAAAAATGGTTTAAAGGATTTGGTAAAAAATGTTTAGACATTTTTTTAGAATAAATTTTACATTTGAAACTAGTTACTAATTGTTCATGACGATACCACATGTATTGGAGATAGTTAATTACTGATGCCTCATAACTGAATGATCTGTTAGAAATAAAATTTTTTTACTAACCTCAAAAAATCATTATGTAGATAATAATTCTAAAATTTAAAACTCTGAGCATATGTTTGGAAATGTTGCGAAAACCGCTTTAAAATTTTTAAAGCACTTTTTGAAGCAAAAAAAAATAGAAAAATAATCGTCTTAAAAATTGAAATGGTATTTAAAAATAGAAAAATAATTTTATTTTTATAATTGGAATGAACTGGTAACTTCATAGTTTCATTTATTTTATCTTTCCAATAAGCTGATAACTCAACTATTTTTCCTCACGTTTCTGCAAGATTGCAAATATTTTATGCTGTTTTAGTTTTAAAATTTTCAAGCATGTTAATAAAATTGAAATTCAAGTTCTCAACTTGATAACCACATGAGAATTCCATTTACTTAACTTAATCTTAGACTCTTGCTTCTATTAATATAACTGGGCACAGTCTAAAATTCCGACTGAAGATTAACTGAAGTTCATTACAGCTCAACAATTTCCGCACAATGTTGGAACCTTTGAAACTTAAATATAAATTTAATTTTGGTAACTTCAAAATTTCATTCCTGGCACATCAGCTCTTCTTGATGTTCTCAAATTGCATTACTTTCATTAAACGCCTATTTGCTATTGCACCTTTTGGCCTACCGTTAATTTTGACCTTTAGTTAAAGGTCAAAATTAACGGTAGGTTAAAAGGTGACTAAATGAAATAAAAAAATTTGACTACCAATAGCCACACGATCACCACTTTTTTGTCAAAAATGCACCCTGTGAGTAAACTATTATGATTATTTTCTAAAAATACGGAATTATTAAAAGTATTTTATAATATTCTGAAAATTATTTTATTTCGCACTTGTTTCTTAAAATTTTTCTACATCTTAGAAATTAACCTTGTAATGTTCACCATGATTTGGAAAGAAGTATCTTATATTATTAATATCGTTTCTTTATTTAAAATGGGACACATGTTACAAAACATGACCACTGTTAAAAATGCTACAAGAAAATGCTAGCGGGTTTGAAATGTCGGTTGCCGCTTATTCTTTTGCTTGATAAACGTTTTTTTTTATTCGATTTTTTTCACGGTTAAAGGCAGACATTTTTAAATGCTTATAATGTTTTAATTTCTCAAAGGATTACGAAATTTTAAGGTTTGTGTATTATAAGTATTTATAATAATATTTTATCTATATCATTTTAGACATATTAATATATATTATCGATAATTATTCGAAAATTTGTTGCTTAAATTAAATGCTAAAAATGATATAACAATCAGAAGTGAGTATTTCTGACTAAAGTTTATTATGGTTCGGGGAAAAAAACAAATTTTAATAATACCTCTGTTGGAAAACCGATATGTGCAATCGTTTGCGCGCTCATACTTTTTGATTGAATTGGGTATAATATGAAAAAAACACAACTACTTCGATTTAGTAGGAACAACATATGACGCAATGCTAAACGAATGGAATTTAGTTGTTGTTTATTTAGTTATTGTTATTAGTAGTTGTTGTTATTTGTTTTAGTTGTTGTTGTTTATTTAGTTGTATTTAGTTCCGATAACTTTTCTTTATAATGCAGTAAAATCTGGCGAGCAGCTATTTAAACGATCGAACACTTCGTTTGTTTATTTGTGGCTTGAAGTTAGGCTCGCAGAAAATGCCGTTCATGGGTTAAATTTAGTAGGAACAACACAACCTGTGACGTAGGCTATATTATACCCAATTGTAAATGAAATAAATGCATAAGTTGAAAAAGAACTGAACTGAAGCGGGGAAAAATGAATTAGTCAAATCTTTGAATTTTTTAAATCTATGGTACAATATAATAATGTTTATTTATATAAATTCTATTTATTATGAGATAATCGTCATTAAATTTTTATCATTAATGTAATGTTATCATCATCGTCATTAAATTGTACATGATCATCATTAAATGCTTTCCTGTAATGAAATTCACACACTGTTAAGGTGCTTACAATTTAAACGTCAATCATTCAACTTATTGGTAAAACTCAGATCTGGTTTCTTTGAAATTTTATTTACAGTATATTTGGAGCATCTAAAAAGAGTAGGTATTTTTTACGAAGTAATGAAATATTTTAACTTCATTTAAGAATTTGTTAGCGGAAATTAAGGAAAAACTTAAATTTAACGAATACTTTTATGGAATTATAATGGAATACCTTTTTAGAATTTATGTGAGAAATGTGTTGCCAAAATTTTTTTTTCAAAAAATGAAATTTTTAGGATTAAAATAAATTTTACCCTTCCATTAGTGGTGAAAATAATTTGTGATGAAAATATAAACCTTGGTGCACTCTACAAAAAAAAATAATAATACTGAATTTGAATTTAAAAAAAACTTGAATGGAAAAGTTATTCACACTATTGCTTCTCTTTCATTATTATATTGTTATCATTATTATTCTTTTTATCATTATTATTATTATCATTACCAAAAACAGATTTTGGTACCTTTTGTTTCTTTTTTTATTTTACTTTATTATATTTATTAAATATATATGTTATTTTGGGTCCTTTTACATTTTATTGAAACTTTTGGTTTCTTTTTATATTTTGACAAAATATTAACGCTTGTTTCTTCTTTTTATTAATATGCCTATTAGACGAATATTATTGAATATAATGCATATATATTATGAAACTATAATGCGTATCTACATAATGTATAATTGTATATCTGTATTATGTTTCTCATAATGTATTTACATTGAAGTTTAAGAATAATTCAATTTTTAAGGTAAAGGCTTTTTCAAACTGAAACTGAATTCTATTTTTTGAAATATTCCATCAACACTAAGCAGCATTCCGTCTCAAATATTACAAATATAATTTACAAGTTAAAAAAAAATGTTGGAAGTATTCTAAATCATTTTTTTTTCAAAATGCTTAATACGAAGCAATACCACGAAGATTTACAACCATACGTCAAATAAGCGATAAAAATATTGATTTCCTATACTTTATTCATTACTAGTTAGCAAAGATGCATTAGTATAAAAGACTTTCGCAAAATTCAAGAGGAGAATAAAATCAAATGGCATTGGTTATTTGTGAAATAAATTGAAGTAATCAATATTCTGTAACTTTTACTCGCTTTCAATTTTAAAAAAATACCTCAAATTATTTGTATATTATTAAGAGCTTCAATTCTCTAAATAAACTGCTTAAATTTATTTTTGTTCAGTATTTTTTTGAAAGTTTATGTTTGTTTAACATTTTTTGACAATTCATATATTTTTATTTGCAAATTTTATTTTTTTAGTAATAACAGAAGTTTCCAAAAAAAACAGTTTTTTTTTTCAATTCCTTATAGTTTTATTTTAACACAGAATTGGGGCTATGTTTGTTTACATATAGAACTACATATGTACTATAAACTTTTATTTCAAAAGAAGAAAAAACAGAAGAACCATAACAAAATCGTCGAAAAATTGTAAAATCTGAGGTATTACATATTCAGGTTACTTATTTAAATTAATTTATACTTATTTAGATTAAATGCAATTTTTTTTCAAGTTAACCAAAAACCAATTTTCTTGTAACAAACCATTTAAACCTTTTGTCAAACCCCTTTGTTTTAACCAAAACCACTTTTCTTTTTTCAAAACCATTTTTCCTATCCTCCGGATTGATCATCTGGATTGCCAAACATCCGAATTTTATTGCGAGAGTAATATAAATCGGCTATTGCGTAAAAACAGAATTTTTTTTTAAAAAAAAACAGCCCTATTTCTGATTATGTTTAAAAAGAAAAAGAAGCATCAGTAAACTGAAAAAACGACACAAAAATTGCATAAATTTAAAAAGCATTTTTCAGTAATTAAATTGTTTAAAATATCGTTGTCGTTTTATTTAAATTTAAACGTTTTATATATCTATTTATTTGTGACGAAAATGTTGTCTTGAATTTTCCACACATGTAGAAAAGTTATGATTTCAATGTATTCAGATTATTAGAATTGTGTTGTTTGTGATATCATTTCCAAATCAATGATAATAAAAGTTTTCTTACATATTAAATCACTCTTTTGCTTCTGGGCGCAGCTTAGTTATTCACATTTTTTTCTTAAACTATTTGTTTTGCATATCAGTTTATCAATTATCAGCTATAATAATTCTTGAATGAAGTAAAAGAAAATTTCTGTATCTGTTAATGCTAAATATGCTTTACACTCAGAAATTCTTACGAAATACAACATTAATTATCGAGTTAAGGAATTCCTTTATGAATAAGAGGAAGAAAAAACAAATTCGATGAACTAACATTCTATTTGCGAATTATCCATCAAAACTTCATCCAAACATTATTTACTTTCTTCATTTGTGTCAAACTAGAAGCAATTCTTCATCGAGAAAGTATTTTATTTTGATATACAAAGCGGAATGTTCTGAATACTTATTTGTGTGGAAAATCAGTAAGAGAAATTTATGTTTATTGATAATTAATGGACAAATATTAATTTTAGCAATTAATATGCTAAAATAATTTAATTCTTTCTATGGGTTCTGTAATAAAACATTATCAATTTATACTATTATTCTTCTACATTAACAGTTAAAAAATGTTTTATTTATATCCTACATGAATATATAATATTATACATGGTTCCCATTGTGAAAAAAAAGAAAGACAATAAAAATTCTTTATTTGGTTGATTCTGCTCGGTTAAAAAATCATAGACTTTTCCGTTAACTAATTTCGACCAAAAAAGAGTATTTTGTAAAAAAATTGAGCTATTTATTGAATTTCATTCAACATTTATATGATTCAAATTCAACCTTTAACTTAAATTCAACCTTTTGAAAAACGTCAAACTATACTGCACTATACTATATAAATGTGATATAGAAATTGCTCATATGCTCTAAATTAGTTCCAAAGCAGTTTCCAACTTATCAGCAAATTAGAGAGAAATGAAAAAATGCCAAACATTTTGCGGCATAAAAATTTAAATTTCGCCAATTTTTCGCTAATTTTGCTGATAATTTGTTCGCTAGCTAAAAAAGAAAAAAAAAACAGAATTTCTACATAACACTCTATCACGAAACACGGAAAAGAATTACGATGTAATAAAATATAGAAGCGTATTTTTATTTTATTCTTTTAAGTACCTATATTAGCACAATTTACCTAAACATAAGTTTTACCTATAGTTCAAACTACAGGGTACTATAGGTATAGTTCAAACTACAAGAATACGTAAAAATTTACCGTCTTTCTGGCTCCATGAGGGCATAAAAAAGCTCGGTAATTTTTACCGAAGCCTACAATAATTATTTCACTAAAAATAATCATAAAAAAATAGTTTTATAGTTTGTAATAAAATTTGACAAATGTGATTAAATTTGAGAATTTTATTATGATGCCTATGAGCATAGCATTAAAACCAACTTTTCCTACTTCTGTTGCTTACTAAATGTGTGGTAAAAAGAACTACAATTTTGAAACCAAAACTTCCAATTAATCATTACCATATAAATGTAAAAACTATCAAATGAATGGTTTAAATACCGTATATTTTGATTTTTGTTAAATGGAGTTGTTGTTTTCCTTACAAGAATCGTCATTAGTATACAGTAAGGTAATTTTATCAAATTTTTTTTCTTAGCGCAAAATTTCAACTTTAGCAGAATCTCTATTCAAGTAGTGTTTTTTCGTAAACAACAGAATTTTTTGGTAAACAGAACTTGTGGTTAAAAGAAATTTTCCCTGAGAATAATTTCGTAGACTTGTGGTATAAAATGCTACTTTTCACCCATTTTTTAAGAGAAAAATATTTAAAAAAAAATCTTTCTATAATTACAGAAGTAATTATTTTCTGACATAGCTTAGATATTGTATGAAATTTTTGACACCAAAACTGACGGTCACTGAGCTCATATCAAACACGAACCATTTGAAAAACTTGGAGGCGTAATCAAATAGTTCTTGACCTCAATATTTCTAGATCAACTTGTATGATCTATTCTTTGATTTTATTGATCGATCTCACTCCTTCTCATTAGGTCAACGGACCCCCGGTTATTTCCTTTTCCTCTGCCTATTATTTTCTTAACGAGGAAGAAATTCTTTGCTGGCTCTCTGCCTGTTAGACTTTCCCTTTCGGATAATCAAGATATATCCTACATTGATCGTGTGAACAAAAACAATGATTTTTATATCTTATGATATTCATGAAATTGTTTCCTATAACTAAATTTACATACTTGGTTGTATCCGATTCGAACGAAAATATTCTAATTTGAAACTAATATAAAATTGTCTTAGTATGCTTGCAACTCTCGTGAGCAAATTAGTTCTTTTTTCCATTAATTTGGTCTTAAGTACAAAACTTATTTTTATTTATATCAATTTGTACATATCATCCAAATTAATTAAACATCATTGGCGTCAGTAATAGTCTGCGATTTCATATAGTTCTTCTGAATTAATAAGTACCCTCTTTCCATTAATTTGGTCTTAAGTACGAAACTTATTTTTATTTATATCAATTTGTACGTATCATTCAAATTAATTAAACATCATTGGCGTCAGTAATAATCTGCGATTTCATATGGTTCTTCTAAATTAATAAATACCTTCTTTCCATTAATTTGGTCTTACGTACATAAATTATTGCTTTTTATTTCAATTATCCTTGATTTAAAAAGATACTTATAGGTTTTATGGAAACATGTTTTTAAATCATAACTATACACAAATTAAACCAGGTTTTTCAGATAGTTTTAGAAATGCTAATTTGTTGGCATAGTCCAACTATGCAACATTCACTTTGATCATAAAGTTTATCTGACAGAATAAAAATAATTAAGGATCGAAGAACATGCGAAAAAATTCCTTTTTAAATGAAAGCTGTAAGCTTGCAAAAGTCACTGATATTATCTTCAAAGAATTTGAAGAAGATTTAGAGGAATCGTCTGTAGTTTCATATTCATGAATATTAAGTTCAGAACTAATTAGAAAACTTTTTTGAACAACTATCTAATTGAAAATATTGCATGATTTTTAAGATAAGGGATTAAAATTGCTTTTTACACCCACTATCTAAATTTCAAGACGCTAGTACAAACTGGTCTGTAGTTATAAGAAAAAGAGACATACACAGACAAACACTTATAGATAATTAAAAGCATACTTTTAAATATATAAAATGTTTAATAACTTTTATTCAAGAAAAATATCTGCAATTAGTGAAAAAAATGCAATTTGTAAAATATATATATATAATATATCAGAGTTGGCCGTTGATTACAGTAATCGATTACAACTGTAATTGATTACAGATAATTACAGCTATGTAATCAATTACTTGTAATCACGATTACAAGTAATCAATCACTTGTAATCGTGATTACAACTTTCAAAAAATTTTGATTACAGCTGTAATCATGATTACAATTTTGATTACAGTAATCAATTACTTGTAATCACGATTACAAGTAATCAACTACTTGTAATCGTGATTACAACTTTCAAAAAATTTTGATTACAGCTGTAATCATGATTACAATTTTGATTACAGTAATCAATTACTTGTAATCATGATTCCAAGTAATTGCGATTACAAGTAATCACAACAAAAACGATTACGAGTAATTATGATTACAAGTAATCAAAATATATGATTACATGTAATCATGATTACATGTAATTTGATTACATGTAATTGTGATTACTTGTAATCAAACTATACGATTACAAGTTATTACGATTGTATACTATAGTCAAATTTTTTATGTAAGTATTCATGTGTTTACATATTTTTATGTACACAGAATGTACGCGCTCATTAACGTACAATTTGCGATTCCTATACATACAATGTATGCACAAACGTTGTTTGTACGTATAATATTATTAATTATATTGTAATATACTTAATGCAATGCGCATATGTTTAGTACATATAATTATGCATTTATGATACATGTACGCATGTATGTTAGTTTGTACAAAAAGGCAATGTTTTGTATCTTTGTATACATAGACAATGTATGTATGAACGTATATGAAAATAATGTTTATGCGTTTGCATGCTTTTATGTACTTAAGTACATATATTGTATAAATTTACGATAATAGCACGTACATACAATGTACATATGTATATAAAATTGTACCTATTTGCTTACAATATGTAAGAATGTTATTTAAAGGTGCAATATATGCACATAGTTGCGTAAATAAAATGCGTACATGTATACATGCATATTTATATGTACATCGATATATGTGCACGCAAAGTATGTACTTATGTACAACTTACGTATGTACTTGTATAACTACATACTTTGTTAATACTTATGCGCATGTAATGCATGGATGTACAAAAAAATAGTTATGTGCACTATGTACGCATGTACATACAACGTATACATGTACATAATTACAAGTAATGTACAAATACATGCGTACATTTAAATATATGTAATTACAATATACACATACATTGTGCATACATTTAAAAATTTATATGAGTAAAGTTATTAAAATTTGTTTTAAAATTTATTCTAAGGCATATGAAACTCGACCTCATATTTTTTAGAAAGCAAACGATAATTTTATTTGGAATTTCTAAATATTAATTCCACACATAGAATTTACCGTTTTTCTTGTCATTTAAAAAATTTCTATGAATCATGCATTATGTTATAAAAAAAATAAATCTGTATTGTCAAACATTTCATGAAAATACCTGAAAATAAATTTTTATTCAGAGAATTTCAAAATGATATAGAACAATTAAAGCTGAAAACTAAATTTAAATATCGTTTGATTTTGTCATTTAACTTGCTTGAGTCATTAAAAGTTAACTTACATGCATTTCATTTATTGCATTGTACACATATTTAGACATAAATGTAATGTACATATGTATACGTGTAATGTATGTACGCATGTACAATGTATGCACATACATTCATGTATTGTACGTGCATATATAGTACATATGGATATGCATACATGGAACATACGTGTACTGTACATGTGTGGATACATTCATTGGACATATATACATTGCACCATATGCATAGATAGGGATAGCATGCATGCACACATGTAAAATTTGTACGAAAGAATTATGCCCATTATATTTATGCACATATGTACTGTATATGTACACATATGTACATTATATGAACATTATATGTTCATTTCATCATATGTACATTATATGAATATACATCTGTACGCTATATGTATATACATCTGTACAATATATGCATCTCAAATGCGTGTATGTACGTACGTTATGCATGTCGAATGTATGTATGAATATATGTAAAATATAAATACGCCCAATGTACGTGCAATCGTACACAAATGTATTATGCATATTTGGATACTTACATTGAGCATGAACATATTATGTACATGTACATAAATACACTGAACATGCATATCATGTACATGTATATATACATATATTGTACATCCTACAGATATACCTATATTGTACATGTATACATATATTATACTGTTCATAAATAAATTGCACATGCATGCATGGGACATACATTGTACAGACAATGTATGTATGTTCATACAAACACAAGTACTTGTATATTCATGCGTACATGAACATAGATATACATTTTACATACACAAATATTTGCTTAAAATGCATATATTCATTGTGTATAAATGTATATGTCAACATTGTTTGCACATACATACGTAATTATTATCTATATACATACGTACATATATTTTATACCTACAATATAAGTGTATGTACATGTGTGTGAAACTAAAATGTCTGAACATATGCACTAGATAAAATCATATGCACATACATTTTAGTTACATTCATTTGTACGTTTACAAATACGTACAAAATGCAGTACATGTTAATACGTGCAAAATGTATCATTATAAAATACATTCTACTATCTACTGTAAAATATAATCATTTATAAGAATACAATAGTCTTGTAATCGTGTAATTAGATTACATGTAATCATAATTACATGTAATCAGATTACATGTAATCAAATTACATGTAATCATGATTACATGTAATCATATATTTTGATTACTTGTAATCATAATTACTCGTAATCGTTTTTGTTGTGATTACTTGTAATCACAATTACTTGTAATCATGATTACAAGTAATTGATTACTGTAATCAAAATTGTAATCATGATTACAGCTGTAATCAAAATTTTTTGAAAGTTGTAATCATGATTACAAGTAATTGATTACTGTAATCGACTATGCAATCATGATTACAGCTGTAATCAAACTTTGTAATCACGATTACAAGTAATTGATTACTGTAATCAATATTGTAATCATGATTACAGCTGTAATCAAAATGTTTGAAAATTGTAATCATGATTACAAGTAATTGATTACTGAAATCAACATTTTTGGCCAACTCTGTAATATATATATATATATATATATATATATATATATATATATATATATATATATATATATATATATATATATATATATATATATATATATATATATATATATATATATATATATATATATATATATATATATATATATATATATATATATATATATATATATATATATATATATATATATATATATATATATATATATATATATATACAGAGAGAGAGAGAGAATATATATTGAGAACTTGAGAATTTCAAGGCTTATTAACCTTATTAGCTGGAATTTTTTAAAACAGGATACGTTAACCCTCCAAGCGTTGGGCCCCTGGGTAAAATTTCAATACAATTATGCAATAATGTAAGGGGTAAAATTTCCTTGCAATTGCACTACTTTGCCATTGAATAATATGGGAGAAACCGATTGTTTGATGCAGTAAAGCCTGTAGATAAAAGTGCGGAAGAAGCTGGAACTGACGCTAAGAGGATTAAATCGGGTTTCTCTATATTGTAATATTTTTACACTGACAATTAAATTAAATTAATAAAAAAACATTTAAGTAAAATCCCACCTCTAAAAATAGAATTCAATGTTTGGCAAACTAATTTCCTTTTAAGTTACTTAGAACTGTATTGTGATGCATTTTTTTTAACTTATAAGTTATTGTAATATGTTTTCCTTCTAAAACGAACATATTAGCTAAAAAAACATATTTTATAGGTTTAGGGCACACACTGCCATCTATTTGTCTATTAGTGGAAACTTTATGTTGAGATAATTCATGACTTCCTATTATTAACTAATATTAATTACATAAGGTTTAAATTAATTTAATTAATCGAAGTTAGTCTAAAATACAGTTTATTTTTGAAACAGAGGTATTTAATAGCAATTTTTTTTGCATTCTAATATAAAATATTGTAAATTTTGGCGATTCATATTTAAAAAAAATTTTTTTCATGTAAAGGCAAAATAAGTATGAATTTTAAGTCAAAGGAAGAATACAATGACTAAAAGACTTAGATCAATTACATTTTTTGTTTATCTTAAAAGTTTTAAGCTGTTAAAGAAAATATTAATGTACGGCTTATCTACAGAAAGTATTTTTCTTCTTATCTTTTAACTTATAAAACAAGAAAAAAATGCATTAGTATATAACTCTAATTTTTTTTGCGTTTAAAATAATGAAAATAATTATTAAAACATTATGATACTTACTTTAATGCAAAACAATGCTTTAAAAGCAATTTTAGAAAACTAATTTAGAAAATAAACTTGTTTTTATGCTAATTATCAAGAAAACAAATTGCCCTAGCCGTAAAGCACGATTAAATAAATTACTTCTTTCTCGAATTAAAACCATTTCTTTATTATTATCTTTTTTAAACGTAAAAGTCTGAAAAATTAAGCACAAAATCTAAGTAACTTCATCTAATCATCATTAGAATAGTTAATAAATATTATTCATTACCTTCTAGCACTTCTATTTTGTTATTAAACATTGAAACAATTGCAATTGTAAATTAATAGAATTGAATACAATTGATTATTTAACACTTCAGTGTTTTGTCTGGTGCTGTAATAGCTAAACGTTTTATTAAAATAACAATAGATCAAAAGGAACTGGTGAATAAATATGTTTTATTACAGTTACAGAAAAAAATAGATACATTCTACATTCATGAAATCACCATATCAATACGTTTTGAACGATTTATTTTCAGGTTTTCAGGGTTTTTCAAGACATTACAGTTCCTTATTGGTACGTTTTTCCTCCTGGTCACCCTGTGTATCCATAACAAACGTGATAAAAAATTAAGCCATGATTTATTTAATTCAAATAAATTCAATTCAAGTAAAAAATTTTAATGATACTTGATAAAAGATAATGAGTTAAAATAATGATATTATTTAAGTTTCGAAGTTTTGTAGTGAAAAGTTAACAAGGTGTACACTGTTATGAATTTCTCAGAAAAAATGGCTAAATAACAATTTACTTAATTGTTATTTTACCATATGCAAATAAAACAGTCAAATAACCATAAAAAAATATGGTTATCAAACTGTTAACTGTGAGAACAACCGTTTATTAACTGTTTGCGTCTAATACAGTTAAGCAACCGGAATTTAACTGCACCAACTAATCCACCTAATGAAGTCACTTAGTTCCTTGAAACTGTGACCTTAAAACTATAACCGAGAAGGCTAATCTATCAGTCTCATGACAGACAGGACTGGAGTTTGAGACCCAACGCTCACACCATAAATATTTCCTCCATTCCCTTCAACACATGAAGAGTTTCTTGTTTCCTGCACTCTCCAATTTCCAATTTATGTCTTGGCCTCTCCAATGCCTCTCGAAACGCCTAGCTTCGATGTCTAGTTAAATTTCATTTGTATGGTATTGAAGCCATGTTTGTTGTAAATAGTTAAAAAACCGTAAAGATGAAAAATGTTCTTTACCGTGAACTTTACGGTCACGGTTAACTGCTGCCAGTTATTTTATCATGATTTTAGAATGAAAATTCTAACCGTGCAAAATTGGTTTGATCATTTAAAACTGTTATTGGATATAAAATGAAAGTAATGCACACAAAAAATCAGAAATCAATACAAAAGTAGCATAAAAACATTTCCTTGTTTTTAAAGAATGAAATTGAGTTCAATTGAAGGAAATATTTAACAGTATTTTAATGAATTATTAGAAGGAAAGATTAATTTTTGAAAATATTACTGTTTTTAAATAAATAAAAAAATGTTTTACTTTTATATTAAAAGAAATAGTCAAATAAATACCACAATTAGTCTAAAAAAAATTTCCCAATAAGTTTAGTACACAATTAATAGAAATAAAATTTCAAATTTCAATTAGAAGCATTTTTATTGTGAATTATTAAAATAAACTTAGCAAAGAAATGAAAACTGAATATTTTTCACTTATTGCTTTGACTTCGCAAATATATTTAGGCAAATTGATATTAATTGATAAAACTTGATATAACAGTTAAATGGGGAGACTTAAAATGTTTAAATTATTGTTCCAAAATTTTACAGAATAGTTTTAAGCCTAATGTTTGGTCAAGAATATCAAAATTAAACAAAAAAATTGCACTCCATCCTATATATAATTCAAATATATATTCGTATATAATTCAAAGATTCAAAGGACTTAATGTGACAAACACATACTATTCACATTATTAACAAACAATAGTATTAATACCAATATATTATTCTTTTATTACTACTTTTATTATTTCTACTAGTATACTACAATTATTATTAGAAAAATATTGATTGGTCAAAAGTTACTGATAAATGGTTCGTCTAAAGTTTTCATAATTTTATTTTTATTATCATGTAAACAAATATTAATCATTTGCAGGGATAGATGATTCATTTCAATAATAAAACGCACAAAAGCAATTAAGTTTAATTAAACTATAAGCTAGATTCTAAGGATTAAATGTGCTTTTGACAAAGACATGCCATTATATAACCATAACCTTATTAATATAAGTTATTACTAAAGTAATCATATTATATGATTATTATTATTACACATTCGATGTTTTATTTAAACATATTCAATTTAAAATGTTTAGAAGCATTCTAAAATTTTTTAAAAGCATTCTTAAATTTTTTGAAGTATTCTTAAATTTTTTGAAGTATTCTTAAATTTTTTGAAGTATTCTAAAAATTAAACCTCTATTATTTCTATTAATAAATTATTCATTTAAAGAAATAAAACACAACGAAACAGTAAAGTATAATCCAGCAATATGTTGAATATGTATTTTTTTCTTTCAAAATTTATACCCAGAATTCAGAAGTAACTGAGGCAATTTTTTCGAACAGCATGGTCACTTCTATTTATTTTTTTTATTTTTAAAAAGGATTATTCTTTTGATTCATTGAAAAATGTCTGCTGATTTAAAAGAAAAAACATTTCTTCTCAACCCAAATTTTTTCAACCTTTCTTTACAGTAGCAAAATATTTTTTTTTTATTTACCTCCTGAAAGTGACAAGAAAAAGTTACAATAAGTTCAAACATAGCTCATTTTTCCTGGAAATTTTTTTTCTTTCAAACAAAAAGATTGACTGAATAGCAACGGATCCGCAAGGGAAATACTTAGCTAGTACAATGCGACAGCTTGAAATTGTAATTGTAGGTGCAATACATTAAATTCCAAAGTTGTAACATGTTGTGAGCTTTTTCTTTTCAAAGATTCGTTTGGCGCGATTCCAAAAATAAACTTCAAAGAAATTTTACTTTCCAAGTAATGGAAGGAGACATCTGTTTTAAAAATAATGAATGTTTCAGAAAAATTTTCGAGAAAGTTACTTTTCTTTTGCTTTTCACGTTTATGTTTTATAAAATAACTTTGAAATTACTTTTTTTACATTGCTATCAGTTAAATTTTCTAAATATTTTCGTAAACATTACCTGTTTTTCTGAGAGTAATAAGGGTTATAAAATCAATAATGAGTGTGTCCAAATAAGAATGTGAATAAATAATATTAAATTTATAGTTTGTGTACACTCATGTTTAAAGGAAATATTATAAAATTATAGTTAACCATATTGTGAAATTATAGAAATTTTTTCTTGAATTTTTCGAAATTTTTTTTTGTTAAAAAATTTATTAAACTATGGAACAAATGTTTATCATATTATAATTGAATACAATTCTCTAAATTTTATTATCAGTTTTAATAATATTGAAATATTTCTTAACCATGCTTAACTCTCCTTAAGACCTAAAACAACTCTAATTCTTAAATTTAGTTAATTTGCCTAGATAAAATGAGCCTTTTAAACTTAAAGTTGAATTCAATCGAATGAAAAAGTTTTGTGAAGAAACTATAGCTTGGGTACATCCTTTAAACTTAAACGTGAGCTAATCTGCATAATTTTTGATTGACAGTCAGCATTATTTGAATTGTTTCCTTATAATCATATTCGAGTTTATTTGTATCATCTTATTTTGTCATTCAGCATCATTTAAGTAATTTCATTATAATCATACCGGAATGAATTAGTGTAATTTTAGATTGATTGATTTTAGATTGCATTATTTAAGAAATTTCATTATCATTGTATTCGAGTCTATCTGCATCATTTCCTATTGAAAATCCTCATTTGAGTAAGTTCTTTATAATCATGTTCGTATTAATTTGTATCAATTTATATCCACAATCAGCACTAATTAATTAATTTTATTATGATCATATTCAAGTTTATTTATCTCATATTTGTTCAATATCCAGTAGTATATAATGAGCTAAAAAAACGGACCACCCTAAATAGCTTTTGATCTGATGATCGGATCTTCACTTTCTAACACTCATTCTTAATAGTTCTAGGAAGGACCTCAAATATGCTAATTAATTAGTGCAGACGATACTTTAAGTAACGAAATCAGACACGAAATTGTACTCTCTGTGAATAAGCATAAATTTTTTAAAACGGATTCCGATTTCTGACCCCCGAAATATAGGAAGTAGCCACAATCTGGGAAGTATGGTCCCCATAGTTTGATCAAGAGAGCGATCCAAAGTTTGGACATCTTAATGTTAATTTTGTTCAAATAAGAATGCGAATAAATTATATTAAATTTATAGTTTGTGTACAGTCGAGTTTAAAGGAAATATTATAAAATTATAGTTAACCATATTGTGAAATTATCAAAAAATTTTCTTGAATTTTTAGAAAATTTTCTTGGTAAGAAAATTTATTAAACTATGGAACAAATGTTTATCATATTATAATTGAATACAATTCTCTAAATTTTACTATCAGTTTTAATAATATTGAAATATTTATTAACCATGCTTAAATATCCTTAAGACCTAAAAAAACTCAAACACCAAACAAGGAGTGAATTAGTATAATTTTAGATTGACAAACAGCATCATTTAAGAAATTTCGTTATCATTGTATTCGGGTTCATTTGCATCATTTCCTAATGAAAATCCTCATTTGAGTAATTTCATTATAATCATGTTCGAATTAATTTGTATAATTTAATACTGATAATCAGTACCAATTGAGTGATTTCATTACAATCATATTCGTATTAATTTGTATCAATTTTTATCCACAATTAGCACTGATTGATTAATTTCATTATGATCATATTCAAGCTCATTTATCTAATTTTTGTTCAAAATCCAGTAGTATAGTGAGCTAAAAAACGAACTACCCTAACTAGCTTTTGATCTGATGATCGGATCTTCTAAGACTCGTTCTTAATGGTTCTCGGGAGGACCTCAAATATGCTAATTAATTAGTGCAAACAATATTTTAAGTTACGAAATCAGACGCAAAAATGCACTCTCTGTGAATAAACATACATTTTTTAAAACGGATTCGGATTTCTGATCCCCGGAAGAAGGAGCCACAATCCAGAAAATATGGTACCTATAGTTTGGTCAAGAGAACGATCCAAAATTTGAACATATTAATGTTAATTTTATTTTTTGCGTATTTCTTCATATCTCGAGAACTTTTTAAGTGAATTAAAAAAATTTCGGCCCAATTATAATATTTGTTTGTTTATCCAAGGATAATTCAACGACACAGAAACGTACTGTCTATGAATGAACATAACTTTTTTTGCAGCGGAGTCGGATTTATGACCCCCAAAATATGATATAGGGGCTGGTCGCAATAAGGGAAATATGGCCCCCATTGTTTGGTCAGAAGAGTTGTCCAAAGTTTGCTCCTATTAATATTAATTTCTCATTTTGTGTGTTTCGCTATATCTAGAGATCTTTTTAAACGAATTGGAAAATTTTTGCACACAATTATAAAATTTGATTATGCAAAGATAATTCTGAGCAAAAAAAATAAATTTTAGTGCACATTTATTATTTTTTAATATTTTATTTAATAATGATCGAAAATATTTCGAATTGTAAGGTATACAATTTTACATCATTTTAAAGAACGTAATTTTACATGGCAAAATGCAAAATTTGAGCGAAATAGGTTAAATAGTTTCTGCGAAATAGAATTAAGAAGAAGACGTATATTTAAAATTCGATTTCTCAAGAACTATTCAGCCGATTTCACACAAATTTTGAATTTTGTCTTTGACAAAACAGCCAACACAATTCTAAGTTTACGACTATCAATATTCAACTCCGTAGCCTTGTAATTTTGAAACCAATCCAGAAGACAAAGGAAGTCAAGGTGGACTTTTAGATGGAATTAACATGTTTCATCTAAACAGCTGTTATATGGAGAGGAAGACAACGGAGGAAAACCATGGAGAGGAAGAAAAGTAAAATTACATACTTTAAGATGACGTAAAAAATTTTATAACTCACAATCTAAAAACTTTTTCAACTATTACTGAATAAAATGTTTACTAAAATTTTTTTTTTTGCAGGGAACTATCTTTAGATAAACGAGTTTTCTAATTGTGTGCATAGCTTTTTTCAATTCACTTAAGAAAAATCTCGAAATATAGTAAAATACTCAAAAAGTAAAATTAACAATAAGAGTTCCAAACTTTGAACCTTTCTTCTGACCAAAAGTATGGGGATCATATTTCCCAGATTGTGTTTACCCACTATATTTTGGAAGTCAGAAATCTTAATCTGTCGAAAGAAAGATATGTTTATTTAGAGAAAGTACTTTTTGTGTCTGATTTCGTAAATTAAAATATCGTCTGCACTAATTAACACATTTGAGGTCACCCCCACAAAGCATTGATTTTTAGCCCTAGAATGTAAAGATCTGATCATTAAATCAAAAGTTATTCAGGGTGGTCTAATTTTTTTGGCTCACTGTACATAAGTTGCCTAAAATAAATGAGGTTTTAGTGAAATTATGTCAGTTTAGATTGCAAAGTAAAACAGGGGAACTGGGAAAAAGTATAGATAAACGGAGAGTTAAATAGTATGAAAACCGAAATTGGTCGTATAGCCATAACATTTCTAGCTTATTTACGGAAAGAGTAAAATATACGTGACTACCAACTAGTTAACAAATAAAAAATGCTTATTTGCTTGTAAATTCTGTTATAACCATGATTTTCTTTTAAATGTAAATGGAAAGTACAATTACAAAGTTTTACCTATTCTTAATTTAAACTATCCACCAATAATCATTTTTTCTTGATAATATGGAAACTAATATATATATTATAACTTTTTAAATAAAACTTATTAGGTTTTACTCATTCCATGGTCTTATTTTTTTTGTTCCGCAGAAAAGCTAAAAATTAATAAGGTTTTACTGCAAGTTTCCTTTTTTTTCTTCGACTTTCTTTCCGTTTCAAGTTTTAAGTGACATGATTGACGTTTGGTTTATTATTTAGTAGAGTTTTTTTTTTCCTTTCCGATCAATTTTCAAGGCTCCCAATTATTTATGGACTAAAGGAATTTCGAAGAGTTAGTTGTTTTCGCAATATAATAAGCCAGAAATATAAAAGAACTTTCTAATTCTCATATATTCATCTGAGCGAATTTTTACGCTAAATAGTTAAAAGCAGAAAATTTTTATTTTTTTGCTTTGTCTTTAGATCACATTTTGACTGACCAAACAATGGTTAATTTATTTTAGTTACAGCATTTATGGTATAATTTTGTTTTCTTGGAGTTATTAGAGAATCAATGTTTACATAAAATCTTATGTTACAATGTGACATAAAAGTTTAGGCCCACATATTTTTTTACTAAACGAATAGTAAATTGTCAAAGAATACCATAGAAAATTCTGCATTTACTAAAATAGTTAAAACAAAAAATCTCTTATTTTCAATAACTTTAAATGCAATTAAAATTTGTGAGACGAAATACAGATGACAATATTTATTCAGAGAAAATGAAATACGAAGTTCTAATAACTATTATGCACATGTTTTTCGGTTAAAAATACAGGATTTCGGATGGTTTCAGAGTCGATATTGAGATATACTGTTTTGATACTATTTTGAGTTCGGTACTGCCTTTTATTCCTATATAAAACTTGCAAAATAACAAAGCAAGTATTTGTCGGGTTGGTAACCTCGTCACACTGTGGTAGTAATGTCGGGTCGGTAGCCTCGTCACACTGTGGTAGTGACATCTATCGATAAAAAGACGAAGCACTGCGAAACAACTTCTACTAACACTTCAGCAGGGGACTCCCCGTATATATGTAAACATTAAAAAGTGATCGATTTAACTGGAAAAATAAAGATGTGATTACAAAAAGTTGTCTCTTGTTTTTTGCAGTTTTTTAACTATAATATTACTTTAAATATAGTAAGCCGCTACACATTCATCATAAGGTTTAGGTCAGGTCTCAGTGGAGACCAGTTTTAAATTGACGAAGGCTTATGTTTGCTGTTGGCATTGCTTGTTGAAAAACTCATTTTGACCCACCCAATTTATTGCTGAAATGCAATAAATGGCTCTTTCGTTTAAATTATTAGCTAACTGATGTTTGGCGACCAATATAAAATGCTAAACTGGATTGGCCATTGAATCCATACGAAATCCACCCCGTAAGCACAGTGATAGCATTTCATCTACTAAATAGATCTGTAAATAGAATAACCGTATCCTCCCATTAAATAATTTCTGTTTTTAACTCTCACCTCCGGCTAATATTTTGTATAGACCTAGCTTTCATATATTTGTTTAAATTGAGATTTCTAAAATAGAAGCATAATACGTATAAAATACGCATAAAATAGTACCTATAAAATAGACACATTGGTTATAGAATAGGTAAGGTACGTATTAAATACATAATACGAATAAAATAGACATATTTACTTCCGAATTCAAATCAGAACTGATTGTGAATAAAATTTTAAAGCAACAATCATAACTAAAAATGTTACAAACTTAAATTTTAGAGCCGTCTGATAAAATTAGAATTTTCGTAACCAGAGAGAGATTTGACCATTGAGGATTTAGAGCTTTTGAGGCAAGTCGATCAAATTTTATTATTTCCAGACTTCCTTTTTTTAGAAATCCCTTTTTCGTACGTCGAATTTTTTGTTATCTGTTTATCTCTCTTACTATAAAAAATGAGTAGAATCTGTAAACCTGTGCTTTTCTCGAAGAATCCTATGTGTGTCTAAACTGTTGTGGCACTTTTATGCACAGCATCTTCAGAACTTCACTCATTTTATGCCACTCGCTAAATCATTAATAAGCAAAAATAACGCAAGCATCTATTGAATATCGACAACCTAAGTTCAATTAAAACCATTGCAACCATCTGATTCTAAAAAAAATATTTTTCTGTCAGGTAGAGTTTAAAAAAAATTCACTCAAATTATTCGCCACATTCATTTTGAATGAGAGACCAAAACTTACAAAAACAAGAATTTCACAAATAACATTTTTGTCATAGTACATAAGTGGCAAGATATAATTTAATTAAACAGAATGGAAACAAAAGTTTTAAACTGCAAAGTCATTTCTTCGTTCTTAATTAAATTAATATTGATGTTATTTCTTCAAATCTAGTAGCTGTGGAACAAAAATAAATATTAGTATTTTTTGTTCCCAGTTGTTTTTTCAACTTAAGTAAGAATTGAAAAAGTGTATTGATTTTTTCTTAAAAAAAAACATACAAGTTGTTATACGGAGTAAAAAAAGCTATTCTAAATAAACATTTCCCTGACAAAAAATGTAGCTGGAAGTCATTTTTGATAGATGATTGGAAGGGAGTGTGTTATTTTGTCAATTTATTTATTTATATTAGAACATTCAAATACTTTCTTTCGGTTTTGTGTTCTAAAAAAACATAAGTCCCCAGCGAAAATAAAATTCCTAATAGAAGAATAGGATCTCTTAAAAAATTTCTTTTTAAATTACCTGCACTAGGTTTTACTGCTCTTCATTTGTACAAGGTTTTATGTGGAAAGAATATACAAAGTTTAAAATTGTTATTTTTTTTCATGTATTTGAAGATAACTATTTCCTTAAAATATAACAAAGACAAAAGTATTTTTAAAAAAATCGAAAATAGGCACAAACTGTGTGCAACAGTTTTTTAATGAATCGCTTTGTCAACAAAGTAAGAAATAAAACTGAATTTTAGTTTTTTCATTTTAACATATATAGATAATGATAGTTAGATAGTTGTTATTAAAATTATTGTAACTATCCTACCAACTTTGTTGCTGATCATCATATTGAAGCATGGCAGATTTGTTCTCCTGTTTGAATAGGTTTTAGTAGTAGGTAAAGCTTTTATGGAATATTAACAAATTTGAATTGTTTTCAAATAAAACTTTTTTTTAAATTAAAAACAATTATCTAGTAAATTTCATTACAAGAAATAAGATTATTCAGTGATTTTAAGTAAAGTCTTATATTTTCTACTAGGTTACTTTTGGGACTGCAAAAAGTGAATTTTTACTTAAAAGCAGCTCCTCAGTTATATCAAAGCAACCTTGTATTTAATTCACCTTTTTCTTCAAAATTTCAATAATAAATATTTTGGGGATAACACAAAGCAGCCACATTTTTTTTCCACCAAAAAGTTAGAATGGTAATTTTGTTTATTTTTATTTATTTGCAAAAGATTTTGTTTCCACTACTGTAGGCTGTACTAAAGTTCCATGATTTATGACAACTCAAAAAATTCAGTTTAAACACAACCATTTATGATGGCAAAAGATATAGTTCCTGCACCTAACTCACACATCCTAAAAGTTTCGAACCTCCAAGCATTTTTAAAAAAAAAAAAAAAAAACGCAAGCTTACTTGACAATATTACGAAAAGTAAACAGATTTAGAAAAAGTTTTGAAAAATGCATGCGTTTTAAGATTAGTAAGATTCATCACACATTTCAATGATGAATATCAAGTTATTTTTTGTAAAATAATTTAGAATGTAAGGCAGAATTCAATAGTAGCAAAGACAAACTGGTCTGAACTCGTTGATTTCAAAACACAATCAACAACCAAAATTTAAAAGAAAGCGAGTAGGTTGTACTTATTAATACATGCAAACTAAAAGATGCAATTTCAAATAACTTAATGCATTTTGCTTGAATTTCATGGGTTCGAAATTTATGTGCTTACTTAAAAAAATGCAAGCGTAAAAATTTGCTTTTAAGAAAAATACAAGCTACACTGCTAAAAATTCCGATTCAAATTACGGTAAAAAGTATCGAAACTCAGGGTGCCGATTATTTTTATCTTAAAATCAATTATTACTGCCACATGTTACAGAACAAAAATATCATATACAGTAATAATTACGGTGAAGTCACTGAATCACTCTAACTATATGAATATTACTGTAAAAATTATGGTATAATATTTTAGTGTATCAATGGATTTTACCGTGCATTCAAAGTGCCGGTGCCTTATACCGTAATTTGATTTGGAGTTTTTAGCAATGAATCAACTATAATCATTTTTCTTTTTTGTGATCTAAGTTCAATACGAATCAATACTGAAACTTATGTAATTTAATAAATAATTTCTGTACACTTGTTACTAACATAAACTTGACTGCTGAATTATGGGAAACAAATTAAAGTAACAGAAAATAGTATAAATCACTATAGAGTCTATTTTTCTCAGACAAAATAATAAAAGAATTTATGTGACTCATAAAATCAACTATCCAACAAATATCTAAAGAATTCGAAGTTTCAGACCAAAAAGTTTTATATATTTCTTTTCAGAAAAGTTATCAACAATCTAATCGAATGGTTTCTTGGGATACACTTCTAGAATAAGATTTATTTCCTTTAACTTGTTTTAATTTTTTATTTCAACAGAAACGTATCTTCAATTTATCTTTCTGCGCAAAGTGACGCTTTGAATGCATTACGAACTATATTTATATACTACGTAATTTTTTCTGCAATATCAGCTCTTTGTTTATCACACAGCAAAAAATAAATGAAATTGCTAAAAGAAGTTTACCAATTAAACCTTATTTTTATTTACAAAAGTAAAATGTCTAACGCACTACTGAGAAAAAAGTGTGGTCTAAACTATAGATATATAATAAAGTTAACCGCGTTTATGTCTATGAGAAATCCAAGAGTCTCGATAATTAGTATCGAAGAGCTTTGGTAAGGATTTCTGTAAAATTAGCAATAAAATATCGTTTTATTAAATATAATAAAATTTAGTAAATTTGGTAAAAATTGGTGATTTCAGCATGATACCTTAGAGCATGGCATAAAAATCAATGCTTTGGTTAAATTTACTATTCAGTTTTGAATTTTTTACTGTGTGGTTAATAAGAACTATACAATTGAAAACCAGATTTTCCGGTATGTCATTACCATATAAACGAAAAAATTATGAAATGGCTGGTTGAGATGCCGTATTTTGGTTTTCAAGACCAAAATTATGGATTTTTTTTTTAAATGCCATTACCATACAGCACGGTAATTTTACCAGAATTTTTTTTATTTTATGGAAAAATATTTCCCATGCTATTTTCTTACGCTTATTCACACGTTCATTTAAGTTTTAAATTCATAAATCAATAATTAAGAAAAGATAAGAAGTTTTTTAAATTATCTAAACAGCAAAGGTTTTTTTCTCAATGCACACTTCCCTGTTTTATTCTTTAAAAATCCTTAATTAAAAACAGTTATTAGGCACACAAGTCAACTCAGTTTTTAAAAATAAGAATCTTTTATTATATAAGATATGTTTTCATGGAGAATGATATTGTAGGAACATCATATGTCACATGACTATTCATATTACTTTTATGAGAGTTGCGAATGGCAACAGATCAAAAAATAATAATAAAAAATGAGTGTTCTAAAAAATGTCTGCTGATCATTTTTTATCCTGTAACTCTGTTGCGTACAACTGGTGACCCGGATTTTTGACATGGCTACAAAAAACAGTGAAAAGATCGAAGCAACGATCGCCATGAACGCCGAAGCTAATAAAGTAAGCATTAAAATTCCACCTTTTTGGAGAGAGAAACCCGACATTTGGTTTTACCAAATAGAAGCACAGTTTCAAATAAATAAGATCACAACTGAAGAAACCAAATTTAATTATTTGATATCCCAACTGGAACCGAAGTATGTAGAAAATATTTGGGACATTATTAAAGACACTAAGCCTAACAAATATACCTTGGCGAAAGAAAGACTTTTAAATACGTTTAATGAAAGCGAAAACAAGAGAATTCAGCGCTTAGTTACAGGATTAGAACTTGGAGATTACAAGCCAAGCCAACTTTTGCAAAAAATGAAAAATTTAGGAGCAGACGATTTTTCAGAAAAAGTGTTAAAATCTTTATGGCTTGATAAAATGCCGAATTTTATACGAAATATTCTGCTTGTCAGTGAAGAAAGTTTAGATAAACTGTCTACGATGGCGGATAAAATTCACGAAATGAAAACTGGGGAAGAAATATGTGCTGTTTCACCAAATGTTACCAACAATGATGCTTTAATTGCACGAATAGCAGCATTAGAACAGAAAATTGATTCACTGCAAATAAATGACCGTAGTAGATCTAAATTTAGAAATAATTACCGAAATACATCTCGAAGTCGCAGTCATTCAATAAAAGCATTCAATAGGAAAGGTAAATATTGTTACTATCATTTTAAATTTGGTAATCGTTGCCGACCTGAGAAATGTTATTCACCATGTGCTTGGCGAGAAAAGTCGGAAAACTCCATGATGCAACAGGATTAGCGGCTACAACTGTTGCTGATGTTAATGAAAGCCGCCAGTTCCGATTATTTGTAAAGGATAAAAAGTCAGGTTTACGATTTTTAATTGATTCAGGAGCTGATGTTAGTCTCATACCTGCAACTCTCACTCGAAATAAAACAATAGAAGATTTTAAACTATATGCAGCAAATGGATCCGAGATTACAACCTATGGAATCAAAATATTAACTGTTGATTTAGGACTTCGCCGCTCATTTAATTTCCCATTTATTTTCGCCAAAATTAATAAAGGAATAATAGGGGCCGATTTCCTTAATAAGTTTAATTTATTAATTGACATTAAAGAAAAAAGATTAATTGATGGAGTAACCAATTTAATAGTTAAAGGAGAAATTTCTCCAATATGCATGACGGAAACAATTTCCACTATGGATAAAAATTCTAAGTTTTCTGAATTATTCTCTTCATATCCAAATTTAACTAAGCCAAACTTATTAATTAGTGATGCTAAACATGAAATTCGACATTTTATCGCCACAACGGGAAAACCTGTGTTTTCTAAGGCACGACAATTAGATCCAAAAAAATTGAAAATAGCCAAAGAAGAATTTCAATTCATGCTAGACAACGGGATTATTAGACCTTCAAAATCGCCCTGGGCAAGTCCCTTACATATGGTTAAAAAGAAGGATGGGTCTTACAGACCATGTGGAGATTATAGAAGACTAAACGACCAAACAATACCAGACCGATATCCAATACCAAGAATCGAAGATTTCCATCATATTTTAAAAGACACCAAAGTATTTTCTAAATTCGATTTATTTAAAGCTTATTATCAAGTTCCTATAAATGAAGAGGACAAACAAAAAACAGCAATAATAACCCCTTTCGGACTCTTTGAATTCAACGTTATGAGTTTCGGCCTCAGAAATGCACCTTCAACGTTTCAACGCTTCATAAATGAAGTTCTGTGTGGACTTGATTTCGTTTTTCCTTATCTAGACGATATATTAGTGGCATCTCGAAACAAAGAAGAGCATCAATCTCATTTAAAACAACTTTTTGATAAATTAGATAAATATGGCCTCAGAATCAATATCTCCAAGTCAGTCATTGCTGTGGAGAAATTGGAGTTTTTGGGATATGAAATCAGTTCGGAAGGATCCAAGCCCCTTTCCCAAAAAGTAGAAGTAATCCATAATTACAAGTTGCCAGAAACCATACGTGAACTGAGAACCTTTCTTGGTCTAATAAACTATTACAGACGATACATCAAAGACGCTGCTAAAACACAAGCAATTCTCCACGAATATTTGAAAGGAGCTCATAAAAATGACAAAAGAAAAATAATGTGGACTGAACAAGCTATTAACATGTTTGAAAAATGCAAACAAGACTTATCCAATGTAGCCTTGCTAACATATCCGAAGTTTGAATTACCTCTATGCCTTTGCTCAGATGCTTCAGATTTCGCAATCGGATCTGTATTGGAACAATACGAAAATGGTGCTTGGAAACCGATAGCTTTCTATTCAAAAAAATTAAATGATGCACAGAAATCATATAGTACCTACGACAGAGAATTATTAGGGATATATCTTTCTGTAAAGCATTTCAAACATCTATTAGAAGGTCGAGAATTTACTATATTTACAGACCATAAGCCACTGGTTTTTGCCTTCAAACAAAAAAATGAAAAAGCATCTCCAAGACAAAATAGACATCTCCAGTACATATCCCAGTTTTCGACTAACCTTCAACACATTATTGGCAAAAATAATATCGTCGCAGACGCGTTATCCCGAATTCAAGAAGTAACTAGTGTAGATTATGAGAAAATTGCTGATGATCAAAGTAGTGATGAAGAATTAAAACAACTAATGCAATCAGACACAACCTTAAAATTTAAACAACAACCACTACAGTCTGGTAAATTTCTATGGTGTGATATCTCTGCTAATAAAATTAGACCATATATACCTAAAAATTCAAGAATGATTGTTTTCAAACTGATACATGGTTTATCTCATCCAGGAATCAGATCAACTATCAAACAGATAGTGTCAAGATTTACTTGGCCTGGAATTCGAAAAGATGTTCGAATTTGGGCACAATCCTGTATTGATTGCCAAAAAAACAAAATTTCAAAACATACTAAATCCCAGTTTGGAGAATATCAACAACCCGATGAAAGATTTAACGAGATACATATTGACCTAATTGGACCGTTACCCCCATCCAATGGAAACAGATACTGTTTGACTTGTATTGACCGTTTTACAAGCTGGATAGAAGTAGTTCCTATACCTGATATCAAAGCTGAAACAGTCGCCAGATGTTTCTATGAAAATTGGATAGTTAGATTTGGAGTGCCATACAGAGTAATTACCGATAGAGGATCACAGTTTGATTCTGAAACGTTTAAATCTCTTACCAACTTATGTGGAGTAAAAATCAACAGAACAACTGCATATCATCCTCAGTGCAATGGCAAAATTGAGCGTCAACATCGTACATTGAAAACTGCAATAAAGGCACACAACTCTATTAAATGGTCTGAAACTCTTCCTACTGTCTTACTTGGTCTCAGAGCTGCTCTACGCGATGACACCAACTATTCAATATCTCAGATGGTTTATGGTAAATGCATTAAACTTCCTGGTGAATTTTTTGATAACTCAAAAGTGACAACATCCACGGAAAACTTTATTAGCAATCTTCAAAATCAAATGGAAACATTAAAACCTTTAGAGTCAAAATATTTCAAAAGGAACAAAGTATTTGTGCACAAAGATTTAAGTTCATGTTCACATGTTTTTATGCGGATTGATAGAGTCAAGAAGCCATTAGAGTCTCCTTATCAAGGACCCTATAAAGTGATGGATAAGTCAGAAAAGTATTTTGTAATTAGTTATAAAGGAAAAAACGTAAGCATTTCAATAGACAGGCTTAAACCAGCTTATCTACTGAATTCTGAAAATGAGAATCCAGATTACGATGAAAACCTAAAAGCTGCAGAACCTAACGAATGTTTAACATCAAATAAATTACAAGAAAATGCAGCCAATTCCGAGCAAAATGTTAAAATGTCTAGATTTGGCAGAAAAATAAAAAAGCCTGTTCGCTTTTTAGAACAAAACTGTATTAATTAGATACATATACATTTATTTTATATATATATTTTTTATTGCATTGAAACTAGAATGGTATAATTTGTATAGATGTTATATTAATATCTTGTATATATGTTTTCGTATTATGATGAGTCATTATGTAGTATAATTTTTGAACTGTATATATGCTGTTATATTATCATTATATGACAAATTTGACATACTTGCCAAGCATCGTAACTTAGTTACTGGTGAGGGAGTATTGTAGGAACATCATATGTCACATGACTATTCATATTACTTTTATGAGAGTTGCGAATGGCAACAGATCAAAAAATAATAATAAAAAAATGAGTGTTCTAAAAAATGTCTGCTGATCATTTTTTATCCTGTAACTCTGTTGCGTACAATATTTTGTGAGAAATATATTGATAGCGAGATAGTTTGGTATGTACTTATTTCTGATTCTTTTTTGGATATTTGTTGTGAAATATCTCAAAAACATTGTTATTTCCTTTTTAATGTATATACTTTTGTAGTTTCAATTTAAAAATAGGTAGGGTAAGATAGAGTATTACCGGGTAGCTAAGATTCGACGACCATTTTGGATATAAACTGTTTGATCTAGGAACTGCCTGATTTAACCAAGATATTCTTTATTTAGTTCTATATAATATAGCATTCTCGAAAAATTTTAGATGTACAAATTTTTTTATAAATGTTCTTTTTCTAGAAAAAGTCAAACCGCAAAGTTTTACCCTAGTGATGTAAAATTGGGAACACATGTTAACTGTATAGGAAAATTAAAAATAATAGGATTTCAATGAAAAAGTAGCAGACATTTCAATTTTTTAAGAGCATTTAAAAACATTTTGCATGTAATTTACACGTGATGAAGTTAAAGTCGTACTCAAGGGTGGCAGAGCCAATTATCTCCGGAATCAGGACGGCTTAAGACCCGACCGAAATTCTTTGCAAGAAAATAATTATTTAAATTATAATTTTTTTTAAAGGTAAAAGACAGAGAATTTCTTTATGTATGTAAAAACTGCAAATTATTGTACAGGATCTTCAAAACTTCTAAGGTTTTTTGCACTGCGAGAATGGAGCCCGCTATAAAATTTGCCTGAGGACAGCAAGCCTTTATTCAGTCTTAGATGTACTTATCTTCTTCCTCTGCTGAACTGCAGCCATCGTGGACCGACATATAGTTTGTCTAAGCTAGGTACTCCTCCCGCCACAAAGTCTGTGGCCGTCTGGTGCTATGGAAACAAGAATGGCGCATTTTAGGGAGGGTAGCTTCACTCTAGAACGGAGAAAGAGATTCCCTTTCTCTCGCCGCCCCGAGCCGAAATCACTCCAAAACAGTAACCCTGCACCCCTCCTTGAAATAGTCATACCTAGTTACCATAGTCACCACCACAGGTTCAGGCGAATGTCTGGTGGAGTTTTTATTTTAGACAAACTATAGACACATATCAAAGGGGGGGGGGCACCGGGCAAGGTAGTACCCGGTTTTACCTCGTGTGCGAACATTATCGAAACGAAACAGAACAGTTCTACTTTATTGGACTAAATCCTTATTGTTTATTAGAGTATGAATCTTCAGTAAACGTATAATTAGCTGGACTAGAAATAATTTTTATAACTACAATGTCCAATAAATAAGAATATTTTAAAACAAGAGAACATTAGACGGTTGACATTGTAAAACAAACTTTTCTACCGAGACGCAGTGAATTAATCATGAATAACATACCAATCTGGTAGGTTCTTCCTGACTAGTCAAATGTGATTCAGAGTTTGTCCTCTAGAAAACAGAATTAATTTTACCAAAAAATAGATATCCGGTTTTACCCCACTACCCAGGATTACCCCACTCTAATCTAAATCTTATTTTTAACTAGTGCTCTAGTTGGATGAGAATGAATAGTAAGGCCGTTTTGGAAATTTGTCGAGTTCCTAAAAAGAATACTAAGAAAATAATCGGAACACTTTCCTATTTACATCATATTTTATAATAATATTCATTTACGATTATTAATACTCCCAATACTTATATGTCAAATAAAGTTCCTGAAAACACTAATAAGGCTAGTTTCTTCATCTTTGATGCGTCTGTAGAAAATGTTTTTAAGAAAATATTAACAACGTTGAAATTCTTGAGAGATTTGTATCTTAATTATATAAAAACCATTCAAAAATTTTAGTTTGATTTCATTTAAAATTATTAATTTAAATTTTATATATTGGGCACTTTTTAATATTAAGAGGAAAATTAGTTTTAATTGTCAGGAATATTTTTTTTAAATTTTTGAATAACATTTTCATGATTTTCCCGATTATTAATACTCTCACTTCCAAAGCACCATATGTTTTTACCATATACCATTTGATCAAGTAAAAAATATTATGCCATTCCAGATTTTTCATTTTTGCATAATGTTAGTTAAGTTCTTTTAAAAATGTTTAGCAAAACATTAATTACGATGAAATTATTGCGAAATTGGCATTGCGTTTATAAAAATTTCATTTTGTTTAAACAAATTAAGATTTTATTTTAAAAAATGTATATTTTTTATTTGTCATTGTTATTTTTTGAGACGGTAAACAATATTTTAACTTCTAGAGGAATATTCCATTTAGCTTTAAGTGAATAGGCACCCCTGGTAAAAAATGTTTCAGATGGAAAATTGAATGAAAAAAAAATCATACCTACATTTTAAGCACTCGGCACTTTAGCATTAATAAAAGTCAATTCTTTTCCGTAACGCAACTTGAAAAGAAATAAATATAACAATTGTAAAATGTTTCTTTATATTGAACATTGAAAAAAGAAAATCCTAAAAAGAATGTTGTAAGCGTTTTCAGGTGAAATGATACATATATTTTATAAGAGAAGAATTTGATAGAAACTATGTCTACTGAAGGAATGCAGGCAATTTGTTTCCTTTTGTCCATCGCAAAAAAACCTAAAAAAAAGCTCAATATAAAGTAATTCTTGAGAATTGGAATGAGAGTCTCACAAAAATATTTGGTGGTATTAATCTGATAATCAACACTCACAGAATGAAAATAAATTGCAGAAATATTTCTGGCTCCAAAGGTGTGAAGTTCCTTTGTTAATAACTCAACCTCTTTAAGGGAAAACTAATATATTTTACGGAATTCATAAAAATCCGTTATTTGGCGGTAAATTGCAAAATTTAACACTAAATTTTCCAAGAAGAAAATGGTAGAATGTTTAGAAACTGGTTGAACTGTTTCTTTCTTTTTTTTCTTTTTTATTACTTTTTTTGCAAGAAATGGGCCTTAGAATTTACGATATAAAAGATTAAATTAATTTTTACTTGAATTTAAATTGAACTTTTAAATTAAAAAATTCTAAAATTCAAGGTAGCTTATTTTATAAGGGTTCTCTTAATGAGTAATACACATGCATGATAATGTCAGCAATACTAGACCATTCGGACTTATAAATGAAGGTAAGCGAAGTACATAACAGAAAGCCACTTACCTTCCTTCCATTCCACCTAATTTCCGTTAGCTTATAACTGTTTACTGTGGCAATGTGGACAGCATTGCACAAAAAAACAGCCTTTACTTCCCAAGCAGACTGGTACACATCGATATGAAACTGCGAGGGGTTCAAACCGAAACTGAGTATTGAACCCAAGTTTTTCGTAATAATAGTTCAGTGTCTTAACCACTGAGACATCACGGCAATGTCTGACTACCAAACCCTCGGTGCATCTGAGACAAATGGTCCTTAAAACAATATTTGTACATTAATTATTTCTCATCATGAAAGTCAAAAGAATTGAAAAGTGCAAAAAAATATTTTTTTTGTTTTATTTCTTCATTTAAACAAAATATTTTTTCAGCAAGAAAAGTGTAACGGAATGCTACAAAAAAATCTTCCAGAAAAAGGTGTTCTACTAACAGAAAAAAGCAACGTTTACTTCAAATGAAGAATAGCTGTCAAAATAAAGAATGACATTTTGACAAAAACTTCCCAAAGCTTTATAAGTTGCATTCAAATTAAAATAATTTTATAATGTTTTTATACAAAATCATTAAATTAGCTGCTAACGATTTCTGAGATATTCAATTAATGGAAACACCAGATAACAACAACACAATTTAAAACTTCAAAGCTTTTTACTTGCTACAAAAATTCCCATTAAGAAATTAAGTGATAAAACATTTAATGGATTTTTTTCTAACCTCCCGTATTCGGTTTCTATCCAGGAATCGCTCTTCAAGATTAACTTTCCCGGATACAATACGTTTCAGATAAATGTCAGAAATTGAAGATTAAGCACAAATTTCGAACAATAGATACTTTTCAAAAAAAAATAATTGATTGTTTTCCTGATCCAAAGAACTTGATGTAAACAATAGGGTTAAATAAATGATGTTTACAACAATGAAATTCGCTGATAAATCAGATTTCACATTTTGAGATCTATTAATGTTCACACAACAAAAGACAAGTGTCTAAAGAACAAAATATATATAAATGGTATTTCTGGTTTCGTACGTTTTAAAGAAAACTTTAAAAATCAATGTTTTAATTACAATAATGTTTAAAGCTGCGTTTAAGAGTATTGAAATAACAGAATTGTTACAAAAATTATCTCATTTCAGAGTAAAAATCATTTATCATTAAGTATGATATTTTCAACCACGCTCTTTCTCATAGCAATGTGTATAGTGAGCTGAAATAAACAGACCACCCTGAATAACTTTTGATTCAATGATCTTATTTTTACGCTCAAGGACTCACTCTTAGTGGTTCAAAGAAGTAACCTTAAATATCAGTGGGGCATAAACCAGTAATGTTAAAACTGACCATTTTTGAAGTACCTTTTCTCAGCATATAAACTAGATATTGCTTTATTTTTTTCGCAAAATATTTACATATACATGTTTACACTGTGACAACTGTTGATGCATATCATTTGTAGAAATTTTTTACGACAATTATGAACTGATAACTTTAGAGTTTTTAAAAGTTTCATTAAAAATCTTTCATAACTCAAAAAATATTCCTGTTAACACTAAACCATTATCACGGCATACAACTGATATATCATGAGAAGTTTTTTAAAAAGAGATATATCAAAAAAGTCAGTTTTAGCATTATTGATATAAGCCCTACCAACTCACCTTGATTAATTTGTGCAGACAATATTTTAAATTATAAAATCAGACACAAAAACGTATTTTCTCTTAATAAATATATTTTATTTCGACGGTTTCGGATTTCTGGCACCTGATATATGGCCCGAATACAATAGTTTGGTAAAAACACCTAACTTAACAATAGTATTTAGGTAACAGGTGTGATCGCCACATGTGCTATTTGGTGGAAAATCCTTAAACTTGTGAAGTACCTATATGGAAATAATAACTGACAGTTTTATTTAAAAATGTAATATTTGGAAAGTGTGAGTTAACTCTATATCATCTCCAAATACTTCATACTCTGTTTTAATTAAAGTAGAGAAGATCGGGTCTAGTTTTCAAAAAATACTTTCATTTAACTGTTCAAAGCTGTTTTGTTAGATATCAATATATTACAATATATTAGAGAAAAAAATATTAGACATCAATATATTGAATTTGTGTATATGTACAGAGCGCAAAATAAAAACGGACCACCCTGAATACCTTTTGAGTAGTAATAGGATCTTCATGTTCTAGGACTCAATCGTAATAGTTCGAAATGGTGACCTCAAATATGCTAATTAATTATTGCAAACGATGTTTTAAGTTAAAAAATTGTACAAAAAAATATTACTTTCTCTGAAAAGAACATATTTTTTTTCGACAGATTTGGATTTTTCAGGAATACTGTACGATGAAATCAACGGGGAAAAAAATCAAGGAATCACACCGATCAACTTTTGATCTAATGATCAAATTTTCACGTTCTGGGACTCAATCTTAATAGTTCGAAGGAGTGACCTCAAATATGTTAATTAATTAGTGAAAACCATATTTAAGTTGCGAAATCAGACGAAAAAAATTTACTTTCTCTGAATAAAACATACCTTTTTCACGACGGAGTCAGATTTTCGACTTCCAAAATATAGGAGTAGCCGTAATCTGGGAAATATGGTCTCAATAGTTTGATCAGGAGAATAGTATGAAATTTGGATTCCTTAATGCTAATTTTATTTATTTTTATTTATATGCTAATTAATTAGTGAAAATCATATTTAAGTTGCGAAATCAGAGGAAAAAATGTACTTTCTCTGAATAAAACATACCTTTTTCACGACGGAGTCAGATTTTCGACTTCCAAAATATAGGAGTAGCCGTAATCTGGGAAATATGGTCTCAATAGTTTGATCAGGAGAATAGTATGAAATTTGGATTCCTTAATGCTAATTTTATTTATTTTTATTTATATGCTAATTAATTAGTGAAAATCATATTTAAGTTGCGAAATCAGAGGAAAAAATGTACTTTCTCTGAATAAAACATACCTTTTTCACGACGGAGTCAGATTTTCGACTTCCAAAATATAGGAGTAGCCGTAATCTGGGAAATATGGTCTCAATAGTTTGATCAGGAGAATAGTATGAAATTTGGATTCCTTAATGCTAATTTTATTTATTTTTATTTATATGCTAATTAATTAGTGAAAATCATATTTAAGTTGCGAAATCAGAGGAAAAAATGTACTTTCTCTGAATAAAACATACCTTTTTCACGACGGAGTCAGATTTTCGACTTCCAAAATATAGGAGTAGCCGTAATCTGGGAAATATGGTCTCAATAGTTTGATCAGGAGAATAGTATGAAATTTGGATTCCTTAATGCTAATTTTATTTATTTTTATTTATATGCTAATTAATTAGTGAAAATCATATTTAAGTTGCGAAATCAGAGGAAAAAATGTACTTTCTCTGAATAAAACATACCTTTTTCACGACGGAGTCAGATTTTCGACTTCCAAAATATAGGAGTAGCCGTAATCTGGGAAATATGGTCTCAATAGTTTGATCAGGAGAATAGTATGAAATTTGGATTCCTTAATGCTAATTTTATTTATTTTTATTTATATGCTAATTAATTAGTGAAAATCATATTTAAGTTGCGAAATCAGAGGAAAAAATGTACTTTCTCTGAATAAAACATACCTTTTTCACGACGGAGTCAGATTTTCGACTTCCAAAATATAGGAGTAGCCGTAATCTGGGAAATATGGTCTCAATAGTTTGATCAGGAGAATAGTATGAAATTTGGATTCCTTAATGCTAATTTTATTTATTTTTATTTATATGCTAATTAATTAGTGAAAATCATATTTAAGTTGCGAAATCAGAGGAAAAAATGTACTTTCTCTGAATAAAACATACCTTTTTCACGACGGAGTCAGATTTTCGACTTCCAAAATATAGGAGTAGCCGTAATCTGGGAAATATGGTCTCAATAGTTTGATCAGGAGAATAGTATGAAATTTGGATTCCTTAATGCTAATTTTATTTATTTTTATTTATATGCTAATTAATTAGTGAAAATCATATTTAAGTTGCGAAATCAGAGGAAAAAATGTACTTTCTCTGAATAAAACATACCTTTTTCACGACGGAGTCAGATTTTCGACTTCCAAAATATAGGAGTAGCCGTAATCTGGGAAATATGGTCTCAATAGTTTGATCAGGAGAATAGTATGAAATTTGGATTACTTAATGCTAATTTTATTTTTTTTTATTTATATGTTAATTAATTAGTGAAAATCATATTTAAGTTGCGAAATCAGACGAAAAAAATGTACTTTCTCTGAATAAAACACACCTTTTTCACGACGGAGTCAGATTTTCGACTTCCAAAATATAGGAGTAGCCGTAATCTGGGAAATATGGTCTCAATAGTTTGATCAGGAGAATAGTATGAAATTTGGATTCCTTAATGCTAATTTTATTTTTTTTTTATTTATGTGTTAATTAATTAGTGAAAATCATATTTAAGTTGCGAAATCAGACGAAAAAAATGTACTTTCTCTGAATAAAACATACCTTTTTCACGACGGAGTCAGATTTTCGACTTCCAAAATATAGGAGTAGCCGTAATCTGGGAAATATGAATTTCTGAGGAATTGAATTTTAACTGTTTTAATAAAGTTTCAAAGTATCTGGCACTTAATGATAATTCGCAACCTCTAAAACGAATATAGATATAAATGTATATGCCGGGGCTACGCTATGGTTTTAAAATTATTAGCCAGTAAATTTGACAAATATCAAAAGTATTAACCAATTTTTGAAAGTCTGCGCTGAATGCAAATCTTAAGAATTTTTTTGGAATAATTTTTACCCCATAGAACGGTATAATTTTATAGTAGTTTGTTTGAGGCTAATTGGCAATTTTAATTGCTTACGCGGCGCACCTGCCGAAAATTTCTGTAATCGAATAAAAAATACTGATTTGTTTAGAAAAATTTACATTATTTTGAAGTAATTTTAAGAATCGAATGAAATAGATCTTTTTCTTTCCAGTGGAAAAAAATCATTCGCTAATACTTTCACCAAAACACAATTTTATTCGCCAAATTTACGATTTTATCGCATTTGGCGAGGTGGCAAATGCTTACCTCGGGACCTGTATATGCAAGGCTTGAGAATACCCTGCATTTTTAAAAAAATATAACAAAATTAGACATGCCAAATGTTTTAAAAAATTAGAATTTAATTTAACTACAGAAATGATAAATGTTACCCATTGAGCGTGTACCTGCTTTTTTCAAAATTTTCGATCTAAGTTTTAATTAATTAAAAAAAGAACATTCCTTGCGATATTCAGTCGGGAAAGTTTCTTTTTATTGAATAATATGGGAAAACCATTTTATTTAATTAAAAAAGAATGCATAGAAGGAAAGCGCTAGAAGGGCTAATGTCTCTGATTTTTGAAGAATTTTAATTAGAATGCCCTTATACCATTATCAATATACATTTATTGCCACCATGAAAAATAAAAAACAAATTTCAGCTATTCGAATACTGGTATGATTATATAAATTCGAGTTGTGTGCATTGTGCACTGAGTTTTGATAAAAGTTTTGTTAAAATTACGGTAAAAAATGATGGGTCCTTTAAACTACTGCATACTGGCTTCATTAAGTCCATTTATAACGTAAAATTTTATTTTTACAATAATATTTAATTAATGACTGTGATGCAGTAAGTATTACGACAAAAATGTGTGTAATAGATTGAGCTAAGAAATGGAAGACACTAATTTATTCGTTCAAATTATCAAAAATTAACAAATTTGTTGACTTGCATAAATAATTTCATGCAACATAAAAATTAAAAAATTCCTTAATTGAATTGAAAAATTTAGAATATTTGTAGCTGTAGATTCACATCAATCCAAAAAAATCGCTTTGATTGAAATCTAGAAAAAAATATTATTTTCGAAGATAATAATCAATTTTTTAAAATTATTTCGGAAGTGGAAAATAATATCTCTTATTTTCAGCAAGATTAATATCATTTCTAAATACATTACTGAATAGTAAAAAATGCAGTAGAATAGTAAAAAAAATTTTACTATATTTTAGTAGATTTGTTATAACATTTTATTGTAAAAACAATATGTCTGGATACTAATTACCGAAACTTGATGGCAAAAAATTATGAGACAAAATGAAAGGAAGAAATAAATAGAAGAAGAAATAGCAGAAGTAGAAAAAAAAGAGAAAACTTTTTGCCAAAAATGATAATGAAATAAATAAGATTATTGTAATAAATAAATAAATAAACTTCCATTACTAAGTTTTAATTACTCATATTAAAAGCCCAATGTAACTTTTTAAAAAAGACTTTCCGAGGCAAATGCTAAAGTAATAATTGATTTAATGTAATAGTTTTAGCACCTAAAAGAAATATTTCTGAAATTTCTCTACTTGTGCATTGTCATATTGACTAAGACAAATGAATGACAAGGAAATGCCAGTTGAAGCTGTTGCCCGCCATGACAGATAATTCTTTATTAACGGAGATGAAACTCAATTCTGCCCTTTATTATTAACGATAATAGAAACTCATTAAGAGAAGCTTGATTTACAGAAAAAAACTGTGAATTGGCTTTTCTAAAGCATAAGAAACGCATGAAATTAAATACATGTCATAAAATTGAAATTTAATTTATGTTTAATTTATGATATTTTATTTTTGAAATTTATGACATTTTAAATTTTATCTGATGAATTTACTGTATGTTACTTAATATATGTTGAAATTACTAAATATAGCTGTTTTTTTGATAAAATTTTCTTTCATTCCCATTAATATCGACATTTTAATGTATTAATATTGTTACTACACGTAGCAGAATATCTATGACCATGATGTTCAAAAGTGCAATTTCTTAAGAACATTTTCGTAAAAATGACTATGTTTTCATGGTTAAAAATCATTTATAACATTGAACATTCACTTTGAAATAATTTATAGAGAGTTTTTTTTTATATTTTGCAACAAGAATAATTTTAAAAAACGCTATTTGTTTGACATTACAGGCGGAGGAAAAAATTCTGGTAAAATTACCGCCCTGATTGGTTAGGACATATTGCGGTTAATCCCCATAGTTGTGGTAATAAAGCCAAATAAATGATATTTAGAGCTTTCATTTGGTAATTTTTCTTTTCTTATTTATGGTAACAGATTATTGGATAATTCTGGCTTTCAAAATTATTCTTATTTCTAGGCCTTTAGTAAAAAATACATAACTTAAGAGAGAAATTCACGAAATAAATGATTTTTATGCCATGCTCTAAGGTTTCGTGATATGTTTAATGTGATATGTATAATGTTAATATGTTCAATGTCCTGCTATAAAAATACTCACAAAATATTTTATCACTTGTTAAATATTATGATTCAAAGCATCAAACTCACTTAAAATATAAAGAAATAAATCTATTTTGTGAATTAAATTAACATATTTTCAAGCTTTAAATTTCAAATTAAGTAATATTTACATTTATAGAGTGCACAAATAGTTTTTATAATAAAAACGTTAATAAATTTTCCTTTCTGGATCTTTTTTAAATATTTTTTAAAGAAATAATTAAAAATAAGTAAATGTTTTGAATAAATAAAAAAAAATTATAACTATTATTAAATCTTCAACTTAATCATTTCATTGATTTAAAAACAAAACCGAAAACATTTTCTTCGGATATTTAATTTCAAGATTTTAAAGAAGAATAACTTTTGCTAGTCTTTTGAATCAAACAATGAGAATTAATTACATTTCAACAATAGATGGCTTCCAATTTAATATTCTCCTCGTCTTTCAAACGACAGTTTTTATTTAGTTTCAGAAAAAAATTATTTCTGGGGAAAAAGTATTGAATAATAAAATTCGACATTTAATTACGTCAGATAATTACATCTTGATAGATATTTACTTTCTCGAATGAATTTAGAATCTATGAGGGTGTTTTAATAAGATTTCTTTTATTAGTTATTTGTCGTGAAATTCAGAAAATGAATAAGAATATATTAAATCATATTCGTTCCATGTTTTTTTTATACTATTCAAAGTTTGATATTTGGCAAAGGACCTTTTATTTTTTCAATCTCTTTTCTCATTATAAAATAAAAATACCCTCATTTTTCGTTGAGAAATTAATTCTTCTAAATAAGGAACTTTTTTCTGCACTCTTTTTAATTTTGCTTGCAAATTAAAAATATGCAAAATATCTTATATGGTTACAATAATTTTAACAGTAACAACGAATAACTTATATTTAAAAGCCTTATGGTAATCTGTAGACAGAGAACATCGGTAGTGAAGAGCGGTGAGTACTGGGTTCGTATCTGAACGCCAACTAATCGACCGGTTTTGATGAATATTAAATTTCCTCTCGTTTGCTGAGATCAGAAATTTCAAAGGAGGAGTGCCAGTTCAGGTGCTTACCACGTTGACATATTAGAGTCAGCTTACGTATCATTCCTACCAGGGCTGTTAATAGATAAAGCACCGTAAATTAGACTAAGTGCTAGGCGATAGCTCAATTCAGAAAAAAAGATCCTGGATTAAATATTGGTAGAAATTGGCCTTCGTGCAGGACTTTTTGATGGAACCAACCGGCATTTGCATAAAATGTAGATGAAAACCACTAAAACCTCCCGCGGTAAGCCTGATAACTAAGAGACTATAACCCATGATTCGTCTACCAATGAGGATATTTTACGCCAGCACTGTGGTCGGTGCGAGCCGGGTGTGGAATTCGTATCGACCAGCTATCGCTGGGATTCAAACCTGATTCACCTCATTCGGAAACGAATGCTTTATCCCTTGAGCCACCCTGTCTCTGCGTAAAGAATTTTATTTTATTTTATTTTATTTTATAACCTGTTAAACAGCCAATCCAATTTTAAGTTAAAGGCTACCGATGTTCAACGCTACAGCCTTGTAGTTTTAAACTTAATCCTGAAGACAAAGGAACTACAAGATCAAGCATTGGGAGAAATTTTGCTTTTGCGAAGGACTTTTTGATAGAATGAACCCACATTTGCGTTACAGGGAGCGGAAAACCATGAAAACCTCTCACGAAGGGCCTGACGGCAAGATGACTAACTCATGATCTGTCCACCACTGAAGCTGTTTTACGTCAGCACTGTGGTTGGTGCACGCCGGATGCGGAATTCGTATCGACTAGCCATGCCTTGGATTCGAACTCACATCACCTCATTGGAAGGCTAACCCTCTAGCCCCTGAGCCACCTCGCATCGTCCCGCAGTGGACTGATCGTTAAGACACGGTTCCCAGCAGATCACCGAAGTCAAGCATCACTGGCTGCGGTCAGTGTGCGGGTGGGTGACCACTTGGATCAGTCTGCGTAGGGACCGAGGGTGTGCGGTATTGGTCCTCGTTAAAACTGTGCTACCGTAAAGTGCTCGACTTCGCGCGCAGGTCGTCGGGCTACCGAAGCGGGGGTGCCATCCCCTCCGCAGAGGATCAAAATTGTGATGGCATGTCTTCGGATCATCCTCAGGGATGTTTCCCAGACCGTCGCCAATAGCCCATTGTGCAGCTCTAGTGCGACGTAAATTAACAACATAACAACAACACCACCTCGGATCTGAGTAAAAGATTGGTCAAATTTTATATGCTTTCCAACAGTAAAAAATAATCAATAACAATAAAAAAAGACCAATAAAAAAGAATTGTTTCTTACCTGAGGTATTTTAAGCAAACTGTTCCGTAACCTAAGCCCTTATTATCGATATTTCAAGAATGCTTCTCAAACATTAAATAAAAAGAAAGTAAACAATAAAGATCACATATGAATATTCAAGAGAAAAAATACGAAAACATTATCAGAATCAGATGAAACATTAAGAAAACTGAAGAATTAAAAAACAGCTAAAGGTTTCTTATAGTCACCTATCACATCATTTGATCTTCTTTCGCTGACAATCAAATAGGTTTTGATGCTTTTAATCTCGCCTCTCTCGGACACGATTTTTAAGTTCATTTATTCTTGCTTAATGTTGGACAATGGCTGCAAAACATGTATTAATAGAGTTGATGACGGATTATGGTAAGGTGGGGTAAAATGGATATAAAATCAAGCTTTTTTTAAAGAAAATTCTAAGCCCAAACCATTAAATTTATTTTACCGAAATATTTTATGCATTTTATATACATTGAATTAATGTAGATTGAATATAAAGCATAACTTATCGATTTTCTTTAATTGTTTTCTTACAGTAATGCATTCAAAAAAACATGTTTTATATATTAAAGAGTTAATGTTCTTGGCTATTAAAATTAAGTTTTACTTCAGATGGAGTATATTTTGCTGAACTCTATACGATTCCATCAAAAAGCAAGAAAACTGTGGTTTATTTTAAATATAAATGAGGTGTAAAACCAAATATCTGTAGTGGAAATTTAAAAATATGTGACTATTTATAGCAGATGTTTGCTTATTTAATTTAGTTTTCAATTGAATTACTTTGAGGAAATTTTTTTGCCATATAAATCAATAAATAACTAAATACTGCCATATGAAAGTTAAGGCTTGGTGAAAACTCATCTAAATCTTTAAAAATCCTCACTAAGTTGTACCATTATGCCATTTTGGTATTTTTTTTAAATTGTATACTATGTCAGTTATATTATTATTTTCCCCCTAACAAAAAGAAAATTTAAAAAAATAAAATTTAAAGGAAATTTTATTTTCAGTGTAAAAATTGTTATGTAGGCTATAATCAAACAAGTAAATTATTTTTTAGCTATTTCATTATTAAATATCGAACATTTGATTCTTAGTAAAGCTAATACAATAAAAAAAATTATCCCTATCATACAACACTTAGCTAAGCCTAACAGTTTACCCCCCTTTACCCCACCTCAGAAAATAATTCATAATAAATATAATTTTTATATTTATTTTTAAATCTCGTCGTAGATCTGTTTTTTAGATGTCCCTCTACCAGTTTGAACTAAAATTAATATTTTTTGCCATTTTTTAATAATATTCGAAGAAAGTTCATCAACAGCTTAAACTAACATACTGTATAAATTAATCATTAAACGATAATTCGTAAACATTAAATTTTACATCAGTTTTTAAAATTGCTAAAATAAAAATACTTGTCATAATCCAAAATAATATCTTTAAAAATATTAAATTAATTATCTCAATTTAAAAAGAAGAAAATGGATATTTTTTTTCATGTACCCACTTTACCCCGTCTGATCCTATCATGCATAACTTATTGTCATAAAATAAAAAAAAGAACATTTTAGGAGAAAACTTTAGTACAAATAACTAATGCATTACTAGATTTCTAATTTAAAACTACTTTTTATTGCATAAACTATTAATATTGCTTAAAATCAAGCCCTTTTAACTATTATCTTGAAACTTAAAGCTATTCTCTGAATATTTATTACTAAAAATAGGACTAAGGGATTTTCTTTCGCAACCTATAGTTTCAAATAAAATCCCAGCAAGCAAACCTCAAACAGAATCAGCTGTGTTACAACTATCGCGAACAACAATGCAAATAAAACAACAGCTTTCTTCTTCAGATCTATTGATTTTTCTTGTATTTGATAGGATGCTTTGGATCACGTGTTCACTGAAATACGAAGATATAAGCTTGGAGATTGTATTACACTCCCCAGAAGCACTCGAAAACTTCTGAAATTCTGAGTTGCGTGAACAAGCATGAAGAGCACTAATGCATTCATGCGTTAAGGGCTAAATTGAATTCATTCATTATAGCAATCTTTAGGAAACAATTTGGAGATAAATTTATGAAGAGTATGAGTTTATAGCTGATTTAAGTATAAACTTGTTGCATGAATTAATTATAAAAGGAATTTAAATGCCAAATATATATTCATTTAATTCGTTCATTTTAAATAACCATTAGAGGAGTTTAATTAGGAGAATATTTGCATAGCAAACTTGTTGTAATCAATCAAAAAATTAAGTTAGGTATAGGAATTCGTGCTGTATTTTTTTCTAAATAAAACCACATTCGAGTAAATTCGTGAAAATTCATTTTATATAGAAAACATTTTTTCTTGATTAGAGATCAAGAAAAAACGCTGAAAAATCAAGAAAATTGCATGTCATTGATGGCATACAAGGCGACAATTGAAGCAGGATCGAGATGAAAAAATTTAAAAAATATTCATTGCATTAATAATTGTCAAGAAGAATGAAGAGAGAGAAAAACATTCAATAGCATTACGAAATGACATTTTTTTTAACCAGAATACAATAACATATTACAGCAAATACTTGATCACCAAATCCTGATATTTTTTAACTTTCATTGTGAAAAATGACTACGTAAACTTTCATTAATAAGAGGTTTTGTCTTAGGTTCGGACAAGATTATGACTTCTTCAGATTTTACCCCGTCGATACATAAATATATTTTGAACCTAATTTTACAAAAACTCAAGTCTACTACTAAAGTCCCATGTTTTATCTAATAACTGTGCATCATATGATATCAGGGCAACATGAACAATAAATGCTAGTTTTTAAATCCTGTTGTTTTTTCAGCAGAATATGCACTCTGCAAATTTTTAACGACATACGTTTCGTCTAAGTGAACTGTCTTATTGATGCAAGATTATGTTCCTGCAATGTTTTGTCTTTTATTTGCTGGAGATTATGTCAACCAGAATTTTTATTTTGTTGATACATAAATTATATCTTGGCACATTCTTAGGAAGACAAAAACTCATATGTATTACACGTTACAGCAAATAATTTCTTAAGTCCTGGCAATTATCTACTGATTGTATAGCATTCGATATTACAACATGTAACAGAGAATAATAATCATTACAACTCGGTGTTACTACATGTTACAGCAAGTATTTTCTTAAATTCTGGTATTCATTCACTGATTGGGTATCATCCGATATGACAGCAACATGTAACAGAAAATACTAATCATTGCCACCCGATGTTTTATCCCATGAGTTTATGACACATGAAATTTTGACAAAGCAAGCTCTCTAATCAAAACAAGATTACGTCAACATGAAATTTTATCTCGTCGATACATCAGTTATGTCTAGGGACATTCTTAGGAAAACAAAAACTCACATGTACTACATGTTACAGCAAGTATTTTCTTAAATCCTGGTATTCATTCACTGATTCTGTATCATCCGATATGACAGCAACATGTAACAGAAAATGCTAATCATTGCCACCCGACGTTTTATCCCATGAGTTTATGACACATGTAATTTTGACAAAGCAAGCTCTCTAATCTATACAAGATTACATCAACTTGAAATTTTATCTCATCGATAAATTATCTCTTGACACAATATTACAAAAACAAAAACCTCACGTAAACCTCTTTACAGCAAATAGACTTGAGTCCTCTTGAGACTCTTGAGTGCCGGTATTTATTCTCTGATTGTGTATCCTTCCATATAATAAAAATATGTAACAGGAAATATTAATTACTACAACCCGATGTTTTGTCCACAAATTATACGTCCAGCGAGCTTTCAACAATAAATTTTGTCAAGGAAGACTCTCCTATCAATTCGAGATTATATAGTGTTTTGCCTTACATTCGCAAGGGATTATGTCTACTTAAGATTTTATCACCTCTATAAGTCATCACGTGGACACATTATTACGAAGACAAGAACTCACGTGTTACACGTTTCAGCGCAAATACTTGTTCTTATTTTCTGGAATTCATCCAACAATTTTGTATCCTACAGCATAATAGCAACGTCTAACAAAAAATAATTATTCTGACATTCTTATGCTTTCTCCACAGATATTTATCGCTTGGCGAAGTCTCTCGTGTCTCGAGATAATGTTCCACGATGTTTTGCCTTATATTAAGGGGTTACAATTACGTGAGACTTTAAACCGACTAATAAATATCAGAGCGGCAATCTGTTACCTAGATGCTTGAGATTCCCTTCAGAGATCCCGTTTTAGTAATACTTCCCTATCTGTATCATTTACCTGCAATCTAATTTTCAATACCCTTAATATTTAGTAATCCATCCCACCTAATACTGAACATGCGGGATGCAATTTCCTTAATTCCCAATTTCCTAAAACAGAACTTGTATCTTCTCCGAAATCTTAACTGTAACCATAACTATAAAAATTTAATCGTACCTAATAGTTAACCGAAAAGCTTCGCTCTACTTACAAAAACAAGTATTCTGAACTTCAACTAAGTTTATCCTACCCATGTGATTTTCTTAAGCCTAAAACAGTTAACTTCCATTCGATCTAATTTGAGATAAAGCAACGGTTTTATGTACAAGACAACATAAAATAATTTAGAACAATCCTTTCCGAAAGATACCATGTTATCTAAAAGCCCATTCTGTGATCTAAACATTGAAGTTAAAGGTATTAAGTAAAAAAGAAGAACAGCAGTTACTGATAACTTGCCTTGAAATGAATGTTTTTCTATGTCAAACTGTAGAACAAACTCCAGCATAATCTACTTTGTTTACGCCGTAATGCAGAAGGCATCGTTAACAGATCATTTGTTGTATCTTTTGATCCTCTTTAAAAAGTACTCGACTGTATTTGCTTTCTTCCATTTGTTCCTCCTTTTAGTTGTTTTACTATAATAAATGGTTCCTTTTATGGGGTTCACTTTTGTTTATACTGCATACAATGATAGAATACCTTGCGATTCGAGAAAATAAATGGCCGTAGATTAAAAAGACAAAAATTTGAAGAAAAAAACTTAAAAATCTCTACTAGTAATACTTGCTTTATTATTTTCGAAATGTTTCTTATTTTGGAAGCAAGTATATGTGCTTGTTCTGTCGTTAATTTATGCAATACAGAAAGATGCATTTTGCATACTGAGAAAAAAAGTATGGTCGACTAGAATATGATGAAATCTATCGTGTTTCTGGCTCTATGGGTACGCCAACAATTTCGTTAATTTTTACCGAAGAGCTTTAAAATTAACAATGAAATATAATTTTATATTATGTGTTGAAAATTTTGAAAATTTATCATAATATTTTAGTGCATGACATAAAATTTATACAGTAAAATTTACATTTCAGTTTTGTACTTTTACTAAATGTGTGGTAATAAAAACTATGATTTTGAAATCCGGAATTTCCGGTGAAACGTTAACATATAAATGGAAATATTATCAAATGAATATTTTAAATACCGTATATTTCTTTATTATGTTTTTTTTAACCAGAGATATCATTATTATGCAGTGCGGCAATTCTAACAAAAGAAATTTCTCCATGTATAATGCTTAAAAATGCCATTCACTGCTTCCTATTCTTATTTTAGCAATAAGTTAAAAAAAGAGTTCATATTTTATGTTTGTAAAATTTATTTATTCCTTTATTTATTTTCATTATTTCTTTGAACTATCTCCTAATCTGTTGCATTCGTCTCAGAGTTTAAATTAAATATTATTTTTTGCCTATTATATCTACCATTACTAGAAATTCTTAAAATGCATTTTTTTTTTCATTAAAGTATTTAATTTTGTATATAATTGCAAATTTTTTTATTGCACTTATTTTAGCATTTGTATGAAATTTTCTTCTTCCCATGAATATTATAATTTATTTGAGAGAAATTTAGAAATAAAATCTGTGCATTTTCATTATATTCCTTTTATATATATATTTCATTTGTTACACTTATTTCCACATTTATATTATATATCCGTGGGTCGATAAATGAGTACCAAGCATGCTTGGGAACTGAACACTGGGGGTTTCGCGTTCGGCTGACCACCTAGCCGGAACATCTGCTCCTGCACCCCTGAGCCTAAGATCAAGAAAATTGAGATTGGCACAGTAGGCCTTGGTCCTCATGGGCAGTCACGCCACTGAGCTTAGTTCAGTTTTATATTACCTTAATGTCCATATTTTACACTAAAGTAAATTTAATTTAAATTAATTTTGTAAATCATCATAATTTCGCAACATTCGCATGTGTTGCATTTTAGCAGTTGCTAATAAAATATAATAAATCATTTTTTTTTCTCAAAAAAATATATTTTACTTATCTTCGCATAAGTGAGTTTTATAATTTATATTTCTCACCAAATAATTCTTGATATATGGTCAAATATATAAATAGTAAAATTAACACGAAGATACTTTAACTTTCGACCGCACTCCCTACTAAATTATTATTTCCAGACTGAATTATTATTCATATTTTTTAAATTACAACAATCTCACATATTTTGCAGATCAAGAATTTAAATCCGAAAAAAAATTATGTTTATTTTTAAAAAAAAAGCATTTTGCGTGTCTTTTCGTAACATAAAATTTCATCTTCCAGCATTAATAACTAAATTCAGGTTAAGCCCCTCGAAACATTACGTTTGTATCTTAGTACGCAACAGTCCAATTAGTATAGCAAATGTTATTAAATTGTAAATTGTTCCAGTTTTTTTTAACACTATGCAGTAGTAGAATAAGAAAATGTGTAATTTAATATAAAGATATTATCTCTGATCTTCATAATGTTTAGAGTTCTTAGTAATGTTTAATACTATTCAGAATAAAAAAATAAAAAAACAGTCTTATATTATTATTATTATTATTTTTATTTGCATGCTGATGTATAATCTTTTCAATAAGAAACGCCATCTGTTGAAAAGTTTCGCAACTAACTGTAAAACTTTATCAGAATAAAAAACCAAAACTTCTTGAGCAGAACACAGCAAACTATGCGTTGATATCTCAATACATTTTTCAAATAGATTCTTCAAATCAGTGATTATTTTTAAATCATTCGCTTGGACAATCATGTAGAATATAAGAATTCTTTAAAGTATAAGAAATGTAGGGTTTAATTTATTAAACAAATATGCTTAACTGATGTGAGAGATTTTAAGTTTAAATGCATCCTTATTAATATTATTTTCATTTTAAATAAATTTATGTTTTATAATTATTTTAAGTACATAACTATTTTGATTTAGTAATTATTTTAACTTCATAATTATTTTAATGTTATAATTATTTTTATTTTTATTTCTTTACATGTAGGAAAGTTTGTAAGCAAGTAAACATGAAAGACGTATAAGAGGCTCTCATAATTCAAAAATGAAAATTTCTCCATTATTAACATCATTTTAAATTTATGAACTACACGGTCTTTCTCTCAAGAGTCATGATAACTAAACTTTTATTAAAGAAAATCAAACTTTTATACCACTACATATTATAGAAACTATGCCCTGAAGCAATCATCATTTACTGAAGTAATCTTTGAAACTATATTTTCTGCTAATTTGAAGCTATTTATGTTTACTCTAGCAGTTTGCATTAGATTTTGCACTTATCTTTAGTGCCTTTGGCGTTGTTCCACTAACTTAGGGAAACTTCCAAACTATTAGGCACATAATATTAAAGCTCGCTCCAAACATTCAGATGGTAATTTAATTACAGTATATATTAAATGTTTCCGTAAAATTTCTTGTCGTTTAAGGTTTTAAATATTTAATGTAAATTTTAAACCTAATCAGTCGTTTAATACCTTTAAAACATTGAATGTTTTTTTTTAATCATACTCAAAATAAATTTGTAATTTTTCGCTTAGAAAACAATTAAACTTAGTCTCACTCAAATTAGCTTATATTTCAAAGAAATAAAGTACTTTTATTAATATATTTTCCATAAGAGCTTTAATTTAGACGGTGCCATATAAAACTATATTTGTTCCTCAATTAAGTATATTTTACGATAAAAATCAAAATAATAAAATTCTTCAAAAGTTTCTGCTGGCATCTTACAGTCTCACAATATGTAATTTCATTTTCAGACTCGAGAGGCATTTTAAAAAAATATTCTTAAAAAATAATTATTCAAATTACTAAATTAGGTAAATAATCCCAAGAAACTGAAGCAATAAGGTATTACTTGATGAAAAACTTCATTCGCTTCAAAAATTTACAAATTGACAATAACAGCTGACACAATTCAAGCGTTCAAAAATAGTCACTCATTTTCAAGACTTGTGAATGGGAAAAAACAAAAGTGATTTAAAATATAAAACGTTTTATAGTTCAAATCACTTTTGCTTCTTCTCATTCACTAGCCTTGAAAATCGGGGATTATTTTTTAATGCTTGAAATATGTCAGCTGTTATTGACGATTTGCTTATTTGTATATTTGTATTAAACTTAATATTTCAGAAAATACCAAATTAAAAGTCAATAAATAACAGCCACTCAGTTACCATGAACATGGTTACTAAGTGGAAGTATAATAGAACTGAAACAAAGAAACTTCAGGTCAATTTACTTCGACAGGTTCAATTAAAAAGAAGATATGCTTTATGAAACTAAATAACGTAATTTTTTCTTTCCACAAAAAAATCAAGTGAATATACGAACCAATAAATTTAAAACAAATATGTTAGTAACAAAGCAAAAAATGAACAAACATCCTTACCTTGCCAAAGCTTTTATTTTCCTAGAATACAGCAAATATAATGGCAATTTTTTAAATGGCAGCCTTATCTAAAAATAGACCATCATAGAAACCATGGGACCCATTTTGACTTTTTGACATATTAACATTGCAAATTGACAATATCTGATATATTAAAAAGTATTATAATATATTATTACACACATCATATATTGCACAGCATTACTTTTAAATACTAATTTCTATGTTTATACCGTAACTAAAAATATATAATTAACTAATTTAAATACTTAAAAATGTTAATTTGAATTTTTAAGTTACTTAAAAGTATGGAACATCGAAAGGGAATTTTTTTTTTAAAAAATGAATCATTTATTCTAATATTAATATAGGTAAAAAATAATAACTCAAATCAAATTTCCCTGGTTCTAACATAAACACAGGCATGCAAATTTATATATAATTAAAAAAATTAATTTTCCTTTCTTTCTGTAAGATGTCTGAAAACTCTTGCTTGAAATTTGTAGTGAAGATTTTTCTAAACTAGACGAACTGGACTCTAAAAACTAGAACAGGGGCTTCCAACTTTATCAAAATTTTATGCAGGACTTTTTTATGTTTGAAGGAACATTAAATATAACTGTCAGATTTTTACCAAGTTGTACGAAACAAAAGTATTGAATTACAAATTAAAATAAGGAGTAGATTTTGGAAAATATTTAATTGTCACTAATAATATTTCTAAAAATATTAAACAAATAATAAAAATTCGGGCTACATTAACTTTAATGTGCACCTATGTATTAAACGATTAATGTGCAACAGATATCAAATTGTTAAGATATAGAACTTTGAAAAGGTTCGTATTAAAATTTACATAGTAGCACACAAAATATTCAGTGAGAAAATTGAGGCTTATCTGTTGCAACCACCATATAATAGATATTTACATTTTAAATTTAACATTTGCAAATATGTGTGTGTAAATATTTTCGTCCAAAATGAGTGATTTCAAAAAGTTGAATCGGAAAATTTCCTCGAGAAAATTTCTGATATGCACATGCTGAATTATATTCACAAAATACAAAAAAGTGAAGTAAAAAAGAGCAACATACACGATTATTTTTGTATTTGAATAAACATTTTCTTGGATGCAAAACCTGAGGAATAAATTTTGTTGCATCGACAGTATGTTAAATTTCACAGAAACGAAGAAGTTAGGTTTTTATTAACGAGAAAACCCATAACCCATGTATATTTCTTACGAAAATTGTCCGCAAAAAAACGACAACTAATATATTTTAGTTCGCAGGCCACAAAAAAAGGCTTAGCGGGCCGGATGCGGCCAGCCAGTTTGAAACACCTGAACTAGAATGTCCCATTTATATATGTGTATAATAGATTAAGTGATGAGTTTGGAGGGTCGACCTGACAATTTATTGGGTTACCGCTTTTGGAAGCTGTCAATTTTGTATTTTTGTATTTTGGGTGTACGACTTTTCATCCATAAATATCAGTAGGTTATGCAACAACTCTTACTTGCATGTTGCTCTTACATGGGCCCCTGATGGTAAGAGAGCAAGAGGAAGACCCAGACTTACCATCCAGCGCATGTTTTTGGGCGACTTAAAAGAATGTGGAATATCTGGCTGGGAGGAAGCAAGATCTATTGCTAGAGACAGGAGGCGTTGGAGGGATATGCTAGAGGCCTTAAGTGCCCAAAGGCACGTAGAGGATGAGTAAGTAAGTATGCAACAAATAAATGCATCGAAGATTATAAAAATGCTGCTACAAAAAATTTGATTCAATTTTCAGAATTCCTATTAGCGACTCATTCTTTATAGTTTCCTTAATTACTTGTTCATTATAATGCAAACTATAAAAATGAATTTTATTTATTACTGTATTAATTAAAATATTTAGTCTACTTAAAACACAACTATTTATAAATTTTAGTAATAGAAAAATAAGTTCAAATGAAATATTAAAACTTTTCAATGCATCAAAATTCTTTTCCGAATTTATGCTTTAAAAATGTAAGTATGCAACATTTTTGTAATATTTAAATTTGTGTAACGGGGCACTTTATTTATTATATGCAAGCAGCATTGGGAAAATACATGTTTTGATTGCCAATATTTTACTCTTTTACAAGCTCTTTATAAAATTATATAAAATTGAGAAGGATGATAGCAATATGAAATAATCAATAAAAAATCTTGCAATTTTGTATTTTTAAAAAGTATGGTCAGAACAACCAGGATATGGTAAAATTTGTTTCTGGCTCTATGGAAACATCAAAAAGCTTGCTAATTTTGACCAATGTTCTTTGACAATGATCATGGCAAAATTTATAATAAAATATAGTTTCATAATCTGTGTTAACGTTTAGTAAATGAGGTAATTTTATCATGATATTTTAGAGAATAGCATGAAACCCATTTATTCAGTTAAATGTATTTTTCAGTTTTGTTTTTAGTTTTGTGGTAATAAGAAATATTATTATGAAAACAAAAATTTTCAGAAATCGTTACCCTATGAACGAAACAATTTCCAAATGAATTATTTAAATACCGCATAATTTGTTTTTATTTCCCGAACTATGTTGCTTTCTTTACCAGAAATGTAACTATCATACAGTAAAATTATTTAATCAGAGTTTTGTTCTCCGTATCATATATTTTTCATTCATGATTAGAATTAAAATGCTTGAAGGCAATCATTCAATGTTATTAGTTTTTCAAATATCTTTGAATCATCAATATTTGTTAACGATTTTCATACAGTAGAAATATGTTGATTTAATAATAAAACTTAAGCTATTTCATCTTGCTAACATAATAAAACATTGATTTCATTGTACATAATCTAATAACACGTCTCATACTTCCAAAAGAAATTTCAATAATATTATAAGCTTATATTAAGAAGAAAATCCCTTTATTATTACTAAAACATTACCAAAATAAAATTTGCATAAAACTGAAAAGCATAAATTTCATAAAAGTTTTTTTTCAAATAATAAACAAAATAATCGCAAGCTTTTTTCAGTATGAACTTTTAAGAACTAATCTATGAATAAATTATGCATGAACTTTAAAAACTCACGTTATCATATAAAATATTTACTCTAAGTGAAAGTTCAAAAACTGAAAAATGAGTGCCATATTTATTGATATCAAATATATATTTTAAATTTTATTAAAAATTTCTGATGCGACCTTATCGAAAATTGAGTATATTAAAATATGATCAATATTATTCATTTGGAACAGTTTTTTCAGAATTTCCGAACATTTCTTTTCATTTAATGATATGGATCAGATTAAAAAAAAATAAAAATTGCATTTTAGTTAATTTACACTGATCATTATTATTTATTGTTCTGAAATGAACTAATCTTATCTTTTTACAAAAAAGTAAATAAAAAATTCTTTTATGATGTTTTTAAATGAAGGAATCTTTACGTAAATAATTCAATTTCATGATTAGGAATTTTCTCTAGGAAGTATTTAGAAACTTATTTGATAGAAAGAAGAGAGTGTACCAAAACATCAGTTTCAATAGATTTTTTCAATAAATAGAAAATTTAAAGCTGTTGAAAGTTTCAGAAAATATATTTAATATATATGTAAAATAAACCTTTCATAAAAAAATAATTTTCACGAAAAACTTTTATATGTTATTAGTAGAGCCCGGAAGTTCAGGCAAAATGCCATAAATGCCCTTTTCTGCCTTTTTTAAACGTTTTCTTCTGAAAATGCCTTTTTCGTTCCTTTTGTTCATAAATGCCTATTTCTGTCTAATTTAAAATTTTTCTGCAAAGCTTTTTGTGCTTTTGACCGAGCATAAACGCAAAATGAATGACTGTTATCCAACGGATTGTAATGCATTTATAGAGAATAGGACTTTATTCCTTTTGTCTTATTAATATTTTCTCTCCATCTCTTCGTGGCGTCAGAAAACGTGGCGTCACCTTCGCCCGATGCGCTTTGCAAGGAGAGAGAGAAAGGGAGTGAAAAGATTGGAGTTATTTTTACTTACAGTCAATAGAATTTATTCTTACTTACGGCCCATATAGCCTACACCATCGAATAACTCGTATGCTCTCTTATCTACAAAATGAATTCACCAAGCTGGTTGAGCACATTGTAGCAGGAGCACGAAAAAGTTTTCTAGTATACTAGTTATTTCTAAAATGCCTAAAGTAAAAGCCTGCACAAGCAGAAAACTGGACAGTTTTGTGAAAGAATTTGGGTCGGATGTGTTTTCTACTGATTTGAGCATTCTGTTTTGTAAGGCATGCGAGAAGTCAGTAAATTTTGAGAAGAAGTATTTTATATCTCAGCACTTGGAGACATCTAAGCATAAAACAGCAAAAGATAAAAAAGATGGGAAAACATCGACTCTGATTTCCACCTGTTTTCAATTATCTTCTCGCAAATCGGAATTTGCAATGGATTTATGCAGATCATTTGTAGATGCCGGCATTCCGCTGTGGAAACTTGAAAATAAAAGTATACGAGCTTTTTTGCAAAAACATACGAATCAAAGTGTGCCCTGTGAATCAGGGCTCGAAAAAACTCAGAAATTTTACCCGTCCCCGAGGACGGCTTGCCCAACAATGTACCCGTCCTCCTTTGAAACTAACCCGTCGCTTCTAAATAAATAAAAATATAATTTTCTCTTATTTATTACTAATATTAATATAAATTGCACAATGAATTAGTTACTAGGATTACATTATACAATAATGAAAGAAATACTAGGTTACTAATAGTAAAACCTAGTATTTCTTTTATGAAATAATTTATTTCTTTAATGAAATAATATAAATAACAAAGGTCAAGTTATATGTCAATTTATCCGATGGTACTGCGTTTTTTAAATGAATCAAATATGACGTTTGCCAGTTCTACAATCAAGCCAATGATTTACAGAGGTTTCTGCACAGAAATCTGAAAGAGGTTTTCCATTTAGGTAGATGTTCATAATTGCGATTAACGCTTCTTGTTTATGACCAGTACGTAATGTGTTTTTCTGCAAGTTCATTGTTGAAAAGCCTCTTTCAACCGCTGCAGTACTCCCAGACAGAGAAAACAACAATTCCACCTTGAGCAGTATGTTGCCGTATTTCTAGATTAGAGGGTCATTTTAGAAGTGAGGTTCTAGGCTCATGTAAGATAACAAAAATTGAAAATGGATCACGAACATTAATGGGGAAAAAGGGCCGTCCGCGCGGACGTTGGATTCGAGAAACTTGTTGTCCGCGGGGAATCTTTGATCGCCGAGGACGGGCGGACGGGCTGTTTTTCGAGCCCTGCTGTGAATCAACTTTAAGGAAAACTTATTTAGATGACTGTTATACCGAAGTTCTTAAAACTATTCAAAATGAAATCGGAACGAAAAACATATGGCTATCTATAGATGAAACGACAGATGTAACTGGACGATAGGTTGCGAATGTTATTGTTGGTGTTATGGACCCATTTGAAAAACATAAAATCTTTTTGTTGACATCTGAACAGTTGCAAAAGACTAACAGTACTACAATTGCACAGTTGTTCACTAATGCACTGGCTTTACTTTGGCCAACTGGTACTGAGCATGAAAGAGTGCTATTATTTCTTACAAATGCAGCCTCCTACATGAAAAAAGCTGGAAATGCCTTAAAAGTTTTATTTCCTAATATGATCCATCTAACGTGCCTTGCTCATGCATTGCACAGGATAGCAGAGGAAGTAAGAGGTCTCTATCCTGAGGTAGACTCCCTTGTTTCTAGTGTGAAAAAAGTATTTGTGAAAGCCCCTTCAAGAGTTCAAGTGTTCAAAGAAATTGCACCAGACATTCAATTACCTCCTAAACCGATCCTTACGAGATGGGGAACATGGATTTCAGCAGTCTCATACTACTGCACAAATTTTGAGGAAGTTACTCGAGTCCTTACCAGCTTTTCGGATGAAGAGGCAATAGCCATAAGAAAAAGTAAAAATCTGCTTAGCAGTTCTAAAATTAAAAATGAACTGACTTTTATTTCAACTTATTTTGGGAAGCTCCCTGGAGCTATTGAACACATGGAAAAAAGAAATATGTCTTTGTCCGAGTCACTAAAGATTTTCGACAATACTATTGAAGAACTAATGTCTGTGCCTGGACCATCTGGTGACATAATAAGGAAGAAATGTGAAAACGTCATCTCTGCAAATACAGACTTTGAATGCATCAAGGACATTGCAAAAGTACTTTCTGGTGATACTACAGTTGAACTTACCATATCTCCTACCATGGCAAGTTGTTTTAGGTACGCGCCCATAACTTCTGTCGAAGTAGAAAGATCCTTCTCTTTGTTTAAAACTATATTGACTGACAGGAGACAAAATTTCTCTTTCGAAAATTTGAAAAAGCATCGAGTTGTGATGTGCAACAACAACCAATCATCAGAATAAATCTGCATACAATATTATTGTAAGTACGAGTTTTCAATTTTTATTTCGCACCTACGCAGTTGAGGGTTTTTTTTTGTGCAATTATGTCCACTTCTTTTGTACGACAGTCGAGTGAAATGAATATGTAGGTATACCGGATACTTCTAGCAACTTTTTTTTATACCTTGGATACCTATATGGGCTTTTAGGCATTACCAACTACCATTTTGCTCCAATTTTAAGTGCCTTTTTTAAGTGCCTATTTCAAGCTTTTTAAATGCCTTTTTGCCTGCCTATTTTTGCATTTTTTATTGCCTGAAATTCCGGGCTTTAGTTATTAGTCTAGAAAAATTCAACTATGTTTGTGACTGCATCACACTTCACAAAACCTAAAAATTATGTACCGGTTTTGCGTTATTTACTTTAAAGATTAGTGTATGAGTGAAGAAAGATGTTTTATAAATTACTGATAATTAAAGACAATAAAATATAAACTAATAATGATATAAAGTAACAGAAACAAATTAGTTTATTTGAAGCACCAAGGACTATTCTTAAAATTAAAAATTTCTTGACTGGGCATAACAAATTTATAATAGTGTGGTTTATACAATTTTTGTTATCAATAAAATTTGATACTTCTATATAATGATACCGTAAAGCATGACATAAAAATCATTTATTCGGTTTAATTTACTTTTCAGTTTTGTATTTTTTACTAAATGTGTAGTAATAAGAACTATAATTTTTAAAACAGAATTTCCGGTAAACCGTTACCGTATAAAAGGAAAAGTGATTGACTTAAATACCGTATATTTGGATTTTATTAACAAGAATTTTGTTGCTGTTATTTTTTTAGAAATGTCATTACCATATATTGCAGTAGTTCCACCAGCATTGTTTTCTCCTCGTAAGGTGCAATAAAGTTAATCAGATCAACTTATAGAAATGAAACAAAATAATTGAATATCTATATATATATTTTTCTTACACGGCGACAAAAAAGCCTCATTACAACTCCCCGAATGGCAACGCTAGAAAATCGACCAATGATTGCCGCTAAAAATGTCGCATGCCAAATCTAGCTGAGATGGCTCAACATATAGCGCTTTTTAAAACGGAAACGGAAATAACCAGAGAGAGCATAAGCTAGGCAGAAGTGAGTAGTCTTTGTCGATAGATCTCTATTTTAGTATTTTGTCGAAAGCGCTTTTTATCACGAATTTATTTGACGATTTTTTATTTATATCATGAATTTATTTGTTTTACTAGAATTTATTTGTTTATGCAGGTTTTTCCATTGCAATTCACTTATTTCAATTTTTAATAGACTTAATTATAGCCAAAATTTTAACCTTTTTAAAGAGATATCAGTTTTAGAAATTTTATCTTAAGATTTTATACTATAGCACATTTCTAATAGGTTTAACGAATTACATGTCATTTATTTGCATTCAAATTTACTTTAATGACTTAGTATTTACTAAAAAGATGCAATTTTTTTTTTAAAAAAAAAGTTGTTATATGGATTTGAATGATTGTTTTGAATTCTCAGAATTTTGTGCATTTGCAATGTACCTAAGTCAGTAGCGAGCGAAGCGAGCTCGGTTTGCGAAGCAAACCATACAAGATTGCGCAGCAATTTTCGAGGGTTGGCGAGCGTTAGCGAGCATGGGGGGCAGCCCACTAGTTAAATTTTAATACATTATTGATTTTGGTGAAATATTAAGAGCTTCATCACTTTAAATCGAAAAATTTGAATATTCCTATATTTAATTTAATTCTATAGTATTAAAAATGTTTGAAGCAATACTTATCGATATTCAAAAATGTTTTATATTGTATTATGTTTAATAAATGTATTTACGCTCCTTAAAACTAATTCCGCAATAATAGCAGCCATACAATGAAAGTAAAATAAAGTTTTCTGTTACACTGTTACAGTTTGCAATAAATGAAACGGAAAATATATTCTACTCCACATTCCTACATTTGCGTATCGTTTTCCGATATAAAATACAAGTATTTTTTTTTTCTTTTTCAAAGAATAATCTGAGAAAATATGCGTATGTATGTTTATGGTATCATTTTACCTGAAAGAAATGAAACAGATAAAACCACTGTTAAAAAGGAAACCTATAGACGATCCCATGTTGCTGAAAGCTTTAACCCACTTAACGGTTTTCCTCTCCTGTGTTTCCATTAGCATTGCCTCCCATTTTCTACAAGGTAGATTTAGGTATTCTGGTACGATTGGGAATGCATGCTCAAATATTGTAGTAGCCAATACCGGAAGTGCTTCTTGTTATTTCTCATGCAAGAAAAACAAGATCAGGAGAAAACTAGTTTTTTTTTCTTTAGTTGTAATATAATACATTAGGGAAAACTTTCCTCGAACTTTTTATTCAATAAATTATGCATTTCTTTTATCGCTTAGTTCTGGTGAAAAAATATATCTTATGATATTTTCTTCTTATACTTTCTGAGGTTATTTCTTAGCTTGTGCCTTTATTTATGATAATAGTACTGGAAATGTTTAATAATTTTATTTTTTATTTTTATGACTGTATTCATGATAATGTCTCATAAGTATTAGAGAACTTATTTTATTTTATGACTTTATTCCTGAAAGTATTTTTTAAAAAAAATAATATTTAAAAATTTAGTTTTATTTTCGTGGCCCTAATTTGCTTCTCGGTTTATACTTTAAGTTTTATGAGTATACTATCGGTAATATTTTCAGATGCATTTTTGCTTCTGCGTCTAATCTCTTGAGAATAGACTGCGACGAATTTTATAATTTATTTTTTATTATTTTGGGGACCATAATTTTCTCTGTATTTAAAAATTTAATTCTGTTTTTTATGCCCATGATAATGGGTCTCTGAGGTATTCAAGGTTTAGATTTATCCTTCACTTTTATTTTTGTGACTATACTTTTGATAATAATCTTAAAGGTATTAGTAATGTAATTCTTTTCATTGTATTTATACACTTTTTTTAATTTTTGGAAGTTTAAATCTTTACTTTAAATTTGTATCTTTATTTAAATATACTCTTAGTAAATGAAATAACTTTAAGCAATTCATTTAGATTTAATTTGTTTCTCAAACCAATTAAATATAATTCAAAATAGAGTTTTCAAAAATTAATGAATTATTAAATGCTTGATGAATTATTAAATGCTTGATGAATTATTAAATGCTTGATCCTATGGTCATCTCACCTTTTTCTATTTAACGATGGCTTACTGGAGACAAATCGAGTCTAACTGAAGTAAATGTTTAATGTTTGAAACCTTTACCCTTGCTAGCAGCCCGAATTTTAGTTGAAAAATTCAGTCAGGAAACACATTAGAAAACGCAAATTTAGACTGTGCATTCTAAGTCAGCAGGCATACTATATCTCGTTGAATTAAAAATAGAGGTTGCTAATAATCGATGAAGTTTCTGCAGTAAATAGTTTTAAATTTCTAGCTTTTTGTGATACTTTTATATTAATAAGTGTTAAAAGATGACGCTGCGCTGGAAAAGGTTAAGAAACTAAAATTTACATTTTTCAATTATTGATAAGCCTCACGAAACTCTTATTTACATAAACAATTTGATTTGTAATGAGGAAAATTTAACTTTGTATCAGACTGGCACTACAAAAAATAATTTCCTTCCAAGATTCTGTTTTAAAGTTTTTAATACGTTAGATAGGTAAGTAATTATGTACTGTGAACCTTTTAAAGTTTCGAAGAATTAGTTTTTTCATTACAACTTTAAAACGTAATGATCATTTTGATTATTTTTAAAGCTGTAATTCCTCTGATTGGCTCAACCTATTTTCATATTTAAGCAGCAATAAAATCCATAAGCGATATAGTAAATTCATTTTTAATTCACTTTAGAATCATTTTAAATCGATATAGTTTGTTTCCTCACAGTTAACAAGAAATATCTGGATATGTTGACAATCATTTAAACTCAAGAGACCTCTCGCCTCAGCTTTATTATGAACTTTTTACCACCCCTCTCCATGCCAACTTGTTATAACTTACTTTTTTAAAGAATATGTCATAATTTACTGTAAGAAAATTATAATTGAAGTTAAGAATGATATAACAACAAATAAAAATCTTATGGTAAGAGTTTGTGCTGATTATTTATTTATGCATTTATTTTGTTAAATCTTAAAGTGTGAAACCAAGAGTATTTGAATAATTATTTTTGTCACAGTAACTAAAATAGGAATAAAAAAAGTGAGCAACGGACATATTGTTAAAAAGAAAAATAGGATGTGCTTCCTGTTTCACTGAACCTAATTTCAAATTCATCGAACTTATTCGTCAAAGTGCAAAATAACTGTCGTCTCATCTTCAAAGAAACGAATTACGTCAAAATTAAAAAATTTAAAAAACTCTTTCTTCATTCTATTATTTTTCTTAAAAATTTAAAAAAAACTGGTTGTGCCTAATGTAAATTTCTCTAATCACTTTATCGAAGACACCATATGAGTGGATTGATGTTGCTCCAACAACACAAGAAAGGCAGAAATAACAAAAAGATAAATTACTCCCAAGCCTGAAACCAGATTCCAAATCAAGATCTTCTTAGTACGGGGCCAACTCCTTGACCATCATACAGCCCGGTAGGTTTATTTCGACCTTTTTTTATTGTATAGTCTTCATTCTAGTTTCGTTTTTCTAGTTCTCAAAATGCACTACGATGAGGTTTATAGCAGAGGAAGCATTTTTGTCATATATTTGAGAGTTCGCATTTCGTTACAAATCACGTAATTTTGTGACGACATGATTCTCAAATCTAACGAATTACCGGTCAAGGATTGCTGAATCGTCAAAAGTGAGAGTTTCATTTCTGAGAGTTCACTAAACTTTTTTTATGAGTCTGCGCTGATAAAGATCATGTTAAGGGAAAAAATGGTGAAAAATACAGTTGCAAAAGTGATGAAAAATACAGTTACAAATCTGCTGACATTGATTCCTACTGATCAACCTAAGCTGGTAATCATGAATTTTGCACCCAAGACTTCCTTTTGTTATCTCCTCAGATAGACAGCATTTTTGAAAAACTCATGTTTTAATGTCCTTTTATTTTCATACTGGATAATTGAAATGAAAATATATATATATATATATATTTTAATTCAATAGTCATTCGAATTTTTTTCCTTCTCTGTATCTTTAAGTACCCCACTATATTGAATCAAAAACGAAAGTTCTATTTGTTAAGGCATTGCAAAAGTGGAAAGTGACTAAACAACAATCGTGTATATATGCTGCAAGGTGTTCTTAAACGGTTGTAGTTGAGAGCCTTTTCATTGATTGCGGTGTAAAAGTTTGGAGAGGGAAGTACCAGCTCAAGCACTGTCCACATTTGGGTTGAAATTACGAAGCATTCTTACAACGGTTATTGAAAGATAGATATTTGAAACTTTCTAGATGTTTTACAATGGTTGGATAAAAAGATGGGATTCAGAGGTGATTTAGATTTCACTTACCACACTAAGAAAGGAATTATGCTTAAAACTACCAGAATAACAGTAATATTTACTGTGGTTCTGACTCTATGGAAACACTAAAAGGTCGGTAATTTTTTCCAAAGCCTTTTGGTAATGATTTTGATAAAATTAACAAAAAATATATAATTTTATAATTTGTGTAAATTGTACATTTATTATATTAATTTAGTGCATAGCATCAGAACCATATATTCGGTTAATATATACTATTAGTTTACTTTTCAGTTCTTTATCTCTTACTAAATGTGGGATAATAAGAACTGTAATTTTGAAAAAAAGGATAAAGAATTTCCGGTAGGCCGTTACCATATGAATAGAAACAGTTATCAAAAGAATGGTTTTGAAACCATATATTTTAGTTCGAATTAGAATTATGGTTCTCTTATCAGATATTTCATCGCCATTGTTTTTCATTTCGTGTGCATCATTTGCTTACAAAAATGATTCATCAAGCCCCAGGATTTAGATCAGTTTTTAATTTATTAGTTTAAAACTCAGTAAAACTTGCGTTATGTAATAAATTTGGACATGAAAGTTCCTTATGATTTGCTGCGTACGTAATATATAAATCGTAGTTCTGAAAATTATCCTTCTTATATTAAGTACAAGCATTTAGATAAATGCATATATATTTGCTTGCGCTAACACCAAACAACTGAGAAGCAAATTATATTCAATTATTATGTTTAATATTTATTGGTATTTATGTTAATTATAAAGTAGCAATTTCTTTCGAAACACCATCTATGAATCTAAAAAGAAGGTTTTAAATCTTTAAGGTGGTTTTGATTTTTCTTTACTTGATGATATGCACAAAAAAAAGATTTTTTTAAGCTCCATTAACTAAAGCTTTGTTTTATAATTTCTGAAACTCAGCAGAATCTATGTTAATTGGTATCTCTGACCACCAGTATACGAAACATTATTAGAATCGTCCTGCATTCATATGTATGTCTGCAAAACACATAATGCAAAAACTAAGCTACCATAATACTAGGTCAAATATTCAGATAAATCGATATACCTCCCTTTTCAATAATGGGAAAAACTAATAAGTATTTCGTTAAAAAATTATAAAACAAACTCAAATATTGAAAATATTGATGAAGCTATAATGAAAAAATTTCCCTTTGTTTATGAAATTTAATTACTTTTACAAAAGTAAATTAAAGATGAAGCTAATAGAATTTTTAATGAAACTTTGTGCTGTTTTTCAATTTATTAATTATTAAAAAAATCAGTTTGACAGGCATTAAGAACTTTGAAACAATCCATCATTTTTTTCTAAATAATGATAAAACAATTTTTTCAAGGAAAATTAAAACCCTTATTTCAATAATGAGCTATACAAAAACTTCAATCAATATTGAATTTAATGAAGAATTATATAAAATTTAATTTTAAGAGTACTCAAACATTTCTTGCTTTTCTAAGCATTAATGAAAATTTACTTTAAGAGCCCATCTTATAAAATTAGTAAAACTTTATCTTAAAATTAGTAAAACTTATATCTTTATGTAAGTTTTCGACGTAAAGATTTTTTTTTTCGATATTGAACTGAATGATATCTTATCATATTGTTTCGACCATAATTTTTCTTTTCTATATACTTTTCTTATAAAAATACAAACCTAGAATCTTAATTCTAAAAAATACGGTAAAATAACCAGCAGTTAACCGTAAAGATTACGGGTAGAAAGCTTTCTTTGTTTTTACTGGTGTGAAACCGTTTGCAACTGGTATGGTTAAAAAACCGTCAATACAAAACTATAAGGTATTGTAACGATTTACAACTGGCATTTCCTTAAAACCGTAAAGATGAAGAACTGCACATTGGAGCTTTTACATCACTGACGTCACGAGGATTTCGAACTACTAAATCACAACCAGAAAAGCTAAAATCGGATCAAGCGTCCATCTTTTAGCTTAGGGATTTGAATCCCAGCCCGAGTCGCGTTAGATAAAGATTCGACCTACTACACTAACTGAACAAACTAGTTTAACATTTATTTTATGAAAAAAATTAATTCCTTAAAAAGTTACGCTGTCCCATTATTTAAATGCATTGAGAAAATTATTAAAACTACATTCTTACAGAAGTAATCAATATTAAAATTACTTTCATCGTTAAACTAGGTAACTCGTTTAAACTGGACGCATGATAAACAGATTTATGCTAAGAACTTATACAATTTAGTAGGAACGGCATTACTTTATTTCCGCTTTTAATTCCAGTATATTGTATCTTGGAAGTATTTTGTGATATCCAAAATATTAAGCTTCTAAGCCTCAGGGATGAGATGATTATCATAAAATACCGGAGATTATTCCAGAATAAATATCACGTCATTTAAATAGAAATGGCAAGCAGCTCAAACTGGCTTAAACTTCTTAAATAAACATTATACTCCACTCTCTTATTAAGATTTCAAAGATTATAGTAATCTTATTTTGATATAAATATTTTGAAGTCAATCCCCTTATCAATGAAAAGTTAAATATTTTGTAGCTTTCCTTATTTTCATTTTTACTGTATTTTTATTAAATATATTCCTCGCATGCTTATTACTATTTATAAAAAGCATTATTTTCATTGATAAAAGCAATCGATTTGAAAAGTAATCTATTTCTTGTGCTATTGTAAAAGTTATCTCTTTAAATAAAAATATTCTACTGCAAAAGTACAATGTAAAAAATTACGGATCAAATTACGGTAAAAGTACCGCCACTGAAGGTGCTGGTATTTTTTACAGGAGCATGACATGGAACAAAAAAATCTGATATATCGAAATTTTTACAGTAATCACTACCAAAAAATCTCTTTACCATTCAAATTAAATATATAATGTGAAAATTGAGGTATAATATATTGCAGTAAAAAATGGAATTTACGAATGATGCACCCTAAGTGCCGATACTTTATACTGGAATTTTTACAGTGTAGAATTTATGGACATATAAAAACGTATTCTGATGCAAAAATCATCTCTTTCCATAAATAAAAGTATTCTACTGAAAAGGTGGAATTCTCTTTCATAAATAAAAGTATTCTGTTACAAAAGTTATCTCTTTTCATAAAAAAAATATTATAATGCATAAAGATATCAATTTATTTCGTTTGAAGTAATCTATTGCAAAAGTTACCTATTTTCCTACATAAATCTATTTTTTCCATAGATAAACTATTCTAATTCAAGCGTTATATGTTTGTAGATGAAAGTGTTCTACTACAAAAATTATCTATTTACATGGATAAAAATATTCTGTTACAAAAGTTATCTCTTTTCATAGAACAAAAATATTATGATGCATAAACTACCAATTTATTTTGGTTTAAGTAATCTATTGAAAAAGTTACCTATTTTCCTATTTAAAAATGCCCTATTCCTAAAGCTATTCCTTTTCATTGATAACTAAAAGGTAATATGTTTACAAATAAATTTCAATTTTATTATTACTAAAAATATAATTGACGATTATTTAAATGTTATATGAGTATATGTTATATTTCAAATACCAAAACACTAAATATAATTAAATTGATTTTATTTTTATTGCTTTGAAAAAAAACAATTATTTAAATGTTATTATTATTCGATAGAAATAAAAACTATAAAAATTATTTTTAAGGGAGTTCCTTGGTTATAGTAAATTAAAATATGGTTTTATTTTTTTAAATAAAATTTAAACATTTACTTTAAATATCCCTCGTTAATTAATGTATTGAGACCTAATATTTAACTTATTTTGATGTATTTATAAACCATATTAGTAATTACATTAAACTAAAAATAAATATTAATACTATGTTTGCAAACGTAAGTAAGTTTTTAATAAAACGACGTTGATAAGACGATCAATAATGTTAAATAAAATTAATCGAAGTTCTTGAAAATTTCCTTTTTTCAATCAAAAATATTAAAGACTACTACTATTGAAAATATTTTGTCACCATCAAAAAGAAAGTTTTAAAAGGAATAAAATAGTTTTTAAAAGAATTATTCCCTTCTACAAAAAAAGAAAGAGAAGAAATGGAAAAACAAAATTTAAGAAATGTATAACACTTTATTTTCTTATGAAAAAGAAATAGTTATGCAATAAAGCATAATTTATTCCGAACAATATTTATTGAAATAATTGTTCTGTCATGTGGCAATGCTTCGATCTCATTAATATCATTCTTATTGTAAGAAAGGCATTAGAAATTGTATACACAAATCATTAATTCGTATTTCTTCCTTTTATTATTCGTATTCTTATTGCAACAAAAACCCTTAATCAAAAATTATTTTTATTATAGCAGAAATATACGTCTTGCTTTCGACAGATTATGTATCATATATCAAATTAATAATTTATATTAGTTTTTTTTATTCTTTATTTTCCTTTTAATAGATTAATATTGCTTTCTAAGAATAAAGGGACAGAAGTTTGATGAAAGATGAATTCCAGTTTATGCTTTTTATTTTAATAAAAGATACAAGTCATTTTGTTCTTTGTTTCCAAATAAATCATATCTGTTTGATTTATGAATTGAAGCCAGTAATAAAATACTAACTGAAACGAAAGGAAAATGTATAGGCGCAATATTTCTATAAATTAAGATAATTTTAATATTAATTGCATACTTGCAAGCAACGACATGTGGGTCAGCCAGCCAATCAAGTGCAACATACACGTGTGACGTTGTTTGCAGGCATGGAATTAAATCTGATCCTAAAATAGATTCAGCATGATAATAAATCCAAGACTTAAAGCTATAAAATTAGCACTTCATGTACAAACCACGTGATAGACAGAACTACGGATCCAAATTGTCCAATGTTGCTCCTGGAAATTTAACATTTATATTTAATGCAATCAATAAGTACTGAGTTAGAGACATTATTTAATTAAATTGAAAAGCTTTATCTGTAAATGTATACGCATTTGTCATATTGTGACAGTTTAATGTCATGCTCGTAAAAAAAACAGTGCTCGTTGTTTTAAATTAGTTGCGCAGGCTATAATTCATTGTCGGTTCAAAAATAATGTCCTCAGAGCTTTTTTGAGGTCATAAGAAGATTAAAAGTCACACGGATATAGATTTGAACTGTAGCCAGGGGGGAGGGCTTAGGAATTCTTATTCGAATTTCTTTCATTTTCGTGACTATATGTTTTAACGCGTTGTCATGAAAATGAATGACTTCACAATATGTTTATTCGGATGTTTAGATTTGATTTGTTTTCTGAACTTCAATTTGTTTAAAGCTTTAGCATCAGTTTAGATAATAGCCTCAAGAAACTCTATCAAGAGTGACTTTTTGTCATAGTTCCCTCCAATTCTAACTTCCTGAATAGCAATGTCTTTCCATAAATTAACGCTGTGTTAAGCGCAAAAAAATGAGTCAATTAAAAAAATTTTATGAATAGAGAAATGTGAAGGCTGTCATCATAAAATTGATTTATTCAGGCAGCCTTAAACATAGTTTTGGCCTTGTGAGATACACTCTAACTTGTATATCATGTAGAGATAATTATCTCAGAGAAATGAATAAAACCGTGTAGGAAAAATTTATTTATAAAGCAATATTAAATTGAATATGGCCACAATCAAACATATAAAAATATTGGAAAGAAGTCCCTTAGAGGGATCAAAGAAGTCATTCTCATAACATCGAGAATTTTTGTTAAGATTTGATAATCCACGGTTGGAACTGGGAGGCCTAAAAGGCCCCCAATCTTCACGAAAATAATTCCAAATTGAAAGTAAATGAATAGTTCCCAACGGACAGCTAGAAGCATGGAAAGAGATCTATGGTTGGCGAATTATCGAAAGATAACAAAGTCAACTCCCCATAATCAATATTAAATTTGAAAATAATTTAACGAAAGCAAATCGCGAAAAAGACTGTGAGAATTGGAATAATCATGCAACTGAAATATTTTTGTAGTAAGAAATGAAGCATAGAGAGTTATAAATAGAGTTTTGTTTTCGATTTTGTCGCGACAGTGAATTAATGAGTCTCACATAAGTATTAAAGTAAAAAGTAAGCCTTTACATTGATTTTTAAGAAAAGAATAAAATATTTTGCATTCACTTTTTATAAAATGTAATAAAAATTAAATCATTGCTTTAATTTAATTAAACTTCGGTTAAGAATAATTAAAAATATAAGTTTAGGCAATTAAAGAAATTTTAAAAGTTAGGAAATATGTAATGCCTACTGTGACATCACAAGAAAATATAGTAAAATAAAATGAATAGTGTGTGAAAACTATTGGTGACATAAATAGTTTTATTTATAATATAAAAAATGCTGATTCATTCCGCTTTTACCTGAAATACTTAAGTAAATCAAATATTTAGAATTTCATATCTGTAGCTATTGAAGGTTAAAAATTCTTCCAAACTATAATGACTTTAAGTGCAAATAAAACATTTTAAATGGTCTTTGTTACACAGGCACTGAGATAGCCTTTTATAAAAACATCTGTGCAATTCTATAATTTATGCAGATTGAACCGGAATAATAACCTTTAATTTATATTTTAGCATCTTTGTCAAAACGGAAGCCAAATTTATAACAGAATGGGATTCGTATATTAATATATGAGGGACAAAGAGCAAACACATTATGAAAAACTAATGAATCACCCGAGATAAAGAAAGAAAAAAAATTTAAAACCAGTTTGATTACCCACGTAATTTCAGAAAAGATACAAGGTGTTTATTAAAAATGTCTTCAAATTTCGTTTGACAATCAAACTTATTTTGATGTTCTTAATATCCACTGCTTAATAATTCGTCAGATTTTAATATCATTTTTCCTTCGTTTTTCTTCATTTATATAATAATTAGCATAATAATTATAAGCAATTTTAATTCCATTCTTAACAAAAGTTCTAAAAATACTGATAAGTGCGGTGACTAAAAAACTCCCTATATCAGTTTTTGTAAGAAAATTTATCGATTATTAACATGTAGTGAAATCAAAATTTATCACTAAACGTCAAGCTCTGCTTATGCATCGAATGAAATGCTCAAAACCAAATGTGATATATTAAAAAAATTTCATTTCTTCTTTTCAATAAAATGAAATAAATATCATTAACAAAAACAGCATGAAGAAGATAGAAGAACAATAAAAGTAACGACATCAATTTTTTTTATTTAAGAAAAGCAATTTAGAATCTGAGACAGCAACTTGGCAGGAAAACATTATCAATTCTTCTTCACTTTGATAAGGTTTTTTGTTCTGATAAAAGTAACACAATGAAATGAGTTTATTTTTCCAATCTATAACAGAATTTATTTGATGTACTTTTATAGGAAACTCAAGGTATGTTATTTAAACAAGTCCAAATAAAGTAATCATGGAAAACTGAAAATGTAAATCAAAAACATTGAGATATTCATTCTAATAAGAATTAGAATTATTAAATTTGTCATAGTAGTAGTATTTTATTTTATATTAAAACTGGTGTTGAACAGCCTACTCAGTACAGTAGTATTATTTTATTCGATTTTTTAATACCGCCGTTGAATAGCCAATCCAATGTTCAACTCCATAGCCTTGTAATTTTAAACCAAATCCAGAAAACAAGGAAACTCCTGCATAAAATATGGGCAGAAACTTGCCTTTGTGGAGGATCGTTTTGATGAATTAATTCACATATGCAATAAGTTTAAAGAAAACCACGAAAACCTCCCAAAGTCAGGCTGATAGCAAGGAAACTCAATCCCATGATCCGTCTAACACTGAGGATATTTTACGTTAGCACTGCGGTTGTTGAAATCCGGGAGCGGAAATCAGAGCGACCAGCCATCGCTGAAGTTCAAAACCGGTTCAAATCACTGGGAGTTGCTTGCTCTAGACTCTAAGCCACTATGACTCTAGTAATAGCATAGTACTTTATCTACGTTGCCGACCGGCCAGTGTAGGGGGTCAGGAAACTGGCCTTGCATTAGAAAGGTTCTGGGTTCGAATCCCCGGCAAGACATGGATGTTCTTTCATTTTCGGTACTATCTGTCTTTACTGTGGGGGCAACGTTGGCCCACCTAATATGGTGCCTCTGAAAGAGAGGCCAACAAATCTGCCCTTTAGATGCCTATATGACTGATCATTCTCCAGGTGGGCATTGGAAAAAAACGTTGCATTAGGGTTGCACAATGGGCTATTAGCGACGGTCTGGGAAACATCCCTGAGGAGAACCCGAAGACACGCCATCACAATTTTGACCCTCTGAGGAGGGGATGGCTCATCTGCTTTGGTAGTCCTACGACCTGCGCGCTAAATCGAGCAGTTTCTGTTAGAACAGTTTAACAAGGACCGATACTGTGCATCCTCGGCCTCCTTCGCAGTCTTATGAAAATGGTCATCCATTTACTCTCTGACCGCAGCCAGAGATGCTTGACTTTGGCAATCTTTCTTTAGGAACCACACCTTACGATCCTACACTGTCGGACGTTAAATTTATATAAAGGAAAATATTTAGGTTATTACAGAAGTGCTAATAATATAATATTTAGTTTTTAATGCACAATTCAAATTAATCTATATGGTGTAATCATAATTAATCGTCATCAAATTGCATTGCTGTTGAATCAAATTTGTAAGTTATTCTTAAAATATTATAATAATTATTTTTGTATTATTAAATAAATAAAAATAAATTAAACCACACTGTCAATCAAAACTAATAGGTATTTTAAATTAATCTAACTAATCTGCTAATTTAAAATAGTGTTCGTAAAATATTATTTCCATTAGAATTATTTCAACAAAAATACATTAAAAAAGTCATATTTATATATTTTTGATAACGAAAAAGACAAGCACAAATCTTACCTAAATGATCAATATAATTATACAGGCATGAAAATTTTTATATGGGATCTTTCGTGATCATCACTCTATGTCTAAATCGTTTAGAATCGTTGTAAAGTATTTATTTACCTTAGAATTAAAATACTCCGCACAAATCACAAAATTACAAAAATAAGCAAATAAAAATAAAAATGAAAAGATAATAACTAAAATCTACAAATCATTACAGAATTCTAATTAAGTAACATTGAGGACAATTATAGTGATAACAGAGCAAAAAAAATACAAAAACCACATTAATTTCACTGCAGCTGAATAATTCATATTTTTTAAATCGTGAAAAATCTAATCTAAATTAGTCAAATTCACTATCGTTCTCAAGTATGGAGCATTCGAACATTCTCACAAACATATAAACAAGGCAATTTAGAATTTAAAAAAATTTTTTGAAAGCAGATATACACCCTAAGGCTTGTTTATGACACACTGCTCGTCATACTAATCACCGACGATTTGATAAAGCAGTTTAAAACACGAAAGTAGATTAAAATATACAGCTTACTGAATTCTGCTCTGAAAACCATTTTTATTCTCTATTAATTCAATATTCGTTTCTATGTTTGTCGATAGGTGGCGCTATTTAATGAGAAAAACATCATAAAACGGCATGCAAATGAAGGATAACGCTTACATCGTGCTAAGTACTGATCTAGTTAAGGAATGAAAATAAAGCCAGACTGGATATATCTCTAAGTGTGCCTTTATTTGTGCTTTATTCACGCTGTTTCGCTTTATTTATAAAACAGTAATTTTAAAATGGCCATTACTTGCGGTAGCAACATAATACACTCTAGAGACAAAAATGAGAGATGATTCTGGAAATATTTTATTCAGAACAAGAATACATTTCCGTTTGCATCTCCATTTATTGATAAATTTTGTAACTCTATTTTAAAATTTGTTGAAGAAATACTTAAACAGATCGCAGCACATCGTAAATTTCTATCATCTTTCACTTTTCTGTACTATTTCTTTTTTAATTTGACTATGATTTTCAGTAAACCTAGAGTGCTTAATATTTCCGTATAAGCATATATTTTAGAGAAAAATAAACTAAATGAAGAAATCGTTAAGGAATCATTTCGTAAGAAACCATTAAAACTGTAGTTACTTTCAATATTTTATGTAAAGGAGTGTACTAATTATGCAAATTGTATTAAAAAAAATTTAAATATTCTAATGAAATTCTATTAATATAAATAAATTAATATAATTAAATTGACAAATTATGTTCTAAACATATGCAATACAAAAAAAAACACATCGAATTCACCGTTACAAATAGCTCGATAATATGTAAAACTAAATATGTGCTGTTAATTACGAATATTCAAACCATATCTTAAAAAAACATGATACAACTATTTCAAAATGTTGTATGAAATAAAAATTAATAATATGAAAATAGTTCATTTTTTTTCAGAAAAAGAAATGAATGATGAAAATTTTCAATATTTTGTTACAATACTAAATTTGCTTAAATATATTCTATCCCTATAACAGAATTCTGCCTAGGAATAAAAAAGGGCGGAGTCCTTCCGCACAGAAAGGGGCACTCACTTACCTAAGTTAAAATTATTATTCAATAACTGAATTTAATTCTCAATTTTTAAATTACCCTTTTATACTATTTCATATGCATATTTCACAAAACCATTCTATATATTAAATAATATTATGCAAAGACTTCAAAATGTTGTAAGAAACAAAAACGAATAGTATAAATACGTTACTAATAAGCTTTTCTAATACATAATTAAAAATGATCGGGAAAAAAAACTCTTAACAGTTGGCAAACTCAATTTTCAACAAATTACCTGCAATTCAACTCTTTATTAAATATATTTTTATTAAAAGAAACACAAATGTTAAATAAATCATCTTGTTATTGTATGCAAAATTCAATTATATCTTCTCAACAAAAACAATTATTCAAACTTTATTTTTGTCAAAACGTTTTTCAAAGCTGTAAAGGAAGAAATTTTCACAAGTTGGGGATTTGAAACTTTCTTTAATTATAAATGTGATTGTCACATTAAATTGAAGAATTTGCTCATCTGAAAAAGATAATAGATTTTGTCATTTTTATACTTTTCCCATTTGTTCCCAAATCTACAAATTACTTCCTGGATTTTCAAAATAAAGAAACATAAAACTAAATACAAAAGCTAATTTTCTTGAAAGGAACAACAAAGAAATTCAATTTGTTACTTTCAATTGAGATTTAGATTAAACTCGTTTCCTTTTCACAGTCACTTATAAATCTTATTATTTCTTGATTTATTTATCTTATTTTCAAAACAATGAATACATATCTTAAAATATAAATGATCGTAAGTTCTCCATATAGTTTATAACTAAAGGAAAAATGTAATATGGTTAAATAACTATAACTCAATTTTTTATTCATTTTCTTTATCTATTTTTCTTATCCTTGAGTTCTGCAAAATGAAAAAAGAATTTAACTTTTTTAAAAATGAAATCCGTTCTTATGTTTTCAATCCTGCAACGCAGATTGTTTTATATTATTGATAATTTTTTTAAAAAAACTGATTTAACTATTGAATCTAAAAACATTTAAGAATTTATTTTGTTTAAACCATGAAACATGAGATGGTCTTCTTATTTATAAATACGCATATTTTTTCTTTAAATTTCGAAATAAATGTTCTTAATAAATATGTTGTTTTTAAATATTTATAAATATGTTTGTATAGTTACTTGTAATTTACTAATAATTAATTGAAAATGATAATTGTTCAAATATTTTGTAATAATAATTTCTACTTTTAAGATTAAGTAAACATGTGCATTTTATGAAATTTATTGTATGTGATTTTAAATTAAAAAAAACATCAAAATATCAACACAATTCCAGAAACTTAAAAAAAAATGTATTAAATAAAAATAAATAACTATTACAAAATATTTAGGCGAAAATTTTATTTCAAATGTAACTTTCTCCGATCAACATAAAGAATAATAATAAATATGAAGTCATATAAAATGTTGAAAGAAAAAGACAAAAAATAAATTTTTGTTGATGAATGAACATGTTAACACATGCAATAGAAATACAAATAAATGCATTACAACAAATTAATATATGATTAAATAATAAATTAGAAAGAAACATTAATGAACAAGAAGATACTGAAACATATTGGAATACGAGAATCTATAGAATTAAAATTAAGTATTCAAAAATACTAGCCTATGAAATTTATCAACATAGATATTCATTCAGAAACGTCTATTATGGAAAATGATAATATATATATATATATATATATATATATATATATATATATATATATATATATATATATATATATATATATATATATATATATATATATATATATATATATATATATATATATATATATATATAAAACATGCAGCACATCATCTTATGAAGACAGATCATTAGTTGAAGATATGTAGCACATACATAAAGACATAAAAATCGTAATTACCTGTTATATCTTAACGCAACAACATAATTAAAGAAACTAACACTGCTTCAAGGCTATATCTGACATAATGGAAAGTAGCAAAAGAAACAGGAAATATACAAAGGAAAAAAGGAATAATTAACTCAGTAATCTAGTGATTTCTCAATTACCTAAAGAAAATTACCCTGAACGTGTAACATACTCTCTATATAGATAAACTTCATCCACAAAATCCTCTAGTAAAAAATATCACATTAAAACGCCCTACATAATTTGGAGAGAAAGAAAAATTTTAAGAGAATCTTAATTTTTTTTTCTCTTTTAATGTAGCGTATACATTAATAGAAGTTAATTATCGAGATAACAGACAAGTGAGGAAGCAAGAGAAAGATGAATCGTCAACATGAGTTTTATTGCTGAATATCATGCGTTTCATAATAAGAAATTCCGAATCAAATTACAATAAAAAGTACCGGCAATCAGGGTGTTGGTACTTTTTACCGTAATCTGAATACTGATATGAGTGATGTACCATAAAAAAAATCTGATGTACCGTAAAAAATCTGATACACCATAATTTTTACAGTAATAACAGTAAAATCACTGAATCACTTAAATTAAGCAAATATTATTGTACAAATTACTGCATGATATATTACTGCAAAAATGGATATTATGGATGATGAATCTAAAGTGCCAATTTTTTATGGTGTAATTTAATCCAGAATTTTTAAAGTACTATTTTATCGGTGACTAAATTTATTCATAACATAAAATGTTAATGAAATCCCTAAGAGCAGTAGAAAATATTCCTTTTTTAATTTCTAAACACTTACATGAATACATTCATAATTTCTTATTTGAAATTCATATAATGTCCAAAAGTTTATGACAGAAAAATAGTTAAGGTTAGGAAAATCAATTTTTAGATAAAATTCTTGAGACAAAGCATATACTTTTCCGCCCTAAATTCTTGGCTTCAATTCAAAAAACAGTATAAAGTGGGACTGCAGTTATTAAACAAGTGAATAAAAGAAAATAACTGTAAATTACCTCACAATTTTTTAAAATATTTTAATGATTGAAAATCATACAACACTTTTTTGTAGTATTTACCATCAAACGTAACCACATGCTCAAATGTGACATGTTGTGATATAATTTAAATGTATTTTTTATGATTTATTTATAGGTAGATTTTATCTATGCCTATAGATTTGATTTATCGGTAGATTGTCTGCAGCGTCAACGATCGACAAATTTTTGATCTAAAGTCAAGAGCTCTTGGACAGTAATTTATTTGCAATCATTATGAGTTTGTTTTATAAGTTTGTTTTAAAATTTGATTTCTTCAATCTTAGCCGTTTTGCTATTATAAATTTTTTTAAAACCAAAAGCCTATTTTAAGACACTCATATTTTTCTAAAGAATGATTGTTTAGTGTATGAGGGAATTTGAATGCTGACAAGCGTCAAGTATTTTTATTTAAATTTGTTATATATCGTATTAAGACAGATAACAGCTTTACTTTTAATTTCGTCATAAAACCCTATAGTTTTATTAATTTTAATAACTTACTGAATTTCAATAAATTTAAACTTTTGAATCACTATAACACTCAAAATAAATTACTTTTTTGATTTTTAGTTAAAGTGAATGGATTCTAAAAACACAATTAAAAAAAAATTTCTTATATTCATGAACTAGTTTTCATATTATTTTCTGGGACATTCATAGGATTCACATGGGATCTTAATAAGTTCATTTATAATTCCTTCACTTCAATTCACGAATTTTCCAAGACATATTTTTATTTTAAATTTCAAAAGAATGGAAGAAAAAACATCTCATTGTACAAATAACGTTCTTAAAATGCAAATATCCGTACAACAAGCAAACGAGCTTTAATACAAATCCGCCTTGGGAAACATATCTTTACAAATTCCCTCGAATCATTACACAGAAATGCCAGTTACTCCGAAGCTTTCGAGTGGAAATGTTAAAACTAGACATTAAGGAAAGAAAGAATATTCGAGAAAGAATAAGCTCAGGATGGTATTGCCTTATCCATCAGCAAAAAATTGAAAACCGCAAATAATGAAGTAAGAAATATTTTAGAAAATGAAGAAGAGGAAGAAATATATCGATCATGCTTTTATTTCTGTGAAAGATATACGAGATGCACAAATAAGTTTCTGGATGAAATAAAGAGTTTGAAGGCTCCTGAGAGCAAAAAATCGATTATTTTAAAGTCAGTAATAAAATAATCGATAGTTACCTCTCCGGTCGTCATTGTATTCATTTAAGTATAACTAGAATTTAATTTTTAATTTACTAAATATTAGTTTTATTCAACTGTTATAAAAAACTAGGATCAGTAACAGATCCAACTACAAAGTTTTGATCCGATCGCATAATAAAATAATCGATATTTACCTCTCCGGTTGTCATTGTATTTCATTTAAGTATAACTAGAATTTATTTTTTAATTTCCTGAATATTAATTTTATTCAACAGTTATAGAAAACTAGGATATGTAACAGATCCAACTACAAAGTTTTGATCTGATCGCATAGTAAAATAATCGATATTTACCTCTCCGGTTGTCATTGTATTCATTTAAGTATAACTAGAATTTATTGCTTAATTTACTAAATATTAATTTTATTCAACAGTTATAAAAAACAAGGATCAGTAACAGATCCAACTACAAAGTTTTGATCCGATTGCATAGTAAAATAATCGATATTTATCTCTCCGGTCGTCATTGTAATCATTTAAGTATAACTAGAATTTATTGTTTAATTTACTAAATATTAATTTTATTCAACAGTTATAAAAACTATGATCAGTAACAGATCCAACTACAAAGTTTTGATCCGATCACAACAGTTTTAGCTTGGCACTTCTTTTTAAAATTGACTATAACAAAACTCAAAACATTTGTGGTCTTACTTGATCATTTTTTTAAATTTAGGAATATTTAATTATTTGAAATAAATTTATGTTAGAAAACAGTTTTGCATTTTCATTTTTTACAAATTATAAATGACCAACTTCTAAGGAATCCTCATATAATGGAAGAAATATAAAAAAATACATACCGCATGAAGAAAATAATACTGGTAAAATTACCATGCTGTACGGTAAAGACAAATCTGTTAAAAAATACACAGTTTTGGATAAGGAAAAATTAAAATATAGGGTATTCAAGCCATTTATTTTGTAACTTTTTCGTTCACATGGCAACGGTTTACCGGAATCGGGTTTTCAAAATTGCAGTTCTTATATTACCACACACTTAGTAAAAAAATACATAACTGAAAAGTAAATTCCACTGAATGAATGGTTTTTATGCCATCATGATAAAATTACCAAGCTATACTTAAAATTATATTTGATTCTTAATTTTCAAAAAATCATTACCAAAGCCCTTCAGTAAAAATTGTTGAATTTTTCGGTGTCCCATAGAGCCAGAAACACGGTAAATTTTAACATATTCTAGCAGTTTTCACTATACATTTTTTCTCAGTGTTGCAATGGTATATATCCCATGTTCAATCTTTGAACTAAATTGAGGACATTGCATAATATAACTCATTTGGCAGTTCCATTTTTTGAAACTTTCCATTAACTTTCAATGTATATATCATCACCTAAAAAGAAAGTAAAAAAAAGCATTCCTTATATCGATAAAATATAACATATTTTATATTGCATAGAAACAGATTGACGTCCATTATCGTTACATAACTTGTTTTGTGAAGATAAAATTTTCTTACTAGCTTATGTATTAAAATTAATGATATATTTTAAATATATGGTTGTATAAATAAATAAATACAAAATGGAAGGAAAGTACTGATTGCTTCCGTTCTGCAATTAAAAAATATTAAAAAGTAAACTAATGTGGATATCTGATGGAGGCAACCATATAATTTTAAACTATATAGGCTATTCAAGGCAAAGGATATCAACAAATACATCAAAATAAATAAAAATATGATTTTTTAGTGTTTTCTTTTCATTCGGCTCGATTGTGAAATCAATGTTTGACCTGTGACTAAGTGAGTTTTTATTTTTCTGATGATTTTGTTTGAGTTTCTTTCCTTAATTTGTTATTTGTATTTCATGTTTTTTCCTGGACTTCTATACAAAACCATCGGGGTACTGAGGGAGTTAATTTAAGCATTTGCTTCTCCCTCAATTAGAAATGGTTTTGTTTTATGGCTACCGAGGCCAGTACCCCCTGAAGACGTCGGCTTCGGTGGTCATATTTTTACTTTTATTTCCCTCGTTTCCTTTATTGCCACTTTTTTTGAAATTTCTGCTGCTTTTTAGCGCGTTTTTTTCAAAGTAGTTTCATCTATTTAGAATTGAAAATATTTCTGTTTTCTTTTAGCACATCAAAATAAGTCGCTTAAAGCTTGCGGATCAAATCTGTCAAATGAATCTTTCCCCCTTGACATTTAAGATCCTTAATTACAAACCAACGGAACTAGATTTTGAGGTAGGTTTAAGATCAGATGGCTTGACTGTGTGGAAGAGGAGTTCCAAAATCCTAAGAATTACTAACTGGAGAACAATCGCAAAGAAAAGAACAGAATGGAGGAAGGTTCTAGGGAAGGTTCTGGCTCACAAAAAACTGTCATGCCAATAGAGGAAGAAGAAGAAACTAATTTCAATCAATGTTAAATATTAACTTATACTATAACAGTTACACAGAAATCTTAGTCGTCGGACAAGGTAGAGATTGTTTGGCATAGTTAAACATATTGTTAGGAATTAACTTTTCAAACGTTTGTTTAATAATTTCTTTTGTTCTATACTAAATACTATACAATACTAAATACTGTACTATACTATATTATACTAAATACTATAGTATACTATACTATACTATAAATACTATAGTATACTATACTATACTATAAATACTATAGTATACTATACTATACTATACTAAATACTGTACTATACTATACTATACTAAATACTATAGTATACTATATTATACTATACTAAATACTGTACTATACTTAATACTGTACTATACTAAATACTATAGTATACTATACTATACTATACTATACTAAATACTATAGTATACTATACTATACTAAATACTATAGTGTACTATACTATATACTATACTAAATACTATAGTGTACTATACTATACTATACTATACTAAATACTATAGTGTACTATACTATACTATACTATACTAAATACTATAGTGTACTATACTATACTATACTAAATACTATACTATACTATACTAAATACTATACTATACTATACTATACTAAATACTATACTATACTATACTATACTAAATACTATACTATACTATACTAAATACTATACTATACTATACTAAATACTATACTATACTATACTAAATACTATACTATACTAAAAACTATACTATACTATACTTTATATACTATTTAACTAGATTTTCTAAAAGCAAAAATTATGAATGTATTTAAAAACAAATTTGAGGATGAAGATGTAATGGTTCACGAGCACAATAATATGGTTTAAATTTTATCCTAGTTATTGTTCTATCCTTATTATCCTGAAGTTTATTCCCTCTCTTATATCTATTATTATATCTATTCTTTTATCTATCGCTTAATTTTTTAGATCCTAATTTTCGCTAAGTTATTGTTATGTATGTTATTAGTTATGTATTAGTTTAAATTTTGTTTTATTAAATCAAGAACCGAACCGAAACCGAATATGTGTTTATAAAATAAAAAAATACGTTCGACCATATTTAATTGAATAATTTTTAGTTTTAATATGAAATCAGTTTATGGTTCAAATAAAAAAATGATTGAGTAGCACTCATGAGGTTAGTTACTTGGTTCAAAAAAATTAAAAAAGTAAGAACAATTAATATTTCAGAATGACTGACACTATCAAAATTAATGAAAATATATCTAATTGTTTTTTTAGAGAAAAAATTTTTGGAGAAAAAAGTTTTTAAAGCAGTATACTTTAACTGTAATACCCATTCGGTAAATACTAAATTACTTTAGAGAGAAAAAGAAGATTAATAAAATTTAAATTGAACAGTATAACCTCTATGAATAATTAAACAAATCTGTTTTAAACATCTTTACTGAAATCTACTTAAATCAATGTACGCAAGATTAAAATCCTACTTATAATACTACCATAAAAATATAATCATAAGCCACGCTTTTAAATTGTTCAGAAGAGAGTTTTTGATAATAAAAAGATACCATGGTATCTGTCTAATTATCCTTTACTTCAAAGATATCTTATAATGTAAAAGATCTGTTTACAAGAATGTATTTTTCCATCTAAATCTATCTATTTCTGTATATTTGTTAAAATATTTTGCTAACTGATACTTATCATATCTAGATTGGGAAAGAAATAAGAAAAAATAAACTCACGTTCATTCTTTTATAACGTGTGAAAATGACCTTTCACTCAGTACTCAGAGGTTAAAAATTAAAAAAACACATTTCTTTCATTTAAGTTTCTGATTAAATAGATTCCTTTTTTTTCAACGCGTGACATACCTAAATATTTGTAAATAACAATGCTGTGTAACTAATTCAAATAGAAAAATGTTTACAATTTGTAAAAGAAATATGTAAAAAGATTATTAATTTAAAACATTTTTCAATTGATTGACAATTGATCCCACTTATTTACGTATGGTTCTGTTTCCAACTTAAATAGAAAAATATTTACAATTTGTAAAAGAAATATGTAAAAGAAATATGTAAAAAGATTATTAATTTAAAACATTTTTCAATCGACTGACAATTGATCCCACTTATTTACGTTAGAAAAATATTTACAATTTGTAAAAAAAATATATGTGAAAAGATTATTAATTTAAAATATTTTTCAATTGATTGACAATTGATCCCACATATTTACGTATGGTTCTGTTTCCAACTTAAAAAGAAAAATATTTACAATTTGTGAAAGAAATATAAAAAGATTATTAATTTAAAATATTTTTCAGTTTATCGACAATTGATGTAACATATTTACTTATGGCTCTGTTACCAACTTAAATAGAAAAATATTTACAATTTCTAAAAGAGACATGTAAAAAGATTATTAATTTAAAGCATTTATTCATGCATAAATTCATTCTCAAATATACGTAAAATATATCAGTGCTTTCAATTAAAATACCATTAATGTACTACAAGCTTAATTCCTTTGAAGTAAACGTAAATAAGTATCAGTTTTCCGTTACGTCCTTTGTTATAATAATGAATCATTAAAATGTTTTGAAATTTTTCTTAATGTATCGTGGCAAATTATCTTTAAAATTAAAATCTATTTTTCACAAAGAATGAATAATTTCAATTAAAGATATGAAACCTAAAAGCTTTTGAACTTAAATCAAATTTCTTTAAGCGTTCTTAAATAGTCCTATTAATATTACTTTTATTCATTCGTTTTTCTAAATAATAAAATTTATATCATTTATTTGTCAAAGCAAAGATATTTATTTCTTAAAGACATTGTGAGCTTTTTTCTGAAAGTACTCTTGATATATTTAGATTAAATTGAGAAATCTATAATAACATTATTATAAAAACAAATATGTTTACCTTTAAAAAAGGCATGTTAAGCAGCTGAGCTATTTCAGAAGAGTTTCCGAGCTTAATAAAATTCTCTTTAAATTGATAGATTTTGTGAGATTTTACTTAAATTGTTTTTGATATATTTATATTAAATTGCTATACTCATGATAGCTTAAATTAAGAAATTCATAACAATTTCATTACGGAAAAAAAGCGCGTACTACATAATAAAAACATTTAAATAAAAACATTTTCCTTTCTTTACATATAATGAAAACTGATCATGCGAAGTTCAAACGGAAAGCTTGTAGCAACTGTTGTTACGTGCTTAGGACGAAAATTTCTTTATGCAAAAACGTGATCTCGAAGAATTTGACTTTGTATTAGGTGCATTTGGATTTCAAAGAAAAAAATGAAAAACAAAAAGCATACCTCACATATTGAACCCACCTAAAAACAAATGGAAATGTGAGATAAAATAGAGCCCACTTTCTTTTCCAAAATACTTTCTCAATAAAAATATCTGAAAATTGATTTTTTATTTTTTTTATTCCTTCAATATTTCAGAATTGTAAATCTTGTGGTACTGCATTAAGTTTCCTTTTCTACAATTCAACTTAAATATTTGAAACTTGCAACATTTTGAAACGGATAGTTTCTTTGAGATTTACCATTTAGAATGTATTTGAAGTTTGATCCCTCAAATGTTGGCATATAAAATCTGATCTTTTGTTTAAACGTAATAAAGAAATATCAAATTTCGAATACGTCTCATGTATAAAAGATAGACAAATGCGCAAAATTCATAATGTACTTTTACTCTGAAAAACACAACATTAAACTCTTAATAATAGAGTACAGTTTAGATAGATCAGAAAATATGGTGCTATATTAATCATTTACACGAACCAATCAATAAATACATTTATGCATACACTATTTATGCGCTCACAATATATTTATAAATACACTGAGATAAAAAGTATAGGATTTAGGGGAACAAGAAAAAGCTCGGAAATTTTTACCGGAACACTTTGGCAAAATTAACAATAAAATATGAATTTATAGTATGTGATAAAATTTGGTTAATGTGGTAAAATTTGGTAATTTTATCATGATATTACAGCATGTCATAGAAACCATTTATTCGGTTAAGTTTACTTTTCAGTTCTGTATTCCTTACTATATATGTAGTAATAAGAACTATAATTTCGTAAACCAGAATTTCCAGTAAAATGTTTACAGATAAATTACCAAATGAATGATTTATAAACCTTATTTTTTTATTTTATTAACCAGAATTATTGTTCATTTTACCAGAAATTACATTATCATATGAAATTTTACCAGAATTATTTTTCTCCATGTAGAGTCTAATCTTATTCTTCGCCATTTGCTATACATCATTATTGTTTATTTTATGTGAAAACCTTTTCACCTGAAATTAAATCATAACTGATAAACTAAGATTAAACCTCAAAAATCATGAAACTAAATAACCACATACTTTTTGGCTAGAAGGTACAAATTATAGTGTCAAAATTAATAAAATATTTAAGAAACCAACTAAATAAAATGAGAAGATATATGGTTTGCTGCGTTGTGCTAAGGAAATCAAATAGTTTTTTTTTACTGAATTTCAAAATTAGTTTAAAAATTTATAAAGAATAAAAAATGTAACTATAAAGAAATAGTTCTTTACTGCATATCATGATATTCCAAGTGACGCATTACAGTTAATTTTGCCATTTTGTCCTCAAATTGCATCACGTTGTAACTTCAACTAATAGTTGCTTTGAAAACATTATTTTATAGTTTCTTTCAGGTGGTTAAAGCACCATTTATTAACGAACTTAGTGACTAATTTCAAAAGTTGATAAAAATAAATTCTTCAGTTTCTTAAGAAAAGCGCACCAAAAGGTACTTTTATGTCCCTATTACTATACAAAACTAATACAGAAAATTATACAAAATTAATACTCCGAAATTATTCATCTGACATAAATGTAACATTAAAACTTTTAATATTTATGTGAAATGTTTGTCAATAACATTTATGTTAAATATATAACGCTTCTGTTAAATAGTTGTCAAAAAATATAAAAGCCAAGCTCTAAAATAATATAATTAAATTTTATATCGTAAAAAGATTATTACTATATTGTAAAAAAAGCATATTTAATTAGAATTTGACATGCTTAAATTGAATAAGCAAATACAATTTCCTTTCGTGGAAAATATTCGATAGCAAATTTTATCTTTTGTCTCACTTTTGTCCCGGGCCTTGTATTTCCGGACCAGTGAAAAAGATAAAGGAAATGAGCAAAAAAAATGAAAAATAGTCATTTTGTCTAGTACTCAATACACTATGGAATTGGTATTCATTCATGCATTAATACTCGGAAATTTTTATAACGCTTCTTTCAAAAAAGTTGGAGCAATTTACCTTTAAAATCAGATCTCTAAGCACTTTCGAATTTCTTTTAGATTGCTTTCCAAACTATTTTTGAAAGTATAATGCAGTATTTCGCAGTTTTTAAGAAGAAATGGATTATTTCATTACTTTTTAACAATTATTAAGTCTTTTATGCATTTGTTAAAACTTTATTGCTTTGTGTAGAAGTATATATTATATTTATTAAATTCTTTCATTAATTTCACAACGGAAAATTAGAATTACAAAGAATCAGTACATACTTTTAGAATAAATGTCTGAGACAAAAATAGATTAATAGTAGAATTGTTAAATAAAATTAAGTATACAACATGCAATAATCATGTTAGCATACATACATAATTATATATATCTATAGATGTATGTATGTATGTATATATATATATATATATATATATCTATATATATATATATATATATATATATATATATATATATATATATATATATATATATATATATATATATATATATATATATATATATATATATATATATATATATATATATATATATATATATATATATATATATATATATAATAAATAAATAAATACAAAAAAACACGAAGAAAATTAAGAGAAACAACAAGTTTCATTTTATATAGTTTATAGTTTCTTTTTCTTTTATTTTATTTTATTTTCTGTTTTTACGTGTTATTTTTACTTATTGTGCTCTATTTTATTTGTTGTAATTCCTGTAAAAAAAATTTTTTTGAGTGCTCCTCACACTATTGTATTAATATATTTTGCTTTGGCTATATTGATACAATATCTGAAAGCCCTCTTTTTTGCGGATATAATCGGGTGGGCTGATGAAAAGATTATATCTTTTATCTTCCAGATTTTTTTAAAAAGATTTTATCCTTTTTTTTCCCTTTTTTTCATATGTCTGTAATTTTCTTTTGTTTTATCTTCATCTTCATTTCATATGCTTTACAGCGAAAAATACAACAGACGAAAAAATTCCATTTATTTAATAAAGAAAAACAACAAATTAAAACTAAAAAATAAAGCAATGAAATCTTACTTTGTAACACAATAACTATACAATAAACAGATACAAATCATTCTTTAGAAGAAAATTTTCTTTCCTGTTATTTGGTAAAACTAAGCACGAATGTATATTCTAAAACGAAGAATAAAAAGATTTTAATAATTCTTAGGGGAAAAAAACTCAACAATACAGTAGAAAGTAAAAATGAAAGAATATAAAATAAAGTAAGATTAAAAATAAAGTAAAAATGTAATAATTTTTTACTTGATTTTTAATTTAAACAATAAAATGCTACAAGCTATGTTTTGTTATAAAAATACTTTTACTATCATTTAGTATCTGCAAATTCAGATCTTAAAATAAAAAAATAGAATAGCCGAAATCAAATAGATAAGAAACCGAAAAAAAAGCAATTTAAAATTTAAATATTAAACAATGCCATCTTTTACTTTCATCACATTATTTATACTTAAAAAATAAATAACTGCAAAGTATTTGATTCCTTTAGTATTCACTAATACAGATCCTAAAAAGAAAGTCAAAAAGTTGCTTAGAATTTTAATGCAAAAAACAATGATGCTTCAGAACAACTTAAAAATGAAACTATAAGTTCTTATTCTTTTTACATAATGTGAAATTGAGCGATAAATATCTGTTATGGAAAATTACCTTGCTTATAATTCATACAATTGCAATCCTTAAAAGAATTATATACGATAGTCGCAAAGATATATTTTGACTAAATGAAGTATAAAATAATAAACATCAATCTTTCACTCTATCGGTCTTACATATAGTTAATACTTATTGTGAGCGATAAATAATAGAATATAAATAAAATAAAAGATATTCTTCATGCGATAAAAGCTCGCGATGGCAATAAGTCACACGCCTTTTCAAAGAGCGTTAGTTTTTTTTTTTTTTTTGATATAGAAGAGCGTAAGAATGAAATAATAAAAGTTTATAATTTTTCCTTGATTTTTAATTTAAACAATATATAACTACAAACGATACTTTGGTCGAAAAGTTTCTAATAATTAAAGTTTCTGATAATTTTAATGAATAAAACAATGAACACTCAAGAAGAAACTATAAGTCCTTCTTCTTCTTCTTTACACAATGTGCATATAAACAGAAAGTAGCAAGGCTTGTTATAGAACTTTAGCCTATCATTTGGTAAATATGATTACAAATCCTTACACGATAGACGCAAGGATATATTTTGACTAAATGAAGTATAAATTAATAAACGTCAATCTTTCACTCTATCGGGCTTACATATAGTTAATATTTATTGCGAGCGATAAATAATAGAATATAAATAAAATAAAAGATAAAATAAAAGCTTGCGATGGCAATAACTTACACACTTCTTCGAAGAGCGTTGGTTTTTTTTTTTTTTGGATATAAAAGAGTGTAAGAATGAAATAATAAAAGGTCATAATTATTTTCTTGATTTTTAATTTAAACAATAAATAACTACAAACCATACTTTGGTAGAAAAGTTTCTAATAATTAAAGCTTCTGATAGTTTTATTGAATAAAACAACGAACACTCAAGAAGAAACTGTAAGTCCTTATTCTTCTTTACACAATGTGTATATAAACAGTAAGTAGCAAGTTAGTTTGTTATAGAACTTCAGCCTATCATTTGATAAACATGATTACAAATCCTTAAGAGAGTTATACGATAGACGCAATGATTTACGTTGACTAAATAAAGTATAAAATACAAGGATCGATGCATAGTAAAAATTTATATATATAGTAAATACTTATATCCTATATATAATAAATACTTATTACGAACGATAAATAATTTAATAAAAATAAAATAAAGGACATTCTTTATGCGATAAAAGCTTGCGATGACAATAAATTAACGTTTCTTCAAAGAGCGTTAGATTCTGTGAAAATAAAAGAAAGTAAGAATGAAACAATAAAATATTATAATTTGAATGAAACAATAAAATATTATAAAGAAGCTTCCAATAATTTTAATGAAGAAAACAAGGAACACTTGAAAAAATCTTAATGAAACTATAAGTCCTTATTCTTTTTTACACAATGTGTAATTAAACAGAAAATAGATCGTTATCTTGTTATAGAAAACTACTTTGCCCATCATTTGGTAAATATAATTGCAAATCCTTAAAAGAGTTAAACGCAAACGTTGAATAACCGTTTACGTTGACTAAAAAAGGTATGAAATACGAACATCAATCTTTCACCCTTTTAGACTATATATAGTAAATACTTATTGCAAGAGTTAAATAGTTTAATAAAAATAAAATTAAGCATATTCTTTATGCGATAGAAGCTTGCGATGACAATAAATTAACGTTTACCCAAAGAGCGGTAGCTTATGTGAATATAGAAGAACGTAAGAATGAAAGAAAAAAAGTCATAATTTGCTACTAGATTTTTAATTTAAACAATAAATAGCTACAAGCTATTTATTGTTCAAATTAAAAATTAGAAACAAGCAAGCTTTAGTTGAAGTTTAGTTAAAGCAAGCAAGTTTCCAATCATTATAGTTTCTAATAATTTTAATGAATAAAAAAATGAACACTTAAGACAATCTTAATAAAACTATAAGTCCTTATTCTTCTTTACACAGTGTGTAATTTAACAATAAATATTAAGTTATTTTGTAACAGAAAACTACCTTGCCTCTCATTTGGTAAATATAATTGCAAATCCTTAAGAAAGTTATACGATAGCCGCTAAGATTTACGTTGACTAAACAAAGTATAAAATACAAACATCACCCTATCAGTCCTTTATATAGTAAATACTTATTGCGAGCGATAAATAGTTTAATAAAAATAAAATAAAGGACATTCTTTATGCGATAAAAGCTTGCGATGATAATAAATTACGCGCTTCTTCAAAGAGCGTTAGCTTGTGTGAATCCATGTTGGATGTGAAAACCATTGCAATAAAGAACATGGAATTGCCTATAATGCTTGGTGGAGAAAAGTCCCCCTTTTCAATATTTGAGAAGGGATAAACCGAAATCGATAATGTGTACCAAAGTAATGTTGCTTCTTCCTCGAGATATAAGTGTAAGTATTTGTTTTTCTTTTATATTAAGTCACTTTTGTTATTTTTCTTGGCACAACAATACTTCAAGAGATAGTTCTGGAAAAAGTAATAAAAATATTGATATCAAGGGGAGCTTGGAAATTCGAATAACTTTATTTAATGGTTATTCATCTCATGAAAAAGACGTAATAAACGAGTGGATATTAAACTGTTTATACTTTAAAAAATAAAATGAATTTTTATTGCTTAGTTTGTCTGTTTCATATCATTTCTTGAATTTTTTTTAAAACGATCTAACGTGCTGTATATTGTTACCTGGTACAATAAAAAGATCTCCAATAATCATGAAAAAGGCTTTTTTTAAAATAAATTTATGGTATTTTGAAATAGTTTCCTTCTTTTTCTTCCGCAATTGTTCTTTCAGTTTTTAAATTTTCATACATTTTAAATGACATTTAAATTTCTAACAGTACTATGTTCATATTTTACAGTTTTTACAAACAATTATAAGGCAATGATAAAAGTATAAACTGGTGTCAAAAAGGTTAATTTAATTGATGTTTATGTGAATATTTTAAGTCAAAATGGCAGGAAACGTGATATGCCAGAATAATGTCTTTATATCGTGATAAATCAAAGTTAAAAAAGGATATTTCTTTTTTAATTAGTCAATGACTCACTCTGAAACAACATCATTGTTTAAATTTAAGTGGAAAAATTAAAAGAAATAGATTGTTTCATTGTTTAATAAGATTAATGGTTGGCTCTATTATTTATGCATGATGAGCAATGACTGAGAGCATACGTGCGACAAGAGTGACCGCAAAAAGTTCTAAGCATTACGGAGAGTTCTTTTTAGCAGTGGTGTTGAGTTTGATGGGTGTGGATGGTCTGCAATTTGTCCACCGAGCATATACCTCACTTGCTCAATCCATTTAAGAACTGGAGCAGATTATTGCATGCGCAGGATATTTTCACTTTTCATGATGTCGTTGAAAAGATGTAGGAGTAAGTAAGTCTGGTAAAATTGCCATAATGTATGCTTATGATATTTCTGATAAAAAAAAAAACATAATTCTGGCTAAGAAGACCTATCGAATTTCAACAATTAATAATATAAATATATGGAATTAAAATATATGGAATATAAATATATGGAATTTAAACAATTCATTTGGAAATGTTTCCGTTCATATGGTAACGGCTTTCCGGAAATTCTGATTCACGAAACTGCAGTTCTTAATGCCACACATTTAGTAAAGAATACAAAACTGAACTGTAAATTTAACCTAATAAATGATTTTTATGCATGCTTTAAGGTGTAATGATAGCATAACCAAATTTTAACACATTTATCAAATTTTATCACATTACAAAACCACATTTTAATGTTAATTTTACCTAAATCCTTACCATAGCACTTCGTTAAAACTTACCAAACATTTTTATGTTCCCATAGAGACTGAAACTCAATAAATTTTACTATGTTCTGGTAGTTATAATTTTACTTTTTTTGCTCAGTGCAGGATCGCACCTTGGCAAAGCAAGTTCTTGTGAGTATTATGAGTCCAAGACCAATAGCACCTTGAAACAAGCGAACATAAGACTCAAGATCTTCGTCTCTGCAACCTTTAGCCATCCAGTGTCAAAGAGATGGAGGTTAGTGTGCTAACACCATTACTATCCTTGACGGGATATCTCTTCGGAATATGTTTTAATTGAAAACGAGTTTCATGCTCTTCAAGCTTTCTTACGCAACTGCCTCTCTAATAGTTATCGCCAAATATAGCCGCCAAATATATCGCTAAATATAGGCACCTAGATATCTAACAGTTATCGCCAAATACTCGCAGTCATTGCCAAATATAGGTCTTGTTCGTCTCTTTACCGACTTTGTACGCAGGGCTAAAGAGAATACAAGGGCTACTTCACTCCGCTCTTAGAGCTGAAGCTACGATTTCCCTCCTCATGACGTCACTGTGTCTACAGATCTCGGAGATCGCAAGCAAAGATATGATAACTTTGCATCTTTCTCTTGTAAAAATAAGTTAGACTTTTTCTGGTTATTAGCCTTCAAACTTTACGTAATTAACACATTATTTCCGTTCATAAACATAGTTCAAAAAAAACTTTCTTGGTTATTATATTAAAAAAATACCATTTTAAACTTATAAAAATGTTTTGCTAGTTGGTGAAAATGACACGACAAATACTTTATTTTAAAAAGTTCAGTTTTAACTTTAACTATTAAGAAAAATGAAGGCATATATCGACACTTTTTTTATCTACATATTCTTTTATAAAGATAAGTTAAGTTAAATTTAGAATCCCTGATTTTAAAATATGTCGTTAATAGCAATTTGTTCATACTTAATCATTAGGAAACATCAACCTTAAACGCTAATTACTGAAACAAAATAATAATTTAGGTTCATAATGACATCAGAAATTTTACAATTGTTTATAGACATTTAAATTTACGATGATATAATACATAGATATTTAAATTGAAGAGAATATAATTTTTAAAAAAAATCATAAATAATTAGAATAACTACATTAAAAAATATGTTATGAAATTAGGAGAATTTCAACTATATACTATACATTTTATTTATACTTTTGACTTACATTTTAATTTTCTTTGACTTTATCTATTTTTTAATTCTTTTCACCTGCCTTTCTTTATGAAGTAGCGAGGCGGTTTCTATTTAGATAATGAATTTTTATAAAAGTTCTTTACGACAGAATAAACGTATTGCGGTTTTATATTAACTGTGTCATTTCGGAATCCATTCTTTACATAGTTGTTCATCTACTTTAGGGAACACGCGAAAAATTATACTTTTTCCTTTTGTTTTTATATCAGAATTTTTGCAAGTTGCAATCGCGCAAACTGGCATTTAGATAATAGTTTTAAATTCTTGTAAATTCACTGCAAAAACTGAGGAAAGTCATTATAGAAAATAACAAATGCCTTAGAATATCTCGCAAAAAGAAATGATCCAATATTAGTTAGAGCTAGTAAGGCCAAACGCTCCGTTCTTGAAGTAAAAGTGCGAGCTTTGCGCCAAAGTGACGTCACTAGAGTGACGTCAGAGGATCGGCGCGGCAAGAGATACTTCAAAGGAGTGAACCAGCCCTTCTATTCTCTTTAGCCCTGCTTTGTACGGGTAACATATTTCGTTATTTGAAACTCCAGCTACCATCTTGATATTTTAAACTGAGGCATCTACAGAGTTTAAGACACTTCATATAGAAATCGTCCTCCTTCAGGCATTTTATTTTATATTATTTTATTTTATAACCGTCGTTGAACAGCCGACCCAATTTTGGGATTACGACTACTAATGTTCAACTTACGTAGCCTTGTAATTTTGAACCAATCCAAAAGACAAGGAAAGTCATCAATCAGTACCCCCCAGAGGTGTTTTTTATATAACCGTCGTTGAATAGCCGACCCAATTTTGGGTTTACGACTACTAATGTTCGACTCCGTAGCCTTGTAATTTTAAACCAATCCAGAAGAAAAGGAAACTCCTGGATCAGTTCCCCCAGAGATATGATTTATTATTGGAACATGGAGAACTTTGAGACTCGACAGATTTACCGAGCATCAGCCACCATTTACTACACAGGGAGTCTTTGGCCGACCTTGGATCGAACCCCCGAGCTCTTTAACATGAGCCCAGTGCCCGACCAACCAGACTATCCCGGCCCTCATTCAAGCATTGAAATAATTCTTCCTTTTAAAAGCATGTCCATTTGACGACTTTGTTCCATACTTTGGCTTTTCCATCATTTAACTTGATTTCAAGCACAACGATTGTTAATAGCCTGCCTCTTCTTCACATAGCATATAAATTGTTTTTTGGCGTGAGTGCATATTTTCAGCCAGCCAAAGTCAATTTAAATGTTTTGCATAGATACACTGTTTTATTTTCAATCTGTGATTCTTCACGTGTGATATCGTTCAATTTGACCCATATTTACTCACGAACTTTCCCATTTTAAGCATTAGTTTAACTTTCGAACACCGATGTATAGTGGCATAATAAAAGAACCGACCACCCTAAATAACTTTTGATCTAATCATCACGTTCTAGAACCTAATTTTAATGGTTTGAGGGCTTCACTTTAAATATGAAAATTACTGCATACGATATTTTTAAATTACGAAATCTGACACTAAAACGTACTTTCTCTGAATAAACGTACCTGATTTTTAACGGATTTGGATTTCTGATTCCCAAAATACAGGGGGTAGTCACAATCTAGGAAATATGATCAAGAGAGTGGTCCAAATTTTTAACTCTTTAATATTAATCTTACTTTTTGAGTATTTCACAATGTCTCAAGAACTTTTTAAACGAATTAAAAGATTTTCGCACATAATTGTAAACCTTGTTTGTCCAAAGATTCAAAATATATTCAAAATATAAATTTTAGTAAATGTTAATCATATTTTATTATTCTACTTAATAATAGACGAAAAATTTTGAATAGTAAGGTATACAATATTTTAAATAATTTGAAACATTGTAATTTTAAATGGCAAAATACAAAATATGAGCGAAATTGGTTAAATATCTCCTGAGAAATTGAATTTAAAAAATACGACTTTATCTTAATTTCTCTGAAACTATTTAACCGATTTCTCTCCAATTTTGTATTTTGCTATTAAAAATTACATTCTTTAATTATGTGAAAAATTTTATACCTTGCAATTCAAAATTTTTTCGATTGTTGTTAAATAAATTGTTAAACATTTACTAAAAGTTATATTTTGCATAGAATTATCTTTGGACAAACAAGGTCTGTAATTGTGTTCGAAAATTTCTCAATTCACTTAAAAAGTTCTTGAGATATCACGAAATACACAGAAAGGCTAACATTAAGAGGTCCTGGATTTAGACCGTTCTCCTAACCAAACTATTGGGACCATATTTTCCAGATTGCGGCTACCCCCTATATCTTGGGGGCCAGAAATTCGATTCCGTCGATAAATGTTTAAAGAAAACTAGTGGGCTGCGTCCCCTGCTCGCTAACGCCCGCCAACCCCCAAAAATTGCTACGCAATCTTATATGGTTTGCTTCGAAAATCAAGCTCGCTTCGCTCACTACTAACTTAGGTACATTGCGAATGCACAAAATTCGAAGAATTCAAAACGATCATTCAAATAAATATAAAAACTTTTTTTAAAAAAAATTACATCCTTTTAGTAAATACTAAGTCATTAAAATAAATTTGAATTCAAATAAATGACATGTAATTCGTTAAACCTATTAGAAATGTGCTATACTATAATTCGTGATGTAAATCAAAAACTGTCAAATAAATGCGTAATATATAAAATCGTGGAAAAAAAAGCGCTTTCGACAAAATACTAAAATAGAGATCTATCGACAAAGACTACTCACTTTTGCCTAGCTTAATAGTATGAGATTGCTGCAGCTGATGCTCTCTGGTTATTTCAGTTTCCGTTTTTAAAAGCACTATATTTTGAGCCACCTCAACTAGATTTGGCATGTGACATTTTTAGTGGCAATCATTGGTCGATTCGCCATGTAAGAGAAATAGTAAAGTAAACAAAACAAAGCAAACGTTGCCACCGACGGAAAAGAAATACAGCCAAAATTTGGGAGCCACGTAAGAGAATTATGTATATTAGATATGTTTCGTAGCTTAAAATATCGTATGCAGTAATTAATTAGCATGTGTGAGATCACCCCATTCAGATATTAAGATTGACTCCTAAAAAATGAAGATCCAATCATTAGATCAAAAGTTATTCAGGGTGGACCGTTTCTTATTTTGCTAAGCTATACAAATGTATATAAGCTATACAAATTTATAGCTTAGTAGATGCTTAATTTGATAAGGTGATATGTTTATGAAGAGTGTAAGATAAAAATAGAAAGAAATTAGAAAAACGCAATAGCTTCATTGTGAAGCTGAATCTTTAATATTTTGTTTCACAATATCGCTAGATTAATTATTTAGCAGAAAGTATTTGTCTATTAAGAATTTGAAAATTCGATTATTTCAAATTAAAAACTAAATTTCACAGATGAAATTTGACGTTTTCTTAATATAGTGATTCTTAATATAGTGAATTTTAAGATTCAGAAGAAAAAAAATTTGATACATTACTGGATTTTGTGAGATTGATTGCAAAGGTTATTTAATGAATTTTAATTCCTAATTTTTAACAATATTTCAATCGAATAAAAAGAAGAAGTATTTGAATCAAAATTTTTCCATTTATTTCCATTAATTTTAATGGGGTGTAGAACTTAAGAAACTAAAAGCGCCACGAACAAAGATGCGTGCATACTATATCTAACCTAAAATTCATTATAGATGCAATAAAATTAATATACTTTTCATTCGTTCTATCAATTAGTATAAATTTTCAACTCGAAAAAACTTGTTTTTAATATTATTAAACAAATAGTTGTATCAATTTTTAGCAAAACTTTTTAAAGCACTTAGATTAGCAAAACTTTTTTCCTCTTTTAAAACATTTAAAGTTCCACTCCGTCATTTCTTATTTAAAATGAAGTTATATTTTAAATGTTCTATAGAATCATTGTTTCCAAATTATTCTTTAAGCACTGTAAAAGGAGTGGTTAATAAACTTTTGAACATTTGAAAAATAAATGCTTAACTCCAGTGATAAAAGAATGTGTGCAGTAAATTTTCAGAAAACAAAAGTGCCTTTAAATACTTAAAAACACAATTTAAAAAGCAATTTAAGAAAAAGAATTTAGTGAAACTCATTTATATGATAATTTGTTTAAAGCCTTAAGGGCTACCTCGTGTCGTGATTATCCTTAAATAATATCTCTTTAAGAGAGTTGATTCAGTAAACGATGTCCTTAGGAGTAATAGCGTCCCCTAAAGATATCGTTTAGGGAAAAAGTTAATTTAAATTTAAAGGCATCCTAAACTGTAGAGAATAAACGATTTGCTAAAAAGACTTGAAACGAATTCAAAAAATAATAACAGAGTTTTAGCTACAAAATTAATTTGAATTAAATTAAATATTTCATTACTTTAAAGGAATTAAAAATAAAGAAGGATCATAATTTCATCATTTTGTTAGAACTTTTATTCTAAAATTAGTTTGTCCATCCAATTAACCACAAAGTTTACGGTTAGAAATATTTCTTTACTTTTACGGTTTTAAAACCGTTTACAACTGATATGTTTAAAACTGTAAGCGCAACGCTATACGATTTTTCATCTAATAAATGCATAATTCGGGTGCATTCTAGAATGGCTTCAGAAACTTGAAAACAAAATTTAACTGGACATAGATCATATTAAGCATTACGTTAAGTAATAAACATTGGAATTAGGTTGTGGTTTCGTCAAATGAACCGAAGAAAGTGGCTTAATTAGTTTATCTAATAGGAGAGCTGGAAAATACTAGACTTATTTATACAAAAAAACTTTGAGGTGCTGCCATCTATACGTGTGTGAGAGTATTCTCATTGACTTGGTTCATCAATTTTATTTTATTTTATAACCGTCGTTGAACAGCCGACCCAATTTCATGGGTTTACGACTACTTACGTTCAACTCCGTAGCCTTGTAATTTTGAACCAATCCAGAAGACAAGGAAACTCTTGGATCAGTACCCCCAGAGGTATTGATTTGTTGTGGGAACATGGAGGACTTTGAGACTCGACAGATTTAACGTGCATCAGTCACCATTTACTACACGGGGAGTCTTCGGCCGGCGAGGATCGAACCCATGACCTCTTGGATATAGGCCCAGCGCCCTTACCGACCAGGCTATCCCGGCCCCTTGGTTCATCAATTGAGGAATGCGGGACATTGGAAACTTTTCATATGCTGAAGTAATTTAAGATACTAGTGGGCTGAGCCCCCAGCTCGCTAACGCTCGCCAACCCCCGAAAATTGCTACGCAATCTTATATGGTTTGCTTCGCTCGCTACTAACTTAGGTACATTGCAAATGCACAAAATTCTAAGAATTCAAAACAATCATTCAAATCCATATAATGACTTTTTTTAAAAAAATTACATCTTTTTAGTAAATACTAAGTCATTAAAATAAATTTGAATTCAAATAAATGATATGTAATTCGTTAAACCTATTAGAAATGTGCTATAGTATAATTCGTAATATAAATCGAAAATCGTCAAATAAATTCGTAATATATAAATTCGTGAAAAAAAGCGCTTTCGATAAAAAATTAAAATATAGATCTATCGACAAAGACCACTCACTTCTGCCTAGCTTAATAGTATGAGATTGCCGCAGCTGATGCTCTCTGGTTATTTCAGTTTCCGTTTTTAAAAGCGTTATATGTTGAGCCACCTCAGCTAGATTTGACATGTGACATTTTTAGCGTCAATCATTGGTCGATTCGCCGTGTAAGAGAAATGGTAACGTAAACAAAATAAAGCAAACGTTGCCACCGGCGGAAAAGAAATACAGACAAAATTTGGGAACCACGTAAGAGAATTATATATATTAGATATTGTGTCATCAACGCTGGGATTTGAACCCCCGTTCATCCTCTCATGAGAATGACAGATTTACCCTCACGCTTACGATGTGTATAAAAGCTGCAAGGAACTAAGTGTTTTCATAAGGTGAACCTAGTTGGCGAGGACAAAAATTTGGTTGTTTCCACAAATCAGAATCAGGTGAAAACGGTCGATTAACTATTCTTCTCGTTGTTAACAGTCTGAATATCATTTTTTTTATGATTATTTGACTGTTCTAACGTTTTTTCTTAATTGCCTGTATTCATACTCGTAAATACTAACATATCAATGACTTTAGCTGCATTAACTTTCTTTGCTACGTTTTTGGCCTCTATAAATTTATTTTAGCCACTCCCAAAAAAAAAAATTTAAAAAATACATCGACTTACTTAAGTTAGTAAAATATAGTTGTAACTAAAATTACTGTAGCACAAGCGAATGGTAATACGAAATTTAGAAAAAATATTATTTTCATTCGAACATAAAATTTATTTTTAAAAACCTAAAAATATAATTAGGAAACAAAGATAAAATATTTCAATTGGCGTTAAAGAGGTAGTATTCCTATAATCCATGAAATAACGAAATCGGTAGAATAGTTTCTTATTAATCAAATTTTTAAAAGTCGAATGATTCAAAACTTGATTTTTCAAGAACTATTCACCCCGGTTTTGTTAAAATGTTGTATTACATACTTTAAAGTTATTAAAAAAATTTTATGACTTATAAAATTTTTCTTGTACTATTAAATCAAATAATAATTATTCTTAAAAAAATTTCAATCTTTGCATAAACGAAATTTATAACGGTGTGCAAAATTTTTTCGAATCACTTAATAAGATGCATAAAATATATGCAAGAAATGTGCAAGAAATGAAATATGAAATTAGCATAAAGAAGTTTTTTTTTAATTTCAATAAGATAATTTTTAAATTATGTTGAAACATTTTTTAAAAGCTGTTTTTATTGTAATTTTAGCTACATTATTATTTAAATCTTTGCATAAATAATGCAGAATTTTTTAAATTTGGTGTGCAACAAATCGAAATTCTAAAGACACATTTATCACACACCAAGTGTTGAAATCCCAAAAATTAAGGAATCGTATTTTTAAAAAACATTTCATTCTTTAGTTTGAAATCATTTAGAGAACTACAGAGGTTTTTTCAAAACAATAAAAAAATTTAGTTTTGAAAGAATTCGAATGCAAAAATAGAAAAATAAGGATCTCATATCATGATTCATCCCTTCTCCAACAATAAAAACTTTTCAATGTGCCATAAATTCTTTTAAGTATTTGGTTGGGGCATAATATATAAAATATGCTGTTCTGTAAGAATTTTTAAATGAAATGAAACCGCATTTATGCAATAAAACTTGATTAATAGCAACATTAATAATTGCTGTTTCCCGTGTATTTGAATAAAATTTTATTGAAGCAAACTATTCAAGTTCACTCCAATAAATAGTCAAAGGCATAATAAAGAAATAAATGATTTATTTATTTATTTAATGAAAAATACATCCCTACTTTAAAGAGTACGAAATCGAACACTTTAAATATCTTTTTGTCAAAGGTTTTAGTTGTCGTTTGCGGAAGTGAAACAATGAATTCAACGCATCGGATCTGAAACGTATTGAATGCAACCTATGTAATTAGCCACCTTGGGGAAGTGAAATATATCAAATCTACATATCGGATCTAATCAATTTTTTCACAAAGCACATCTAACATATTGGATATGACATAACCAAAAACATATTGAATCTAAAATAGATTATTGGCGCAGCCTTAAAAAGTGAGGCGGGTGGTATCTAACAAATAGTATCTTACTATTAGATCGAAAACATATTAAACATATCGGATTGAACATATCAGATGAATTCAACGTATCGAATGGGAAATGTGTTGAATGCAACCTATGTAAATAGCCGCCTTGGGAAAACAGAAAATATTGAATCTAATCTAACATATCGGATCTAATTAATTTTTTTCTCAAAACACATCTAGCATATCGGATACAATAGAACCGAAAAAACATTGAATTTAACATAGATTATTAGCGGCCTTGAGAAAAGTGAGACGTGTGGATCTAATAGTATTTAACTATTAGATAGAAAACATATTGAATCTAGCATGCATAGTATATAATAAGTGGTCTTAGGGGAAGTAGAACATATTGAATTAACACATCGGATCTAATTAGTTTTTTTCTCAAAACACATCTAACATATCGGATATAATAGAACCAAAAAAATATTGAATCTAACATAGATTATTAGCGGCCTTGAGAAAAGTAAGACATGTAGATCTAATAGTATTCAACAATTAGAACGAAAACATATTGAATCTAACATGCATAATATATAATTAGTGGTCTTAGGGCAAGTAGAACATATTGAATTAACATATCGGATTTAATAAATTTTTTTCTCAGAACACATCTAACATATCGGATATAATAGAACCCAAAAAATATTGAATCTAACATAGATTATTAGCGGCCTTGAGAAAAGTAAGACATGTAGATCTAATAGTATTCAACAATTAGATCGAAAACATATTGAATCTAGCATGCATAATATATAATTAGTGGTCTTAAGGGAAGTAGAACATATTGAATTAACACATCGGATCTAATTAATTTTTTTCTCAAAACACATCTAACATATCGGATATAATAGAACCAAAAAAATATTGAATCTAACATAGATTATTAGCGGCCTTGAGAAAAGTAAGACATGTAGATCTAATAGTATTCAACAATTAGATCGAAAACATATTGAATCTAACATGCATAATATATAATTAGTGGTCTTAGGGCAAGTAGAACATATTGAATTAACATATCGGATTTAATAAATTTTTTTCTTAGAACACATCTAACATATCGGATATAATAGAACCCAAAAAATATTGAATCTAACATAGATTATTAGCGGCCTTGAGAAAAGTAAGACATGTAGATCTAATAGTATTCAACAATTAGATCGAAAACATATTGAATCTAGCATGCATAATATATAATTAGTGGTCTTAAGGGAAGTAGAACATATTGAATTAACACATCGGATCTAATTAGTTTTTTTCTCAAAACACATCTAACATATCGGATATAATAGAACCAAAAACATATTGAATCTAAAATAGATTATTGGCAGCCTTAAAAAGTGAGGCGGGTGGTATCTAACAAATAGTATCTTACTATTAGATCGAAAACATATTAAACATATCGGATTGAACATATCAGATGAATTCAACGTATCGAATGGGAAATGTGTTGAATGCAACCTATGTAATTAGCCGCCTTGGGAAAACAGAAAATATTGAATCTAATCTAACATATCGGATCAAATTAATTTTTTTCTCAAAACACATCTAGCATATCGGATACAATAGAACCGAAAAAACATTGAATTTAACATAGATTATTAGCGGCCTTGAGAAAAGTGAGACGTGTGGATCTAATAGTATTTAACTATTAGATAGAAAACATATTGAATCTAGCATGCATAGTATATAATAAGTGGTCTTAGGGGAAGTAGAACATATTGAATTAACACATCGGATCTAATTAGTTTTTTTCTCAAAACACATCTAACATATCGGATATAATAGAACCAAAAAAATATTGAATCTAACATAGATTATTAGCGGCCTTGAGAAAAGTAAGACATGTAGATCTAATAGTATTCAACAATTAGATGGAAAACATATTGAATCTAACATGCATAATATATAATTAGTGGTCTTAGGGCAAGTAGAACATATTGAATTAACATATCGGTTTTAATAAATTTTTTTCTCAGAACACATCTAACATATCGGATATAATAGAACCCAAAAAATATTGAATCTAACATAGATTATTAGCGGCCTTGAGAAAAGTAAGACATGTAGATCTAATAGTATTCAACAATTAGATCGAAAACATATTGAATCTAGCATGCATAATATATAATTAGTGGTCTTAAGGGAAGTAGAACATATTGAATTAACACATCGGATCTAATTAATTTTTTTCTCAAAACACATCTAACATATCGGATATAATAGAACCAAAAAAATATTGAATCTAACATAGATTATTAGCGGCCTTGAGAAAAGTAAGACATGTAGATCTAATAGTATTCAACAATTAGATCGAAAACATATTGAATCTAACATGCATAATATATAATTAGTGGTCTTAGGGCAAGTAGAACATATTGAATTAACATATCGGATTTAATAAATTTTTTTCTTAGAACACATCTAACATATCGGATATAATAGAACCCAAAAAATATTGAATCTAACATAGATTATTAGCGGCCTTGAGAAAAGTAAGACATGTAGATCTAATAGTATTCAACAATTAGATCGAAAACATATTGAATCTAGCATGCATAATATATAATTAGTGGTCTTAAGGGAAGTAGAACATATTGAATTAACACATCGGATCTAATTAGTTTTTTTCTCAAAACACATCTAACATATCGGATATAATAGAACCAAAAAAATATTGAATCTAACATAGATTATTAGCGGCCTTGAGAAAAGTAAGACATGTAGATCTAATAGTATTCAACAATTAGATCGAAAACATATTGAATCTAACATGCATAATATATAATTAGTGGTCTTAGGGCAAGTAGAACATATTGAATTAACATATCGGATTTAATAAATTTTTTTCTCAGAACACATCTAACATATCGGATATAATAGAACCCAAAAAATATTGAATCTAACATAGATTATTAGCGACCTTGAGAAAAGGGAGACATGTGGTATCTTAACATCGTATTTAAATGTTAGATCTAACACACATTGAATCTAACATGCATGATACATAATTAGAGACCTTGGGGGAAGAAGAACATATTGAATTTAACATATCGGATCCAATAGAGCTGAAGCAAATTGAATATAACATATCTTTTGTTGAATTAAATATAAAATCAGCGGCCTTGACAAAAGTGAGACATGTTGTATCTAACACATCGTATCTAACCATTACACAGAGCGAAAACATATTGAAATTAACATACATAATTCTTAATTAGCTGGTATAGAGGAATTGAAACAAGTGAGTAGTATTTTCAAATTTTTACCGTCATCTTAGGAAGAAAGAAAAAATATAAAAATTGAAATTGCTAATATTAGCTTTAACAGACCTATAAATATGTAATACTGAAAAACCTAATTAAAATTGTTATTAATACATAATGTATTAGTATTTAATTTTAATGAATAGGCAGTTGGATTTTAAATGAGGTTTATTAAGCTTAAGTTTTATGTTCAATAGTCTATGGTCATTAATGCTTCAAACGATGAAGTTGAGTATCAATGAAATTCAACTACATGTTTGAAAAGAAATGTCATTAAAATAATAAGTGTAGAACAGCAAAGCTCCCACATTACCTGATACGATTTTCGACACAAAACCACACTGTATTATACTTAAATAATTATTAAAAAGTTCAAAATTTTAAAATAATAAAACACATGTTTCTTTATCAAAATTATTTTCTGTCTGATTTTCGGGACACTCTGTATTTCTGTGGTTGTTGTGGTTTAAAAGCGTTTTAAAATATACGAATAATCAAGATTTTTAGATAAGGAGTTTTCACCTAGAATATCGCTAATGAAAATAGACAGGCAAAACTTTTCTTTAAATATTTTCTTTAAATATTTTCTTTTTCAATGAGAAGGTAAAAACATGCCACATACTTTTTTTAAATGATAAAAAAAGAACTTACGCAGAAATAAACTTTTTTTTTTTTCAGTTAAGGAAATTTAAAAACATGCACTTCATTTTACTACCATATATCAAAAGTACTAAGAAGAAATTCATTTTTTTTCTGGATGCGTCTTAAAAAAAGTTTCCTCCTTAAAAGAAATAATTTTACGTTAGAATGACAAGAGTCTTTAATTAAGCTTTTTGTGAAATTTAGAAATTTTTAAAAACAATTATCTTTCTTAGTTTTTCACTTTTGCTGGAATTATTTTTATATTCAAGCTGAATAACGTTTTTAAGACATGCTGTAGAGTATTTAATTTTTTTTAAAGAAATTTCTACTTAGTTTTTTTAAAAAGTAAGGAATAAAGTAAAAATACTTTAACACAACTTTAACTTTACTACAGGCGTTTTTATTTTTAACTATGCCAAAATATCTTAAATCGTACTTAACTCTTCATAATTATAGAGGCAATAAAAAAAAAAATGACATTAGTTTTTGTTTTCGATACACTTGCCACACTAGTCTCTTTTATTATTTTACTTTCCACATCAACAACATCATCGATTTAGGAAATAATCTAAGTAAAAATTGATTTATCATTTTTTAATGGCTTTCGGCTGTTGGCAACAAATTAGTTTGCCTTTCTATTGTTATAAATGGTTAGGTCATTCTAACGTAATAACGAACAGAACAACACAGTAAATTACGTAGGATTTTCTATTATTTATCTATTTATTAAGCAAAAATGAAAATTGAAGAAATAATGCATTTAAATCAGCTAATTTTTCTAACATTGTCGCTAGTGAAATTTGCATTTTAATTACTTTTCCTAATCAACGTAAATAAAAATGACACACGGATGAATCAACAAAAAAAGAAGTACCATAACATATTAATAAAATTTCGGAATTGAATTCATAAAGTTGTAACAAAACAATTGTATAAAATCTAATCTAAAATTACCAATACTTTTTTTTAATTTTCAATTAGTTTTAAAAAATATAGAAATAAAATACTTATAGTTGCCATTCATTAGCCCTATAAATAAATTATTTGTATTCAAAGCTATTATTAATAAATCACACATTTCTATTTAAAAATAGTGCAAATAAATTACAAATGATACGATTTAAAAATGCTATAAAGAAAATATATGCGCAACATTCGAAGATAATTTAAATAAAATATAGGGAATGGTATTCAACGTAGTTCAATGGTAAAATGTATAAGATACAATTTAAATATACTACAAATTAAATATATTTCTTATTATTTAAACATAATATGAATAACATATATGTCATGTTATTTAAAGTATTACATTAATATATAATTAATATGTCAGTTATTTAAAGTATTAAATTATTAGAGATAGAGGTTGGGCAGCTCCAAAGAGCAGGGCACATCGGCCAGAGGTCTATTGTATGCAAACCATAAATCATGATTAACAGGAAAGCCTTATAGCTGAAACAAAGTTTAGCAAACACCTTACAGGAATATCTTGAAGTTCCCAGGGGTTAATGCAATGTTGCCCTAAATGCTCAAATCTTTGAGAAAAAATTGACCTCACAATCACAAAGTATATGTCGTGAAGTCACCTCCTCAAGATGACAATCAGATACAACACTCATTATGTCTCCTGAGGGTGGAGTGTTCAGTGAGAAGACCAATGATCTTCCTCAAACTGTTCCTGTTTAGCTTAAGAAGCTCTTTTTGGTGCACACTAGGACACTCACGATTCAGCTCTTTAGCGTCTTTGACCATCCGAGTTGCGCCATTGTTCGTTTGTAATTTTGCCATACAGCTTGAATATGGATGCCTTGAATGATTTGGTAGATATTCCCAAAGCTGGTTCAGGATCCCAGAAAATCGGACAGGGGCCAGCCAGTGCTGCTTCATCAGTCAGCTCATTTCCAACAATACCCATATGTCCAGGTACCCAATGTCGGTATACCCTGTTACGAGTTGAAAGATCACGAGAAGCACTCCCACTCTAGCGAAGAGGTGAATTCTTATCTTGATAAAGATAGGAGAGCAGCCTGACTGTCAGAACCGATTTGGATAGGTATATTTAGATAACCCCTATCTAAGCATATTCTGCAGCACAAGATGATAGCATAAACTTCAGCCTGAAAAACATTGTCATAACTACCTAGAGGAAAGTGGTGTTTAGTACCATCATTATAGCAGTAAACTCCTGCCCCTGATTCAAAACCAAGCCTTGATCCATCGGTGTACCATACCAGACAGTTGCCTTTAAGCCACTGAAGAGATTTAAGGCATTAGCATTACTCTGAATTATTTTCCATCCGCAAATCTAAAGTAAATAAAGCTTGGCTTGTTCCACCGGATCACAATTGGTATCCCCGCAAGCGTCCTGGAGGAGCCCTTGACCTTCAGGGTACACGTGCCGACCAAACAGCTACCTGTAGATTTGTCAGTGGGCATACTAAGAGTCTCACTTTCAGTGCACAAATTAAAATTTTTCCATCGTGAAAAAGGTGCAACTCCATCGAGGCTAGTCCTCACCATCTACTTGATTGCCTGTACTTCACCATGGAAGAGGTTCTTGAGATACCTCTCCTTTTCCTCGATTTTTTGAAGACTCACGGCCTCATGGATCTGGTATAGCTCCGCTATCCCAGATGGGATTGGAAACAACAGCAACAAGCCACTAATTTTTAGTAGGAAAATGAATCTTAAGGAGCTTATGAAAAGCAAATCTTAGTAGCATATAATAACTAGGCATTATAAAAGATAGAATATCTGACACCTACGAAACAAGGTGACCCCAAGACAAGTGCTTGGAATATTCCTTCCATAAGCCAAGATACATAAGACGTTTAATATTCCTTTGAGCTTCAGCTTCAATGCTTAGGTTTAACGGGAGAAGCCCATGTAAGCTCTCAAGAAAAGCCGTGGGAGTGGTTCTGAGACGGATACTACCAATAAAATATTTGTTTATATATATATATACTATATATATATATACTATATATATATATACTATATATATATATTTATATATATATACTATATACTATATATATATTTATATATATATACTATATACTATATATATATTTATATATATATACTATATATATATTTATATATATATATACTATATATATATATACTATATACTATATATATATTTATATATATATATATATATATATATATATATATATATATATATATATATATATATATATATATATATATATATATATATATATATATATATATATATACACTACTATTTAAATCTAGTACGGTTAAGATAGATGTGACGTTATTTGAAAGATAATATTAATAAAATATATGTGATGCTGTTTAAAAGGTATTGTGAATAAATAAAATATTCATATTCTAAATAAACTATTCCTCTATTAAAAAGTTCCAAACCTGAATGAAATACACGTGATACTATTTATATATAGTATGGTTAACATATATGTCATGTCATTTAAACGATTATATTAATACATACATGGGCTGCAATAGCGGCACAACTCAAAAAATCATGTTTTGAGATAAGTGGGTTTAAGGTTTTCATTGCAAAGGAAAATGCATAAGAAATGCTTTAGTTTTCTTAAACGAAGATTACCTTCAAGTTGAATCATGAGTTGAGCAGTATTGCCGCTGAAAAGAATGTTATTTTCATATTTACACCTGTTCTTTGTTCAAAACACGTGTTTTTTTAGTTGTGCCACTATTGCAGCCCACGAGCTATATGTGATGCTGTTTAAAAGTGAAAAAAAATATTCGGATTTTAAATAAACTATTCTTCCGTTATAAAGTTTAAAATTTAAATGAAATAAATATGATACTATTTAAATATAGTATGGTTAACATATATGTGATGTCATTTAAGAGATAATGTTAATAAATATATGTGATGCTGTTTGAAAGGTATTGTGAATAAAAAAAGATATTCAGATTTTAAATAAACTGTTCCTCTATTATAAAGTTCAAAACCTGAAAAAAATAAGTCTATTCCGTGCATTTCAAATAAAAGAGGTGAGAAATATCGCCAATGTCACTAAATCGAAAGGTGAGAAAATATAGAGGTTAGGAAATATAATAAAGCCAAAAGGCGGGGAAAAGAAGACATCAAAAGATTCGATCTCTTTAATCGCCAATACTTATTTTGTGTGAGCTAAGCATATATCACCAGTGGAAGTTTAGTATTGCTAAAGCAACGAAAAAGAAAGTAACAAAAATATATGAAAGAGTGTTATATTGCACTCATAAATCTAGACGCTTAGACTTTTTTTTTTTAAAAAAATGAAGTTGTGACAAAAGATCGCGTGAGAATTATTTATGAAAAGAAGAAGCACTTTTGGAGAAGTCACATAACTCTGGACTACATTGAAATGTTTTAAAAGATTTTTAGAAACTATTCTCGGAATGTTTTCCAAAGTTGTTTTTGTTTAAATAGAATCTCATAAATAACTTCAAAATAACTTATGGTTTACAAGAAAATAGAAATAAGTTTTGGATTTCATTTTTGGACTTAGTTTTAAAAGAAGCGCTACATTCATCTCAACTAATTTGTTTCCCATCCTGTCATACATATTGTGAAGTATAAACATGAAATCAATAAACAAAATCAAATTGTTAAAGTAGGATTTATTTTATTAATCTATTTATTTTTCGTTTCTGTTTTACTGGATTCTAATACTTTTTTTTAAATTTTATAACCTTTTATATTCTACTTTCCTTTGTACCATTTGTTATATATCTTTTTTTGTTAAGAGAAGCATAAAAAGAATACGTTAAAATAAAATTAAAATTTTTTTTAATAAACTGAAAAGAAGAAAAAAATTATTTTTGTCAGTCCTAAAACGGAAAAAGCAGGATGCATCATCTTTGAAAGACTCAGGGGGGAAGGACTACCAGTGGCGATAATCGTTAAAAACAAAAAAATGAGTACAACGCTTTTCGTTTCTGGTTTGAAAAAAAATAACACTATTTTTTTTTACATTTTATCTACTTAATAACGATTTTTAAAACTTTTAAATTTTTCTTCTAGATATGCCTGTTTTAATTTCCTTCGGTCTGAATAAGGTAAATTTTTTGCTTGGTTAATTTTGCTTGTATCATTTATGAAAAAAATTGTAACTTGAATAGGCACAGAGCTCCATTTGAAATTTGAGGAATATATTGAAGTGTTGTTTTATCACCTTAATACAAGAGAGACTTATTCAGAAGGTTAGCAAATATTTATTCACCATAGCTGTTCCATTTATCATCCAGACTGTTGCCATTCAACATACAAGAAATAATTTATAATTATCTTGCTTAATCAATTCATTATCGATTAAGAAAAATACTACAGATGTGGCATAACTAACTACCACTACAAATATTAAATACCAAATCACTAGTATATAAGACATATTAACTCAATTCTATTTAGAGGTACCTTTTGATAGATGAAGGTTGACACAGTAAATAAATAAAATCCCCGCAATATCTAATCGGAAAGTATTTGAAATAGGCCTGACGATGTTATGTTGACAATAAAATGGTTGATAAATTCTTGTAGTGGATTGAAACTTATATTGAAATAAGGCGCAGAGCTTTAGTTGAAATTTAATTCATATAGCTGGTTGAAATGTTGGAAATTTGATTAGCGATAAATTCTGTTTGACGATAACTTGACGATAAATTTCTGTTAGTAGCGTCAGGAAAAGATTGATGCTTGAGCCATTACCATGAGACACGAGACTTCAGTAGAGGTTTGAATTCTTCTTTTTTCGCCCTTATTATAAATTAGTAACTTAATATTAATTGTTAGTACAAAATGTTTTATTGAAACATCTCGTTTAATACGTCAACACTCAATTTATCAAAACATTTTGGTTGTAAATAAAATTATTTCATGACTGGCGATAACTAACTCCTTTTTCATAATTGGTTATAATTAATTGGACATTTTGAAACAAGGTAGAGTTTTAATTGCATTAAATGTATGACATAAACTCAGAAATTAATTTCTAATACCAAATCATTCAACCTATTGATTCCCTATACACTATAAACGGACTGAATTGAAATGTTCTTTTCACAAACAAACAAATATGGAACATTTTTTGAATATTTTAAATCAAATTCAGAACTTATTACACTTTATGTCAGCTAACTCTGAATACATACCTACTTTTCTTTATTTTTGAAAGTTTTTTCGAAAAGACAATTATTTTCAAGACCATAATTTAAAAATTTAGAGCTTCAAAATAAAAATATTATTGCACAACAGATTACTATCAGTTAATTTTTCTTAACTAGCAATAATTAATTTTGACAATTTGAAACAATGTTGCGCGTTAACTATAATAAATATATGGCATATTTTAATTCAAAAATTAATTACTAATATCAAATCATTTTACCGTATTTGCTATTATATATTTCCTTCACACTTTAAAAGGACTGAAATAAAATTTTCTTTTTAATAACAATTCAAACAAATGTAAAATATTTTTTCAATTGTATTAAAACTAATTTAGAATATATTACATTTCTCGTTTCAGTTCATTCTGAATAACTAAACTTTTTTTATTCTAAAACTGCTTTTCGAAAAGACAATTAGTTACGAACTTATAACTTCAGGCAACTCTTCTGTCACAATTTTTTTTTTCGTCTTTCAAACATTTTTAATTGGTTCGAAATTTTATTTAAATATTTCATTTAGTACTGCAATAAATGGTTCTTTCAGTTGAGCAAGAATAAATTTAAGTAGAACTAGAGTAAGTATTTTTTTACATTTAAGGAAGAATTGATCTAAATAAAGTCCAAAATTCTTATTTTAATTTAAAAAATTTTTGATTTTATTTTGAAATTGTCTATTGTTAGAAAAGATCAGTAGAAATAAAACAATGCAGTTAAATTGAAAATAAAGCTACAACCAAGTGAATAAAGATTGTGCTAATTTTTAGCTCAAGTGAATTTACAAAACTTGTTTTGGTTCAAAGGACTTTCAATGAAATATAATAATTTCTCAAATGAAATATATCAAGCATATGAAATAAAGAAATGAATTAAACAATGAACATCTGCACATCTCTATTTTAAATAACACCGAGAGTAGAAAAACAAATGTAAAATACTTTAATTTTTTAAAAAATAATAACAAATTCCCACTCAGCGTTGCAGAAAAGCAACGTTTCGTCAGGCTCTAAATACCGTTATGAAAAAAAGTTGCGATATTTTGGCTTATTTAATATTTTTCTAGTGTCTTTTTTTTTCAGTTTTACATCATCGCAAATACCTTATTTCATGTAAAAATATGAAAGCTTTAATAATGTTTTATGAACACGATTTTTTTGTGTTCCAAAGTAAATTTAAAGAATGAAATAATTGAGTTACACTTTTTATCTTTTTGAAACGAAACAATTCATGGTAACGTATTCCTTCAATGAGTAGAAGTAATGAATCAAATAAAAAATTTATGCATGCCTTTATTGAATTAATTATATTGAAAGTAAACAGAAAGTTTTGCTTAATATTTAAACAAAAAATTCTAAATTCAGTATTTAATATTTAAAATTTTTATCATTAATAATTACGCTAACTAATCTCCAAAGAATAGCATTGTAATAATTTTCAAGTAACTGGCATTATATTAATTTTATAACTTCTTTTTTGAATGACGTTATAAAAAAAAACATTATAACTACAAAGGGTATCAACTCCAATTATTTTCTTTTGATTTACTTCCATGCCTCTCTAAATTTACTTTTTAATTTTCTTTTTCATTTTACTTTCAGTACTAATTTAAAAACCTAACAAACTATTTTTTCAACATTATTTTGACTGATGTTATCAAAATGAATCTTCTTTAAACTCAATATGCAATCATCTCCAAATCAGATGAAGAACAAGATTCTGATAAAATTCCAGTACTGTATTGACCAAAATTATAGTTTTTATTTGCATTTCTGGTAAAAAAAAATAATACAAATAATAATTCTGGTTAATCCCAATATATACGGTGTTTAAACCATACCTGCCAACTTTCACTCTTTCCGAGAATGGATTTTCAGAGTGGTTGTAAAACAATAAACGAAAAACAATCTGACTCAAAAATATATTTATATTTTGATCCCGTTGAAATTCGCTTGAGCAAAGATTATTGTGCTTTCATATATTTATTGTAATTATTTATATGTAGTGGTGGTCAAACTCATTTATAATTATCATTATAATTCAAAAAGTCAATTGGAATAACCTGAGTATTGCTACCACTTTAAATATGAAAATAAAATCTTCCGGAAAATCCGGAAGAGTTGGCAGGTATGGTTTAAACCATTCATTTGAAAAGATCTTCCTTCGGATTGCAAAATTATAGTTCTCATTACTACACGCTTAGTGAAAGATGCAAAACTCAAAAATAAATTTAACCGAATAAATGGTTTTTAGGGCAGAATCTACGAGATCATGATAAAAATAATTAATCCAAATCTATCGGTAAAAATTAACGAGGTTTTTGGTGTTCCCATAGAGCCGGAAATAATTTTTACCATATTCTGATAGTTTTGACCATACTTTTTCCTGGTGCACTTATTAACTTTCAGTGGGTATCATATTTATTTCAGTGTACATGAATTACAACCAAAATACCAAGACCCTAAATGATCAGGGTTTCTCAGGTAAGGGGTCATGTATTTCAATATAGTGATGAAAATCCTGTTTAAAAAAATAACCTTTTAAACACCAGGAGGGTAAAACCTAGAACAAGATGGTTAGATAGAGTAGAGAAGGGGGGCTTGGAAGTTACTCGATGAAGAAATATAACATCGGATAGATCTAGTTGGGGTAAACTGACTAACAGGTAAACGGCTGCAGTGCCTAAGAAGAAAAAGAAGGGCATGTTACAACCTATATGCCATATCTTCAATAAAATTTCGTTAAAATATTGTGACACATACTTAGATGCATTGTGATACTTTATACGTGCCTTTATGGTTATTAAAACAAAAACACTAATATCTGAAAAAATCTTTTCTAATGACGCACATCATTTTAGAAAATTAAGTTTAAATCAACTTAATTTATCATCATCATCCTAATTTACACTTCAATTAATTTCTTTTTTATTCACCAATATATTATCAAAATATATGAATAATGTATAAATGAACAACCCTGTATATTATAAGAATTTATATTTATTTAGAGCAAATTAATAATAACTAAGAGCAAAAATTTGAACAAATTACCGATGCGTTTTGCTACAAAAGAAAACATATTCCTTTTTAGTGCTCATAATTTCTTATTTTGTTGAAATCTCTGAAAACATCACGTCCCGAATAGAAAAATTCATCCTGATTTATATATCTACAACAGATACTAGATTCTTATTTACCAATCTGGTCGTCATTTTGGCATCTAGCGTAAAATTTAATAACGCCATAAAATATACTTATCTCAGACTAAAGGCTGAAAACGGACTGCGGTATTTCTTCTGAACAAGGGTTGGTGAACGTGATTTGATCACATCATACTCAGCATTTTCTCCCTTTTTTCAAGAATGTATGCATTATCAATAAAACTAAAAGGTTTATTTTCTTCTGAATTCAATGCTGCTCTTGAAATACACTCTGGCGTAATGAGAAATGTTTTACTTTATTTAATTTGTTTTTGTCCATGATAGAAAATATTATTTCCCAAATGGAGATTACAGAACCTCTGTAAGGGCACGCTAGGAGTGCAGAAAGAATTTACAAAAAGATTTTCAAAATGGCAGAGTTTTAAAGGACTAACGTAATAAGATAAAATTGCATGCACAAAGTAGAAATATCACAGTTCTTTTTACAGAATTTATCTGTATTATTTGACGGTATAAGATTGTTTCTCGAAGGCTCCATCGTAATATAAAATGGTGCTTTTTTACTAATAAGAGGCCATTTTTATAACTACTTTGAATTTGCAACTGTTACTCATGACTGTTAGTTCAAGTTTAGCTTATCTAAAGCAAGCGCTTTCTACGCTCATTTTGAAAATGGCACAAAACGTCAATATGGAGAAAAGCCACAGTTTTGTGAAAATGTAAAGCATTTACAGTTTATTTTGTAATGCTTAATAATTTACTCTACTGCTGCATTACTTGGGCTTACAAAAATTTTCAAAACCTAAGAATACGACAATAATTTTGATTGTTTTCATCTAGGAGGAAAAAAGTCGCCAAATTGGCTATTTTTAAATAAAATTTAATAACTTTAAAAATATTAAATTTATTTGTCTGTTCTAAAGACCAGATAATTCTTCATTTCAAGATTATATATATAGTTTAAAATTATCATATTGCTCCAAGTGTTAGGCGCTTAAATTTTGGCTTTTTTATTTTCTTTGACGAGAGAGCTCGAAAATTATCGTTAAGACTATTTCGTTCATAAAACAGTTTTTCTCTGTTTTTCATCCTAATCAAAATAGAAAAAAAGTCGTCAGTTTAAATTCTAGGTTTTGCTCTTTTCCAGTCTTGCTTTCTGTACGATAACTCTACCTTTTTTTCTATACTTGGCTTTGTTTTTCAGCAATTATTTTATGGTTTTGAAATAACATAACAAAACAGCTATTTGTATAAATATATCGTATTGCATAAATAAACTATATCGCATAAATAAAACTTCTATTCGATATTATTGTCAAATTGATTCTCTACCTGATTATTATATTTTCTTAGATATTTTTTTTTTGTTGATAAATTGAGTTGCCAGACATTTCTAAGTGAGTGGGACTCTATAGCCTTAAAAGTTTTTACATTTAGATATTATTTCAATAATTAGAACTTTTAAGGTAAGAAACAGTTTAAAACGTTTTGTTATTACTGAGACGCTGTAGAGCTGCGATCACTCAGAGGACAAAATGCTCTCCTTCCAATGACCCCAGGTACGAATCCCAGCTTACACGTACTGCTCTCGGCTCACGCGGACCACAAAGCTAACATAGTTATTGAATTTTCATCAAAACAATAGAGTTCGTAAAAATAACGGAGTATATAAGTTATAGTACTTAAAGAACAAACGCCTGTCTTAAAATAACATAATGTTTCTGAGAAATAAACGGTTTTATACCAGCACACCAGCAGACAGTTTTTTTTCGCAAATTTTGCAGCTTTTTTTAGTGTCATGCTGAAATAAGTATGATATATTTCCTTTTAAAATGCATAATATATTGTGCATCATATATTTATCCGGGAGATTGGTGCAGCTAAAAATAGTTATTTTTGTTTTTAGGATTATCTAAATCCAGTTGAAGATAAATTGCTGCAATTATTTCTTGTAATAACCATCATGCTGTAGTCTGAAAACAGAATTAACAAATGACATTGCAAACATTTCAGTTCGAAATGTTTGAAATACAGCAGTTTTATACATTTTTTTGTATCGCTTCTGACTGGAAAACTATTTAATTAAAATTACTACAGCTTGTCAGATCCTTCCAACTGAAATATTTTCGCTTTGTTGATTTTGCCTCCAGACAACAAATGGAAATGCTAATTACTTTCAAAATAATGCAGTAAATGGAAAGTAAATAGAAGTTGATTACTTGTTGGTTACTTTGTTTTATAACTTTCTGAATTAACAGCACCATCTATTGATGAACAATTTTGCTAATTGCGAAACTTGGTAAGAATTAAATGTCTGCTTTCTTAAAAAGAATGCATCGAACCATACATTTCTATCTCTTTCTTTTTTTCAGATTATGATGGATTTTATTTTGGGTGGGTTATTTTTGTGACACCTAGATTTACTCAAAATATTCCTAACAAAATCATTTCATATCTATCACCAGAGCGTTGTTAAGCCTATTTGCAATTTTAACTCTACTTTATTTTATGAATTAAAAAAAATAAAGGTATTAAATAATCGGCATGTACTAAATTCACTTCACTTACTGTGCATAACTTTCTTTATAACATCAATTGTCAGAAATCAATAAACAAGATAACAAATCGATTCACAATTCTCGACACATAACTTACCGACACTATCTTGTGTTTCAACACATACATAATCACATACCACTACACACATACAACTACATAAGATGGATCAGAAAACATCAAAACCAGTTTAACTGCCATATGAAATGTGGAACGTTGTATTCATATTATTAACAGTGAGGAAAATCGTTAATTGACTCCTTACTCCTAATACGGTAAAACTACTAGAATTTTATCCGCACCAACTATGCCCACTTTATGAAGCAGCCAGAATGCTATAGCTCCTTGCAAGGTACATACTCCAGGTGAGCTGGCTATTCTGTCAATCTCACGGCCGGATAAACGGTGGTTGGAATCCCAGCGTTGACTCCACGATATTTCTCCAACCCTTTAAGACATAAAAGGTTTTAAGTATCCTGCACTACTCACTCAGTGACCTGGACTGTAAAAATACGAAACTCTTATTCACGCATTAACTATCTCAGAACTGTTTAACACAAAAACTCTAATGTTTTCCATTTCTCATAATAAATAGCATAACTAGTTAAACTAATAAAGCCATATTCCATGTATTATTCGACAAAACACAACTCAACCATAACCCAACTCTATTGTCTATTATCTAACGAAACATCAACATAATCTAACTTAATTTTTAGTTCAATTTCATTTTTACTTATTAGAAACCATGATAGTTGCAAATGGCTACAAACCTTATAGTTTTATATTTGTGGTTTGTTAACCATTCCAGTTGTAAACGGTTTCAAAGCCTTAAAGGTAAAAGAAAGTTCGTAACCGTAAACTTCACGGTTAACAGGATGGACAGGCTGCTATCAATATTTTTAGAATTTTAATGCATTTGATTGAGTTAATCTTGGGATAAATTTGCATTATTTAAGTATCTAAATCAAAATTTATCGCATAGCTTTAAATAAATGTGTATCAAAAAGACTTCTGAAAAAATTTAAAGGAAGCATTACAAAGCAATAGTTTTATCAAATAAAGAAAATCATTAAATTTAAATACATTCACAGCTATTTGAAATACTTCTATTGAATTCATAAACAAAACCTGAGCAGCATTAACGAAAACTGATGGCGCACGTCTATTTTAATGATCGTCTATGAAAATATTAACTAAAAAAACTTAGTTGTGGTTTAAAAAATGAATAAATAAAATCATCTTTGATAAATTGAACTTTTTCCGAGCATTAATGCCATGCTAAATTATCTGGAAAAGAATAATTTTAAAATATCTTGATTTATCTTGAAAATGTAGAATATTCAATAACAATGCAATTATTTCTGGTCTTAATCAATCAACATAAATCAAAGGTTTTAGAGGGAAAACTACCCGGAACAGTAGCCCAAGCAACGAGAGTTAATAATTTATTGATTATCAATTCTTTATGCATTATGAATAGGTTTATAAATATTTCTTGAAATAGAAATACACTGAGAATCCCATCGGGTTAAACGCATCTTATTTTATCATTTATCATTTTTTGCGCAACGCAACAGCCTTTCAAACAAGTAACTAAACTATTTGTTTGATTATATTATCAGTATTTTCCAATAAAGCAGAAACTATTGGGAAAATAACGCTTTGTACAAGAGTAATTTATTTTTTAACTATGAAAAAAATACTTCAACGATTTTTAATACATAAAATTACTATAAATCACTGATTTATTTAACATTTCAACATGCTATGCTTTTTTCAGAAAGATTGTTTGATTTTTTTTCAAATAAAAATTAAACATTATGTTCCTCTTATATTCTAAAGCTGTTAAAAATAATAAGACAGAATACATAAATTCATATTTTTAGAGAAAAATTGCTTTGCTTTTTTCAAAAAACTTTTATCATCAATTTATCATTTCATAAGACTACTCCACATATTGAAAAATGAATTACTGCTTCGAAATGTTTGAGGAATAAAATACATAATAATAATCAAAATGATATTATACTTCAAACAATAATTATAATATTTAATATTAATTAAAATATTAATTATCATATTTACTATTAATTATACTATTAATTATAGTATTTAATATTAATTATAATATTAATTATAATATCTAATATTAATTAAATTAATATAATGTTCAATATATATTAGTGACTGTTTTATAGAAGAGCTAACACAAAAACAAAACTATTTAATCATAGTGAAAAAAAACTTTTTTTTTACTGGCAACACCGATATATATTTAATATTAAAGTGAAACACTACAATTTTATCAGATGAAAATTACAACTAGAATTAAATTACACCAGTATAAAGCTGAATATTGTACCACTGCAAAATTCAATAATTTTTGACGGTGATTAGTACAGTTTTTGTTTGGATTCCAAATAAATACAGGGCTGTTGAATTGTCGGTACTCAGGGACTCATAACATCGTTCCACTGCACATACCGCTCATAAATTACTTCACTATAAAACTGAATAATATGCCATTACAAAATCTAGTAATGTTTGATGTTGATTATTACACTTTTTGTTTGGATTCCAAATAAACACGGGGCTGTTAAAATTAACAGTACACGGAGGCTAATTTTTATAACATCGGTAATACTGAGCGAATTGAAATTTCAGATATATGTTCTTTAGATCATGTGACCGAGGTTTTCATCGGTAGTCAATAGACGCGTCTAAGATAAAAACAGTATCCAAATAAGTAGCTTCTGTAATTGTGCATAAAAAGTGATGCGTATTGTTCACTTGTTAGGAATTTGCCTCAAAGCAAGGAAGAACACACATTGCTTCTAAAACACTCGTGATATATAAGTTAAAAACGTGAAAAATGTTTCTACAAATTAAAAACGTGATGCAAAAGTTAAAAAAAAAAACGGTTTTTTGTAAACACTGGAACGAAGAAAACGTGAGACAAAGCCGGAAATTAGGGAGGAAGTTGCAATTGCAACAACTGAAGAACCTGCTGCCGGGATAGCCTGGTCGGTAGGGCGCTGGGCCCTACCGACCAGGCTGTCCGACCAGGGCTGTCCGAGAGTTCGTAGGTTCAAACCCCGAAGACTCCCCGTGTAGTTGGTGACTGATGCACGTTAAATTTGTCGAGTCGCAAAAGTTCTCCATGTTCCCATAACAAATCAATACCTCTGGGGGTACTGGATTGAAGATCGATCGTTCTCTGATTCTGCTCACTGTAAAAAATTCAGGATCAAATTATGGTATGCCGGTACTTTTACCATAAAATCCATTTTACCGGAACATGTTATGGAACAAAAAATTTGATAAACTGTAAGTTTTGTAGCAATAATTACAGTAAAATCACTGAATCACTCTAATTAAATGTTACTGTAAGAGTTACGGTATAATATTTTACAGTAAAAATGGATTTTACGGATGAAGCCACCAAAGTGCCGGCGTTTTATACCGTAATTTGATCTGGAATTTTTTGCAGTGCAGGAGGAACAGTTTCTCATGTGCTAAGACGTATAAAGAATGTGATTCATACTCACTTGTCTAATGAACTTGTCATTTCACTTACTTTTATACTTTTCTGATTTTTTTTCTAGAAAGGTCACCAGAAGTAAACCCTCAAGACCTCTGATTGTAGGATTATCTTAAAGATCACATTTATCAGCCACGTGTTACTAATAAAACATATTTAAAAACCAGCATCATCCAACATGCCCACCTACATTCTTTATGATAAGTTACATGCGGTCGTCGATACTGATGTTTAGCATATTTATTCTGAGCGACGAATTGTGCACATAGATGTGTAAAGAAATTAAATGATCTGTTTTTCTTTGATATTTGTGCTGATATCTTTTTTACTTCACTGCATCACCACCCACTGGCAAAATTTCGAATTATTTTTTTAAGACTTATTTTGTCAGTGTATATCTGCAGTTTCATTAGAATCCCTTCGGTAAAGCCGAAGCTATGAGCTTCTGACTAGCATCAGTTTAATTTCAACCAACTATTATGTTCTTAAGAGCAACAACGATTCCCTCCAGCCGAAGACTCCCCGCGTACAAAATGGTGACTGGTGCAAGTCTGTCAAGGTCAGAAAGTCCTCCAAGTTCCCATTATAAATCAATACCCGGTTAACCTCATTGGAAGGCGAACACTCTAATTTCTGAGTCATCATGGCTCTGCGGATGGATGATGTGTGAATGCGTCCTCCTTGTAAAACGGGATTTGACGTATGTATGTTGTCTGCGGATCATCCTCAGGGATATTTTCCAGAGCGTCGCCAATAACCCATTGTGCAACTCTAGTGCGACGTAAATAATAGAATTAGTACCAGTATGATAATTATAAGTAGCTGTCTTGGCGGTTATTTTTTTTAACCATTTCAGAAAAACTTTATTTCTTCACTTTAATAAGATGTCAAAATTTAAATCTAAAAATAATTTATACCTTTCTTTCAAGCATTGTTACGAAAACGTAGAAATAACGAAAGAACATAAATTTCATTTTATGCGACTTTTAGTATGTCTTGGACGCCGTTTCATTTTCCGTTTTTCTTTCTTTCTGTATAGAGTTTCTTTTTTAATACCTGTCGTTTAGTTTTGATTTTAAATTCTTTTTCGGATAGTTTGACGTAGTATCAAACAGCTTTCTTTGCATTTTTTTTCTTTCCAATTGTTTGACAGTAAAATATATATTTTAAATCTTTCTGTAATATAATATAAAATGAAATCTATTATCTGATTTCATTTACATTTTAGATTTTAACATTTATAATTATGTTGCACTTTTATGTGTACATACTAAAATAATTTAAGGAGCATTTATCATTATTAAATTAAATAATAAAAAAAAAGTAAAATATTATTCAAAATATTATTATTGCATAAAAATGTAATTGCATTATTATTATTTCATAACATTTAACGTTGATATCAACATTGATAATTATGTTGCATTGTTATGCGTATATACTAAAATAATTTAAGGAGCATTTATCATTATTAAATTAAATAATAAAAAATGCTAAAGAATTATTAAGAATATTATTTTCGCATGAAACTATAAGTGCATAAATTATAATTGAATTATTATTATTGCATAAATTATAATTGCAATATTATTATTGCATAACATTGCCTTGCGATTAACTAGTTTAATAGAGGAAAAAAATTATGTTCGGTTAACGCAGTTCATCTTACAGATATGGCGTTAACACTCGTTTGACCTTTTTTAAATTTTCGAGGAAAACAAAATCGGCAGAAAAAAATATTTATTCATATAAAGTTCAACTTTATGTTAAATTTTGTAACTTAATTTGTATTTTACACTAAAACATATTCTAAATTGACTCTTCAAATCATGAAGAATAGCTCTTTGTACTTAATCCAATAGTTAGGTAAGAAATTCGACGTAGCATTTTATTTATTGGTTTAAATATTTATTTTTACATGTACTGTACGTTATTCAGTACGTTATTCAGTATTCTGAATAATTGGTTGCTTGCAAGTCGAGAAGAAGTAAAGTGATTATGTCTATGCCATGTACTTTAAATCAATTTAATTGGATACATATAAGGAACGTCACGAGAGTGTGTCAAACCTGATTGACTTCTGAATCGACAAAGACCAAGATTTCTCCACGATTACACGAATTATTTTCTTCCACATCAAATTGTGCTAGTAATACAATGACAAAAATGCGATTTATCATTCACACATAGAAAAAAATTCTAACAGATTACCTAACTAGGATAAAGACATTTCTGGTAAAAGAAGCATAACTCTAGTAATTGAATCAAATTATATGGTATTTAAACCATTTATTTGGTAATTTTACTATTTGCTATCGTAACGATTAACCAGAAATTTTGATTTTCAAAATTATAGTTCTGATTACCATTCTTTTAGAAACAAATACATAATTGAAAAGTAAATATTATCAAATGTTGTTGTTGTTGTTGTCTTGTCCAGTAATGCAAAGAAAATTAAATTTGTCCAAAAGCATCTAAAACAGCTTTGGCAACATCAATAATCTCTATGGAATAGAGGAGTTGCTTCGGGGGATCCAGATGGATCCTGACGAGCTTCGCCAGTATGGCAATCCAAAATTCTAACGGAGTTTTGGTATTCTCGGACTCTCGCTCTGATCTCCAGGATATTTTAAGAGGAGACTCTCAACTCACCCAAGATATCATCCTTCTCTTAAACCAAATAACCGCGGCCCAAAGAACTTGTATCCTTCAATGGATACCAGCACACGTCGATATCGATGGTAATTAGAAAGCTGATATCCTGGCCAATGATGCCCGAGATAACTCTCAATTTTCCAACAGCCTGATCCTAACTGATGCTGATGCCATAGCCAGCCGCAGACTACTTTCTACTACCTCTCTGAAGCACACCATCCCTGACCTAAACTGTGATCGAAGCTACAGAAGTTGTCCTCACTGCATCGACACCGAACTCTCTCCCGACCATATCTTTGAATATTATCAAATAAATAGTTTTTCAGACCTTGCTGGGCCGGTATAGCTCGGCTTTTAGGGCGTTTGGATATTGTCCAAGGGGTTGTTGGTTTGATCTCCACCGGCCGAAGACTACCCATGCACAAAATGGTGAATGATGCACGCTAAATCGATCAGAATCACAATGTCCTTCAAGCTCCCAAAACAAAACAATACCTCAGGGGGTACTGAATTGGAGATTGATCATTCTTTAGCTCAGGTAAAAATTACAAACTGCAGAGGGATGATGTATGGATATGTCCTCCTTGTAAAACGGGTTGTAACCCATGTATTCTGTCTGAAGATCATCATAGGGGACGTTCCAATTTCCCACCAGGGATGTTTCCTGGGATATTTTTCAGTTTCCCACAGTTTTTTTTTCGCTGGCAAAAAAATGGGAACATGTATTCGACTGCGATCTGTACCACAAAAGTTTCATACATCGTTTTAAATTTAAGCTAAGAACTCATACAGATGACAAGAAAAGAAAAAACGCAATAAAAAAAATCGCAAATAAGAATTTAATGCACGAGAAAGTCCTTATTAGAATCTGATGAACCGCTATTGAGGAGAGCGAGACTACAAATATCAAAATATGTTTGATTACAGGAAGAAATCTGAGAGGGGGTAATAAGCTATAATCAGAAACTCCTCCAAAATTTCAATGTTTTAAGCCCACCTTTCACACAAATTATTTGATAGATTTTCATAGAATTTTTGTCTTTTTAAGTCTCATTTGGCTGTCAATCTGGTACCCAAATTTTCATTGATTTTTTCTAGCTTAAAAATTAATTTTCTATCTCCTATATGTAAATTATGGAATTTTTTTATAAAGATTATAGACAAAATATTAAGTACACGCTTACTAAACACTCACACTCGGTATGTCGTAGTGCGACAATTTGGAAACATTGCCGATTACCGTTAATCCGAAACTTTGCCAAGGCCATGACTGAAAATTAAAGTCGTCGCATAATCGGAGGACCTTTTCGAGTCAAATTTTTAACTGTGTAAGCAATAAACTCTGAGTCAATTATTCATATTAAATAGCGACTATAAAAAAAAGAAATTACATGTGTTTTATTTTTCAATCAAAAGTAATGATGCAATATCATTTAATAACTTGAAATAATGATACAATATCATTCCTGTTTAGTTCTCGTCATCTATTTGCCAAATATCGTATTCATAACAACAGCAATTAAATTGAATAGAATTGGTAATAGGTGCAATGGAACAATGTCCTAAAAAGCAACAACAACTGCAATGATATTGAAACCTGTGTCAGGATTTTTTTTAGTGCGTGTTTTAACCTGTGTTAAATAATCAGTGCGTCGCCTGATTAGGCATCGAAGAATAGGATACGTTTTAATGTACCAGCTTATATTATCAAGGAAATTAAAAAGCGATCAGATTAAAAGTCCTTCAAAATTCCTTTTTTTTTAATGAAAAAAAGAAGACTTACCTTATCCTTAAGTTAAGTACTAACTAAATGTCAATGTTATTTTTATCAAATTCTTTTGTAAACGAAATTGACGATTAGTGAATACTTTCATAAATCGTTAAAATTACCGATTGCAACTTAGCACGCATATTTGTCGGAACTCATAAAATAAATGTCATCTCTCCAGCGCAATTATGACAAGCAAACAATGCATCTTTTCAAGGCTATTTGTCTTTATGAAAGTCGGTCTGTGGATTTTATATATTTGGTCGATGACAGCTGAGATCTAACATTTCATTCATTGTCCAAAAATATTCATTAGGCGTTACACAAAAATGAGTTCTGATATCTATTAACTAAAATGCAAACTGCATTTTTATTTTTCATTTATTCAGTGAAGCATTGATGAACACACTTTTCTGTGTAAATATCAATTCCAGATTTACAGTATGAATGTAAGTAAAAAAATTTTTTTGCGTATTAGTGTCTAAGTGTTTGTTTATGTAAAGAACTAAAAACTTCGTCATAAAAATTGATAACTTATTATGGGACCTGGAGCAACATGATGGTAAGCTCCATTTTCAAGTTGTTAAGAAAGATTTTTTTATGAATTATACCACAATTTCTATTTAGATAACAAAATGTTTTGTTTATAGGGAGAAATCTTTTTTTGTGTATAAGTGTCTGTGTCAACTCAAAACTTCGTAATCCAAATTAATTACTTATTAAATTATTTCGGGCAATGTGATAGTAAGCTCCATTTTCAAATGTTTAAGAAAACATTTTCAAATTAATGCTTCAGTGAAAAATATCACAATTTCTATTTAAGTGATAAAATGTTTTGCTTACAGGGATAAATTCCGAGAACTTGTACAGTACCTGTTTAGAAACAATAGTAGAAACAGTTTGATGTAAAATTATAATCTTTAAAACAATATGTGGTTTATCGTAACGTTTTTGCTCCAAGCTTTTCAATTCATACATTCAATTCTATTAAATTCATTGTAAATAACGACTTGAAAATTTTTAAATCTGTTAAAAATATAAATTGCGTATTTTAAACACAAATGTAAAAAATTACAAAAATATTTTTTTTATTCTTAAAATTAATATTTAAACAGTTTTAATTGTTAATTTCCTAATTATATGATGATAAGCACCATTTTCAAATTATTAAGAAAAGATTTTCTTACGAATGTATCAGTGAAAGATATCACATTACCTATTTCGGCAATACAATGTTTTGTATATAGTAGAAATTTTGAAACCGTGTACAGTACCTGGTTAAAAACAATACTAGGAACATTTAGATTTAAAATTATGATCATCTTTGAAACAATTTGTGGTTTTATCATTGTCGCATTTTGATATTGAAAAATAATAATGAAATTTAATATTGACCTAAAGAATGCTTTGTTAAAATTGGACAAATCACTATGACGGAAGATGAAACTAAAACTCTCAAATACTATTAGATTCCCGATAGAGCAGAGATGAAAGGCAAACATTAACACACTGAATTTCATCAGACAATCAAAATGTGGTGTTTTAATCTAGATTTCTTCAATAGAAATCCGTCATATTTCGCTGACATTTCTTTCTTACTTTTTTGTCTAGCTTAAACATTAATTTTAAAATCTTATTCATTTTTAGGCAAAGATTCTTAAAATACATTATCAGTATTATCCAGTATTTCGAAGCAGATTATTTCAAACTATATCGAAAATCTAAGTTATATATTAATGCGAAATTTTTAAGTCAGAACTTTTATATCGAGTATGTATTTTCTCTATATATTGTCTTATGTTATTGTACAAACTATTCAATAAAATTAAATATAATTTAACAAAACTTCAAGTGTATTGTTTAAATAGTGATATAAAACGCGAACTTCTTTTGAAGAAAAAAATTTTGCATTAAAAAATAAAATATCAAAAAAATTTTAAAAATGTAATGGTAATTACAGAAAAGAAAAGTATAAAATATTCTGATATTTAAATATCATATCAAAGAAGAAAACGCCTTCAAAAGAAGTTTTAAAATACACAAATGATCTTGAAAAGCATTTCATCATCAAGGAAATAAAAATCTTTAATATCCTTTTAAACCGTTAAGATGACGCTTCAAACCCTAAGAAGTATTGTATTATGAATTGCTATTTGGTAAAAAATCATTTCGCGTGTCTAAGAAATGACTAGAATAACACGGCATTGGTATTATCAGAGAAAGATTGCGTGTTTTTACTATTGATAATGTCTTTTGAACATTGCTTAAAAAATACGCATATCCTAATTTTTATATAAAAAAAATTATATTTTAAGTAGTCAATTAAATTACAATATAAAACTCAAAAATTAAAGCCACTGATTATGGAACACAATATGAAAATATTAAAAATCCTTTAACTCGAAAATAATGATATTATTAAAAATCGTTATCGTTAAATATTAAATATCGTTAGGCAAGTAGGGGAGAGTTGGATAAAACGGGATACCATTATTGTTTTTATCTACTACGGAATATCTGTTTAGGAAAACAATACATTATTTTTTTTTGTAGCTACAACATTTATTGAAGCACACAAAAAACATATTTTCAACTAATTTTAATGACAGCGAAATAGGAAAAAAAATTCGTTTCCAAACTCTTACATATCCCGTTTTAGCATACCTGGGTTGGATAAAACGGGATAGGGTTTACAATGTTTAATTTTTTGCATATATATAAAGATAAAATAATAAATAATGCAAATATATAAATAATTGTTTATGTATAATAATTGTTTATGTATAAAAAAGTTTTTATCAGAGAAATACATTACAATTAGTTCTAAAGAAAGATGTGAAATCCTAGAGTCGAAAATAAAATGCTTAATAGTGAACGTTAATAAACAAATTTTGCATTACTATATAAAGAGACTAAATTATTCAAAAAATATCCATAGTTAATATAAATAAGTTGTTTAAAAAGCCTAGGCCTACATTAATATATGGCTATTTTAAAATGTAATAGTCCAATAAATAAATAGGTCGATAAAACGGAACATGAAAAACTTTATCCCGTTTTATCCAACTCACAAGGGTCCCGTTTTGTCCGACTCCGTCACTTTTTGAAACAAACATGGTTGCTGCGTAAATGTGAAAAGAAAATTAGATAGACTGCACATAAAAATATTGGTAAATAAATGGTTAATTAAACTTAATACTCACCGGAATTTTATTCCCATATATGTAGGCAGTACAATGTAAAAAACAACGCACGTAAATGTAGAAAATGGCAAAAAAATAGAGTAAAAAAATTCTGAGACCTACAACTTTCTATCAAATAGTGATCTCAAGGCGGGACGCACCGAGAATGATATAATCACTGTCGAATAACACGTTTCTGTCGTTGTCCACTGGATAGCTGCAATAGTCTGGTCCCTAGGCGACGTATCCCGTTTTGTCCGACTATCCCGTTTTATCCAACTCTCCCCTACTATACTCTACTCATTTGTTGATTTTCAAACAACTTTTTGCCTATTTACTACCCTAGATGTGTGATTGCCAAAACTTCGAAATCTCTATTTAGTGTAAATTTCTTACCTGAGAAAAAATGAAAGGACAACGATGTCTTGTAGTGAAACTATGCAGTATAATAGTTTAGTATAAAAGTTGTTTTTAAACAGTGAACAATAAAAAAAAAAGATATAACTCTGAAGCAACTTTCTAACTATCGGATTTTTCGTACTAAAAACATATATCTTAAGGTTCCAAAGAGCTGACCTCCAATATTCTAATTTTAATTTATACTTAGTATAAATTAAATTACGGAATTAAACACAAAAACGCGATTTCTCGGAATAAGCATATTATTTTTCCGATGAATTTAGATTTTCATAAAAAAGTTATAGTTTGGTATAACAAGTTGCTTTTAAACAGTTAGCAATAAAAAAAATATATAACTCTGAAGTAACTTTCTAATAATCGGGTTTTCCCGCACAAAATCATACATCCTAAGATACCAAAGAGCTGACTTCAAATATACTAATTAATTCATACTTCGTATTAATTAAATTGCGGAATGAAACACAAAAACGTTCTTTCTCTGAATAAACATATTCTTTTTTCGAGGGATTTAGATTTTGATCATCAAAATAATGAAAAGTAGCTGCAATTTGTCTGGTGCAAGCTTAATCAAGAGGACGGTTGAAAGTGTGGGCACCTTAATGTTAATTTTACTTTTTTGCGTTTTTAACTATGTATCTGAAAAATAGTTGCACATATCAAAAAACTCCTGCACCCCTTCAAGGAAAAGCTCCGAATTCCGTGAAATTATCCATACATTTTTATGAAAAATTCATTTCCAATAATTATTTATTTTTATATTTAATTTAGTAATTGTGGGAAAACTTTTTAATTTTAAGATATACAACGTTTTACATTCTAAATGAAAACATAAAAAATTTAAAACCAAATCAGTCGAATGGTTTGAAAATTATAAGATATCAAAAACTCGTATTTTTAACAATTCATATTTCATGAACTTATTCAACTGTTTCCGTTGAAATTTTGTATTCTATCATTTAAAATTACATACTTTAAAACTGTACAAACATTTGCTTGCCATGCAATTCAAACTTATTTCGACTATTATTAAACAAAAAATAAAAATAATTATTAAAAATTATTACTCCATAAAAAATTTTGGGTAAACAAATTTCATAAACAGGTGGTAGAATTTTTGAATAGTTGTGAATTAAAAAGCAAAAAGTAAATTTAACATTAAAGGATCCAAACTTTGAACAGCTTTCCTAACTATAATGGGACCCTATCTGGAATAACAGTCAGCATAATTCAAGCGCTCTAAAATAAGCGCATATTTTCAAGACTTGCTAGACATGAATGAGAAGAAGCAAAAGTGACGATAAATTTCAAATCACTTTTGTTTCTTCTCAATCACAATAGGCAAGTCTTAAAAATTGGCCTCCAGTTGAAAGCTTGAAACATGTCGACTGCCTTTCGATTTGCGTATTTTTGAAACGGACAGCAAGTTTTCAAGCAAGTTGAAACAGATTAACTTGAATGCCCACAGATGGCGCTCGAATCGCATTAATGTTTTTTTTTCTTTTCTGTTTTAGTTTGATTTCTATAGCTTCGATGAAAGAAGATCGTTTTTTATGTTAAGTCCGCGTCCTCTCATTAAAATTGTTTAATTATTAGAATTCGTTTTCTTTTGAACACAAGCGAATCAGATTTGCGAGCGAAGTCTGGTAAATAGATAAGATCCAGGTAAGAGAGAAAATTAGAATTATTTCTACTATACCTTTTTCATGGTGCCGAAAACACCGAGACTATTACTGTTTATTACTTGTTGTTTATAAGAATTTGAAAACGAAAATGACGGATGAAGCGAAACTAAAAACGAGAAGAGGCGGTTTAAGAACAAGTGCCACTAAACTCATGACTAAAATTGACGAAGCTTTAGAAAATTCGAATTTAGAATATTTAGAAGTAGCACTTGTACAGTTAAAAGAAAAACAAATGATTGAACTAGATAAACTCATTATTGATAAAATCGAAGACTGTAAACAAATAACAGCAGAAGTTGAATCATCTGAAGAATGTAGAGATAAAATTATTCTCTATAAGTTTAAAATTGAGAAAATTCTCAAAAAGACTGCAATCGAAAAAGAAACTGTTAGCGTCGAAAGCTCAAATACAACTGTTAGTGACTTATTCCAAAATTCAAAAGCTCAAATTAAAATTAAATTACCTAAGATTTACATTGAAAAATTTGAAGGCAATCATGAAAACTTTCAGGAATTTTGGTCTCAGTTTAGGAACGCGATTCATAATAATCAAAATTTGAATAAAATCGACAAATTCACATACTTAAAAAGTTTACTGAAATCAAAAGCACAAATCGCGATACAGGGTTTGACATTGTCTGAGAAAAACTACGATATTGCAATTAATATTCTTGAAGAGCGATACGGCAAAAAATAAATTTTGATTAGATCACATATTAATAGCGCTCCGCGAATTATACGATACGTGTGAAATTCAAATACGTATTTTAGAATCACTTGGCATCGAACTTGAAAGTTACGGTAATTGACTTTTCCCAATTATAACTAAATTAATACTTGATAGTTTAATTTTAAATTATAATCGCGAATATAAAAACGAAACAGATTCATGGAACGTAACAAAATTGTTAGAGTATTTAAAATCCGAAATCGAAATAAGATAAAGAACATTTTCATTTCAGAAAAAAGAATCTAATTCTTTTCAGGGTTATTCTAAAAATAGAAATGAAAGAGAATTTTCTGGTTTTGAAAATAATAAATTCCCAAAATTGAGATACGATAGGAATGTGAGTGCTGCTGCTTTAAATGTTATTAGCAATGAAAATAAATGTGTATTATTTTCTAATGATCATAAAAATGATGAATGTAAATTAAGTGTTGCCGAAAAGAAACAATGTTTATTACGTCAAGGTAGGTGTTTTAATTGTCTAGAAAAATTTCATATTGTCAGGCGATGTGTTAAGAAACCTGCTTGTACTATTTGTAGTAAAAAACATAATGATAAACTTTTAGAATCAAAACCCGAAGTCCCCCAAAATGAAACTATTGTGTCTTCTGTTGCAGAAAGTAAAAATTCGAGCAGTAATATTTTACTCCAAACCGCGACGGTATTAGCAGAAAATAAAAACAAACGAGCTGAAATACGTATCTTATTTGATTTAGGTAGTCAAAAATCATTTGTCGAATCGGATCTTTTTAATCAGTTAAAATTAAAAACGATAGGGAAATAAACTGTAAAAATATATCCTTTTGGTTCGATAGAACCCCAGGAAGAAACAATAGATCGTGTTTTAGTAAATTTAAGAAATATTCATGATCCTACGAAAAGGATGCAATTAGAAGCGTTAACTACCCACGCTATTAGCAATGCAGTTATTCATCGGCCAGAGAGAGAAATAAGAAATTTATGCTGCGTAAACAATTTAACACTCGCAGATGAATCACCGTGGGAACGAAGTGAAAGTTCTTGCGTCAGACTACTGATTGGCGCCGACAATTATTGGAATAATTATTTCTGGTTATATATACAGGATTCCACATACTTCTCTGGTTGCAATGGATAGTCTTTTCGGATGGGTCTTGAGCGGTTCATCTTATTTAGAAAACAAAACAAAAAGTGAAAGCGAGAGAAAATGATGAAAGTAGTCGTAGATTCTTCGAGTGAAGAAAATTCAGATTTAATTCTGCAAAATTTTTGGAAATTGGACGTATTGGGTATCGAAAACGAAAAAAGGGATTTGTCTAATAATGATGGGGAATTTATCTTACAGGATTTTGAGAAAAATATAAAATTTCAGAACAATAGATACGTGGTAAAATTACCGTGGAATGAAAATGCTGAAAATTTAGAAAATAATTATAAAATCGCGAAATACCGCTTAGAAAGTTAAGAGATTTGATAAAGATAAGGAATTTTACGATCGTTATAGGGATGTATTATCGAAGCAAATTTGCGAGGGGATAGTGGAACCCGTTGAAATAAATGAAAAGGGTGAAACGAATATGGATAGAGAATATTATATGCCTCATCATGCCGTCATACGTGATGATAAAACTACAACGAAGTTAAGAATAGTTTATGACGCCTCATCCCACTCGCAAAATAAATTATCATTGAACGATTGTTTACATTACGGGCCGAATCTGAATCCCGACTCTTTCAGATTACTTTTAGATTTCCGAAGCAAATCATTCGCGTTAACTGCCGATATAGAGCAAAGTTTTTTGCAGATATTGTTAGATGAAAGAGATAGAAATGCAGTTAGATTCTTATGGTTCGAGGACAATTTTGAAAGTAAAGAGAAGTTAAAAATTAAAATTTTTCGAATGACGCGTGTGTTATTTGGTGCTACTAAAAGTCCATTTTTGTTGGCTGCAACTCTCAAATATCATGTAAGTAAGTACGAACGTAAATATCCGTTAGCATATAAAATTTTAAATTCTAAATTGTATGTTGATGATTTGATTTTTGGATTAAATAACGAAAACCAATGCCTTTTAATTTATAAGGAAATAAAAGAAATTTTACGTGAAGGTGGATTTAATATACGTAAATGGAAAACAAATTCGGAATCTCTTCAGATAAAACTAGATCAGTCCGTAAATTGCAACGAAAATTCAAATGAATCTTCTAAGGTGTTAGGTTACATTTGGAATTCGAAAGATGATACGCTAAAATTAGAATGCAAGTTTGCTGAATTAAGTAACAAATTTAATCCTTTAACTAAAAGATTAATTTTAAAATTTGCATCGAAAATATTTGATCATCTTGGATTTATTAATCCCTTTACGCTGAGACCAAAGATTCTTCTTCAGAATATTTGGGAACAAAAATTCAAGTGGGATGATCCTATACCATTAGATATAACGAAAGACTGGAACAAATGGTGTGATGAACTAAAAGACTCAAATAACTTTGAAATACCTAGATTTTATCTGAAGAATGCTAAAGAAAAGGGAAATTTTCAATTTCATTGTTTCGTTGACTCGAGCAAACGAGCGTATGGTGCAGTCCTATATATTCGATATACAGACTATGGTGGACATTTTCGAACATCGTTAATTTGCTCTAAATCCAGAGTTGCCCCTCTTCGAAAGTTGACACTTCCGAGACTTGAATTACTCTCAGCTGTAATTGGAAGTCGATTATTTGAATATGTAAAGAAAAGCCTTTCATCTGTGACAGACTATTCCGTTCGATTCTGGACAGATTCGATGATAGTACTTCACTGGATTCGTGGAAAATCTAAAAGGCTGAAAACATTTGCCCAAAATCGTGTAACTGAAATTCGTTCAAAAACTGTCATTTCTTCATGGTCGCACTGTCCTGATGACGAAAATCCATCAGATCTGCTAACTCGTGGCGAATCCTTAGGAAATCTGCTTGACAAAGAATTGTGGTGGAGCGGCCCTCAATGGCTAATAAAAAGTGAAGATAATTGGCCTAAGGAAAATCAAGAGCTTGCAACTATCGATAATGAAGAGGTTGACAAGTCAGTAGTTCTTTCAATAGATTCAGAGATGGAGAAAATTATTAATATTGAAAGATTTGGAAATTTAACGAAAATTTTACGTATCACTGCCTGGATAAGAAGATTTATCTTTAATTTTAAAAATAGAGAAAACAGAAAAACCGGAACTATTAGTTGCGAAGAATTACAATCAGCAGAAGAATATTGGATAAAGACAACTCAAGAAAAGCATTTTAGAGAAGAATTAAAAGCACTAAAATGCAGAGAAAACATATCTTCGAAATCAATATTGAAAAACTTTTTTATTTCGTTAGACGAAAATAACATCATTCGCTTGCAGAGCAGACTTCGATATGCTGAAATTAGTCACAAAGAAGTATCTCCGATGCTACTGCCCAGTAGAAGTCACTTTACGAATCTTGTAATTCGCAGAAGTCATGAAAGATTAGGACATGCAGTAGTTGCCGATACATTAACAGACGTTCGAGAAACCTATTGGATTATTAAAGGAAGTCAAAGAATTAAGAGTATTATTTTCAACTGCAATCTTTGCAAGAAATTTCGAGCTAAGCCCTTTACCCAAGACGAAGCTCCTCTCCCTCCAGACCGTATTAAACAGGCTCATCCATTCGAAGTAACAGGAATTGACTATGCAGGTCCTCTTTATGTGAAGAGTATTAACGGAATGAAAAAAGCTTGCTTTTTACCTGCGCCGTCACCAGAGCCGTCCATCTTGAGCTCACTGAAGATCTGACTACAAAAACGTTCCTTTTGTATCCCGCAGAGGACTTTGTAGAAAACTGTATTCTGACAACGCAAAAACTTTCAAAAAAGCAAAAATTGAGATAAATTTATTGTGGAAATTTTTAAAGGACAAAGAAATTCAGAATTATTTTGCCACCAAAAACATAGAATGGAATTTCATCGTTGAAAGAGCTGCCTTGTGGGGCGGATTCTGGGAAAGACTGATAAAATCTACAAAAATTTGCCTTAGAAAAATATTGGGAAGAACATCTTTGACGTTTCCGGAATTAGAGACCTTAGTTATTGAAGTTGAAGCAATTATAAATTCCAGACCATAGACCTTTGTCTACAGTGATATTGAGGAACCTGAACCGCTTACACCTGGACATTTCCTCATAGGCAGAAGGCTTGTTGCTCTCCCACAGCTTCGACTCAATCAACTTCTAGCAAATCTAATCTAGAACAAGGATGGAAGCAAAAAAATTCCCTCTTAGAAAGATTATGGAAAAAATGGAAATATCGTATCTTCAAGAACAGTGTTTCCCAAACATATGACTTTTGTGTACCCTTTCTAAATTTTTCGTTACGCTGTGTACCACTAATAAAAAAAATTAATGTATTTTTTTAAAAATATGTTTACTTTTCTTTTTTGGTAAAAAATTCTACGTTAAGGATAAAAATTATATTTTATTAAAATAATCAAAATAAGTAGAATTTATTACAAACCTTCACTACAAAACAATTACACAAAACTTTGAAATCACAACTGATTGTAGATATTAACTGTTAACTCTGCAAAAAATAGTAAAAGAAAAATACGTAATCGTAAATTTTAATGACTGGCTTTGTTTTTAAATTAAATTTTTTGAAATTTTCGTCTGTTGCAAGATATTTCGCATAAGAACGCGTACCCCCGCTAAACTGTTCCCGTACCCCTGGGGGTACGCGTACCACACTTTGGGAAACACTGTTCTAGAACTAAGAACGGCCCACCAGTTAAAGAGACAGAAAGAAAATGTTTTGCCAACCAAAGACTCAACCGTCCTAGTGTACGACAAGAAACTTCCTCGACTCATGTGGAAAATGGGGATTGTCACCTGTGTCCATCCTGGACGTGATGGAAAGACTCGATCGTGCACAATTAGACTTTCTAATGGAACTAATTTAAAAAGACCAGTTCAACAACTATATCCTTGTGAACTTGGCTAAGAATCAAAAGGACCGAAAACTGTTTGTTCAATGGTCTTTTGGGGCCGGAGGATGAAACAGATTAACTTGAATGCCCACAGATGGCGCTCGAACTGAACGAACATTAATGTTTTTTTCTTTTCTGTTTTAGTTTGATTTCTATAGCTTCGATGAAAGAAGATCGTTTTTCATGTTAAGTCCATCCTCTCATTAAAATTGTTTAATTATTAGAATTCGTTTTCTTTTGAACACAAGCGAAGCAGATTTGCGAGCGAAGTCTGGTAAATAGATAAGATCCAGGTAAAAGAGATTAGAATTATTTCTACTATACCTTTTTCACAAGTAAGAGTCTCGAGATTAATAGAACTCTATTTTCAAGAATGCGGCTATTTAGTTGGCCATAAATCCAAATCTGCCAAAAAAAAAGAGGTTTGCTTATTTAGAGAAAGTAGGATTACCTGGGTAATTCGGTTACTGAAATATCACTAATTGATATTAATATATAGCTTAAAGGGTTCGCATAGTCAATGACTAAGAAGATTAAGTAAAGGGTTAATATAATTAATGACTTAAAGGGTTAGTCCTGAATAATAGCATATTCAGGGTTAACCTTTTAGGCGATTAAGATTAACACTAAGAAAATCTTACCATTAGAACAAAAGTTATTCAAGGTGATTTCTTTTATTCACTATGCATAGCATTTCTTTTTATGTATGTTTATATGTATCTTGTTATGTATCTAATACGCATTTCGTTTTCGATATCCAGCCTAAAGAGCAACCTAGAGAAACCCTTGAAGGCTACGCAGCAAAAGGGAAAGGCCTAAAAAGCTGGAATAGTTGGAGAGTTTTAATAGCAAGTTCTGTTGTCTTTTGCTTGATACTTCCTCCGTTTAAAATGTTTGCATTGTTCTATGTCGCTGTTATTGAACAATATGAAATCGAAAGGGACTTAGCAGCAATTCCGTTTGTGGTGTTAGCCATTGTAAGAGCCTTGTCAGGTAAGTATATATTTCTGCAAAAATAATTCTAAGCACTTTTAATCAGTATGTTAATCCTTGTAGATATTTCCGACATTACACGAAATTCTGCATCTTGTAGAATGCCGAAAATTGGTCGGCAGAACATGAATTAATTAATATTTCACATTATCTAGGCATTCTGTAGAAAGTCTAATGACTAACTTACATGTATATTATACAATGATTTGGAAAAATACATTAGAATTATCTTTTTCTTATTTTGCGTAAAGAGCCTAAATATTCTATACGATGACAAAGCAAAGTATGTAACATTTTTCATATTCCTTATTTTGTCTTATAAACCAAGTATTCTATATATAACATACCATCCGTCAGTCAGTATACCAAAAAGCAACAATAATATCATTTTTAAAAACATGAGCTCCAAAATTTAAGGGCTTTTTTTAAAGCCAATGAAGTTAAAATATCGGCAGCAAAAAAATAATTTGACAATTTTCATCCAGTCGGATACAACTAAAAGATTATACAGTTTCATAAATGGTGAAATTGGTTGATAACAAACTAATTAAATGATAATTGATAAAAGGAACTGATAAAAAAAATGAAATGCATTCAAAAGGTTTTCTCTAAGAAATAATTACCTGCCATTCAAATTACGGACGTGTCTTGTTCAAAACTAAATCAAATTGTTTTTTTATCTCATTTTCTTTTGCTGGTTACTTTTTCTGACAGTATATATATATATATATATATATATATATATATACTTCTATTTGAATGGCATAAAAGATACATGTATAAAATCAATATACCAAACGCAATTCCTTTGCTCAACAAAAAATCATTGATTTAAATTTTTGACTGACTTCTCACTGACTTTTGAAATAATCACTGTGCCCGCTAAAATGAATTTCTTAGAATCATTCCATATTTAAAAATATGCAAATAATTAGTTGATGACTTTTTTCCTGTTGTTTGTCAGTCCCTCATATTTAAATTCCGTTCCATACCATTCTCCATTCGTTTCTTAAACCATTACATATGTTTCGCCCGCAGTCGAATAATAGTTTCAATTCAGGCTTTCGAAATTAACCCACCTATTATATCGTCAATTCGGCCTTATCCGGTTCATACTTTTAAACATCGGCCACTCTTTTCCGCTATTCTCACGTTGAAATTCGAATGATTCGATGATATTTCTTTCATTTTAGGGCCTTGACAAAACTGATGATGATCTTCGTTTATATTCAAAACGCTACACATCTTTTAATTATTCCTATTACTGCCCGTTATATGACTTCCAACATTTTAGCACCAAAACAGTAATTTCAACTTACAATTTAAATATGCTTAAATTTTATTTTATATTTTATTTCAAAATCGGTAGTGAACAACCGACCCGATTCTGAGTTTACGACTATCAATGTTCAATTCCATAGCCTTGTAATTTTGAACTTCTGGATCATGCACTAGGACAAACTAACCTTCGTGGAGGACATTTTGATGGAACTAGCCACATCTGCTGCATGGAGAGGAAAACTGAGAAAACCTCCAACGGTTAGCCCAACGGCAAGGGTAATCTAACCCATGATCCATTTACCACTGAAGATATTTTACGTCAGCACTGTGGTCGGGAGATCTGGGAGCAGAGTTCGTCTTAACCAACCACTTCAGGGATTCGAATCTAGATTACCTCATTTGGAGGCGATTGCTCTATTCCCAGAGCCACTGCTGCTCAATTTGCTGACATTGTAGCAAGCTACCAATTTAAATCAAGTTTTAATTATTACGTAATTAATTGCACAATTAAATAAATAGCTTCTGTTGATTTTATTGCTACGCAATTAAACTCTATTTTCACTACCTAATCTCATCAGATCCTATGTTTTTGGCACAACATTTCTTAAAATTTCGTGCAAATGAATTCAACATTGCCGTTGATGCATACAATAAAATTTTTAAAAAAAACAACAATTTTATTTTGTAATATTTTCTGATATCAAACTGAAATGTGCATTGTACTAATTTTATATTTTTTATCATCAGGTCTTGCATTTGGAATCTTAGTGGAAAGATTTGGATTACAATGTATGGCCTTTGTGGGTTGCTCTCTAGCCGCAATTGGCGTCAGTACAAGCTACTTTGCACAAGGCTACATAATATTATCAGTAACTTTAGGCTTATTCTATGGTAATTTCCTATTTTTAAAATTTAACTTTTTACTGTTACATTTTAATTTAAATGCTGGGCAATAAAATTTAAATTAAATGTTAATGCAAAATATTAATTTCTTTGTTTAGTATTTGAATATTAACTCATAATTCAAATGTTTAAACAAATTTAATTTCAATTATTTAAACATTTAGTATAAATGTAACAGTTACACTTTTAGCGTAATGTTACAATTACTCTTTTTTTTTATTTCAATCTTTTCATCCAATTATTTTAAGTCTTTATTTACCCTTAATTTCATAGCAGTTTTAGTTTATTCTATGTGAAATTTTCGAGTGAGTTTTCGTAATTTAGGAAGTTTTCTTAATTTAAACATAAATAGGAAGAATAATAATTTTTTGTCTCGTAAAATTTTTCTTTTCTTTTGGAAAAGGATCTTAACTTTTTATGTCCTTCTTTGCGTTCAGCGGTCATTGCACCTCATGTCAGATATTAAATTTCCTGTGAGCGGGAAAATCCCCTTTATTCCCGCCCTTGGTTTCCTGCTGCCTTTTGTTTTGACATTTAAAACACAGAGTTTATGGGTCTGTTTTCGCAAAATCGCACACTGTAGGCGTGAATTCCCTTTTTTTCTTTTTTTTACATCTTAATCACTAATTTTTCAAACTTGAAACTTCTTAAATTTTAATTGGTTATAGCTGGTCTGGAGGTTTGTTCTAAAATTTATCAGTTAACGGCTAATTCGATTTTTGCGCCATTTTGTTTCTAACATTGACTTTGATGGATCCCTTTTCTTTCTCTGAGAAGCAGATTTTGGCTTGTTTCTAGGGAGTTAATTTCCTTTTACAACATATTTTCCCTTTGGTTTGATTATTGATGCAAATTCTTATGACCCTTATGTTTTTGATAATTAACTAACGATAAAATCAATCATTTCGCCATAATGTTTCACTGTCCATTTTCAGTAACTTTAATGTCCCTTTTATGTGCCTCTTTATACTTCTGAATGTTTCTTTTATATTAAGATCCTTACATTTTATACTTTCCGAAGTATTAATTTCTGAAAATAAATGCTCGTTTTCATATAACTCCTTAATTCTATGCTTAGTGTTTGTTTCAGCAAATAAATGCTCTTTTTTATTTATCTCCTTAATTTTATACTTTCCTAAGTGTTAATTTCAGAAAATAAGAGCTATTATTTTATTATCTCTATAATACCCATTGAATCCATCTTTGTCTTACATCTTCTATAATGTATAACGTTAGATTACAAATGCTTTTTTTATAAATTTCAAAAATACGCTCATTTTCGATAGATTTAAGCAAACGTACATGTTTTTTTTTTTTTAAATTTATATTCTCCAAATTTGATTTGTTTGTGGTGTTACTTAACGTCAAAAAAGAATTTCGGCTTGTGAAGGTGTGATGTAAACAAAATATAAGGCAGAATTAAAAGAATATGAGTGCAGCGTTTAAAAGTATCTCCATTTCATCTTTTTTTTTCTTCAAAATCTCCTGTATGTGATGAATACCTTTTGTTTTATTTTTATTGAGATGTTATTGGAAATACCTCTATTATTTATCGAAAAATGTTAATCATTCAATTATTGAATACTGTTATGTTAACTGCTTAATTTATGTCATTCCACTTTATTCTTAATTCTAGTGGTACCTATTTGTTCTTCATCAACTTCACGTAGCTTGAATATTGAACCAATTTTGTAACTGCGCTAAGCTCTGTTTCTTACTGCTTTGTTTTGTACTTGCACTACATTTTTTATTCACCTATCAATGACTGAGAATATTCAATATCCAAATATAATTATGTACTGTTCAATGAATTTTTTTTTATCATATTATCCCAATTCTTTTTCTTGGAGCTTGTATTTTCATTTCATTCCAATTCAAATATCTTAATATAATTTTAATCTTTTATTTTTCTGGCACCATTAAACTACTAATTCACTATATACAATTATTTTTAGTTCAATTCTCTATTCCTAATCTTATAAACTTTAAATTTATATATATATATATATATATATATATAGTATCGACTGCTGGTCGTATGAATGCTACTCTTGTTTGGATTTTTTTAAACAACAGAGTTTGTTTGTTGAAAAAAGCAGCACTAATCTGGTAAAATAACAGGAGTCTATTTTAAAAAAAAAACAGTATTTTTCTGTGAAATAAATGGTTTTATACCACACCACCTGAAAAAAATTTTCCGTAACTTTAACACATAGTTTTTTTTAACGGAATAATTACTCTATCTTATTATTATATTAATGGCTTTAGTTCATCGGTGTGTGAATGTTATTCTTACTTAATCTTGTTGTGGTTATGCTATTTATATTCTAAAATAATTTCAATTATGTTTTCTTTAACTATAGGATTTGGATTTACAGTAACAGCATTGCTGCCCAGCATCATCAGAGATTATTTTGATAATGATTCTGCAGCCATATCTAATGGGTTACTTAATCTTGGACCAAGTGTTTGTTCCATCGCATTCCCATCAATTATAATATATTTTTTAAATGAGTATGGCCTATCGGGAACCTTTTTACTGACATCGGGCATCATATTAAATGCAATACCCTTCGTTATAATTCTGCATAAACCAGTTGCAACAGGGTCTAAACGTGCTCTTCATAATAAAACATATTTAGAAGATATTAATAAAGATAACGACTTGCAAGCAGATAGCTTATTAAACGAAGAAAGAACTGATAATGATTTGTGCATACCGGCAAAATGTAATGAGTACTCCCCATGTAAAGATGGCCCAATAGAATCAACATTAGTTTTTGAGGAAACTGTGTCACATTGTCCTAATCATGTGCAAACTATGTGTTCATTCATTAGTAATTCCTCTGGCTCAACACGATGTCATCAATTACACTCTGAAGCAGTTGACGTTCAAGAATTAGACAATGTCAGTTCAAAACATGCAATAAATAATTCAAAAGTTACAAAAAGTGTTGATGATAAGCCTCCTTTAAGCACCCTTCACCAAAAGCGCGTATATTTTATGAAAATGAAAACTAAACAGTGTATTTCTAAAGGACGAAGGAATATTTGGCACCCTCTCGCCGTGATGAAAGACCCAACATTCATAGCGCTATCAATTACACAATCTTTATTTGCCTATACGTTAATTGTGGTATTGACAACAATGATTGATTATTCTAGGGATAAAAATATTGATAGAACTAATGAGATTTATATGCTGACTTTTCAACCCATCCCGGACATTGTGGGTCGCCTGGGACTCACATGGGTGACTGATAAAAAGTATTTATCTGTATCCGGTTTCGGTGCCATAATGCATCTTGTAATGGCTGCCTCCAGTGTCTGGATGGCACTGTCGAACAGTTTTGGCATGATGATAGCTGGAATTATGCTAATATCTTTTGCGATTGGTGGCATGAACAACATTATTCCTGGAATGAGCTATTCATATATTGCAAAGGATAAACAGACATTTGCTGTTACATCATTTGGTTTTCTTTATGCTCCTTTGAGTTTAACAGTATCACCTCTCATAGGTAAGAAACTGAACTACACTTTTAAGAAAAGGACAATAAGTATAGATTACAGATTTCTTTTTCTTTCGTAATTTATTTATCAAATTTTAATCAGTTCTGCATGCAGGATTACTTAAGAGATAAAAATATTGATAGAACTAATCAGATTTATATGCTGTATTTTCATCGCATCCTGGAAAATATGGGTCATTTGAGACTCATAGGGGTGGCTGATAAAAAATATTTATCTGCATCCAGTTTCGGTGCCTTAATGCATCTCGTAATAGCTACTTCCAGTGTCAGGATGGCCCAGTCGAGCAGTTTTGGCATGGAATTACGGTAATATATTTGCGGGAATTTCGGTAATATATATTCCTGAAAGGAGCTATTCATACATTGCAAAGAATAGACAAACATTTGCTGTTACCTCATTTGGTTTACCTTATGCTCCTTTAAATTTAACAATATCACCTCTCATTGATAAAAATCTGAATTATAGTTTAAAAAAATGTAGAATAAGTACAGATCACAGATTTGTTTTTTCTTTATAATTCACTTAATCCAATTTTATTTAGATTTGTATGAGCACTTTTGGTTGCATGCAGTGGATAAATGAGCTCCCCCCCCCCCGCACACACAGGGTTGCCACTTGACAGGGAGAATAGGGAAAAACTGGAAAATGCAGGGAATTTAAAAATCCTTTAAAATAACAGGGAATTTTTAAAAAAAAATTTCACAAATTAGGGAAATATCGAAACTTTTATCTCTTATTTTTGTCCTTATAAACTGCCGTCTACTTAAAGTGAACGGGATGTCCATAGGATGTTTAAAAATGATGGTTCAGCTGTACTATTCGATTTACAATAGCATTATTTGTTTTAAGACAGATGAGTTGTTTTTAATTTCTCAAAGTTTCTCCAGCAATTTAAACTAACATCGTTATCCTATTATTGTAATCTATAAAATAAGTATTAGGATTCTATTACTAGTATACTATCATTAGGATACTAGCATTGCAATCTATGGGATATTTCAAGATGATAATAAACTATACTATACTGTTTATTTAACTATAACATTATTTGTTTTAAGTATGCTGAGCTGTTTCGTACTTCTCTAAGTTTTCTTTTAGAAATTTTAGCTAGTATCCTTGTCCAAATTTAGTTCATACATGAGTGAATGTGTGTTTCATATTAATATAGTGCGAACAGTATGAGCTGGGAACACACAAGGATTTTCTTCCAGACATGAGTGGCACAACCCTGAAAAATGACTGTCAATTTAAATTATTAAAGCAGAACTGGACTAAAGATTCAAAGAAAAATGGAAAGACATAGAAATGCAATATTTCCATCGTTCTACTTGGAAAATGGGAGATTTATTCTAACCATGTTTCGAAATTCGATTCAAAATTTCCAATAAATGGTGTTGATCACTATAAAACAGTAAAAATGCATGTAAGAGCATTCCATTTAAACTATTTTTTTCGAGCGTCATATAATTTTTTTCCTGGATTGCGTCACGTTGCAGGTAAAAATAGAATTTATTTTGAGAAAAATGATTAATAATTGTTTTTAGTTAGGAGCGCCATCTACTGACAAAATCGGTTAGTAATTTTGGAAAATAATGAGAATTAAATTTGCTTCCTAAGCAGAAAAGACGAAAAAGGCAAAATAAATTGCTTAAATATCGCTATCGTTAAATTTAGCATATTCAAACATACGGAACTTATCTTTGAAAACCTAATTTGTTTATACATTACACTCTATCATATTTCCTTCTGAGTTCCACGATTATTTAATAATTTACGAATTCCCTTGAAATGTTTAAATGATAACTGGTGAACAAATTTCGAATAATTTAGTTGTCATTCTTAATCGATTCTAAATCAAAAAATAGCATGTTTAGATGAGTGTGTTTCACTATAATTTGTTTATTAGTAATTATTATTTCACTCAATCTATTTCACTCAACTTTCATAATAATTAAAAGCACAGAATATCAAACTAATATTTCACCACGTATTTTGTGAGGTATTTTTCGTAAAGAAATTAAAAAAAAAAAACATTCAAATCGAAGCATTTATCTTCCGTTACGTTAGCACTTCATTTTATTTAAACTTAGATAATTTTTTTTATTCTGTAGAACGTAAAGCATATTTCAATTTTTGCAGGGTATTTTAGAGGAAACCTAGGTTCCTATGATGGACTATATTATTTACTTACAGCAATGAATATTTTCTGCAGCATTACTGTACTTTTACTTCCTTGGCTTTCAAATGTAAGAGAAAAGAAAGAGATCAAAAGGCACAGTGAAATTCAGCTTTTAAAGAGGACTGACAATGTTTGAAAATACAAAACTTTATTTTTTAATTAATTTTGTATGTAGTAAAAAAGTATGGCATTACTTTTGTAAATATTTGATTTTTAAATAAAATTATATATTTATAATTTATCATATCATATTTACTAAATCATATTCTACGAGTCTATTTATGAGTGTACAGTGCGTAAAAAGATAAATGAACCACTCTAACTAACTTTTGAACTAATGATCGGATCCTTACGTTCTATGACACAATCTCAATGATTCAAAGGGGTGATGTCAAACATGCAAATTCATTAATTCAGACGTTATTATAAGTTACGAAATAAGACACAAAACGTACTTTTTCTTCATAGCTACATTTCTTGATAAGATAACCTTTTACCGATGGATTCTGATTTCTGACCCTCAAAATATAGGGGGTAGCAGCAATCTGGGAAACATGATCCCATCTGTTTAGTCAGGAGAGTTGTCCAAAGTTTGGATCCCCTTAATGTTTATTTTACATTTTGCGCATTTCAACATATCTCGAGAATTTTCAAAAATGCGACTTTCCTTCGAACCTTTAAGATTGTGCTCTGATTATTGGATCAAAAGTTATTCAGTCTGGTTCATGTTTTTTTTGCGCACTGTAGCACTGTACACAACTTTAATTAAAGTTCTGAAATGTTTTTTTTTTCATAAAAATTCACCAAGTTAAGGAAATAATTTCGAGAATGTGGTTAAGGAAATTAATAGATTGAAATCTTACTGACTGCATAAATAGTTCAGTATGCTTCGAATCAAGAATCACCCATATAGTTTTTAACGTAATGATTTATCTGAACAAAATAGCAATAAAAAATATTTCTTACCAGTTCTGTTATTCCTTACACGACAAAATGAGTGATGGGTGAAATTCAACGTATATCAAATTACAAAAAAAAAAAAAAATATTGACTCATTCTTGAAATTCACTGTTTCTTTGATGTTAAATTTAAATATCTGTATTGTAAAAGTTAAACGAAAACATTTAAACAGTAAAACGATAAAAATTTTTTTAAAATGAAAAAAAAAGTATGATATATTTGCTATTTGGTAGGATTTTTAAGATTCTTTAATGCCTTTTACACAGTGGTCGGATGTATCTCACTACAAGTAGTGAAACTACTGATGTCGCTACTTTTTTGCAATTTGTTTGGTGTTTTTTTTTTTTTTAAAGTAGTATAGTGAGCGACTCCAGGTGGCTGAGTGGTGGCGCTTCGCGCTTCCATGCCACAGGTCCTGGTTTCGATCTTAGGGCCGGGCAAGGGTGAATCAGCCTTTCATTCCCTCAGTGGGTTGATAGATGAGAACTAAACACTGGGGGTTCCGCGTTTGGTTGACCTCCAGACCGGAACATCTGCTCCTGCACCCCAGAGCCCAAGGTCAAGAAAACTGAGATGGGCACAGTAGGCCTTGGCCGTCTATGGGCTGTCGCGCCACTGAGTTTAGTTTTAGTATAATGAGTAGTGCGATACAAAAAAAATAGTAGTTTGTAGCGATTCCTGGCAACTACTTTTTACGTTAGTTTAGTACATAAAAAAAGTTCTAACACAACTAATTTTACAAATTTGATGGCTACAAATCTTCTAGAGTCTGTCAAAGGATGCAATTTCAAATGCCCTCGTGGCTGTGAGTTAACAATAACTACGTATTTAGAGTCACGTATAACTAATATTTAAGCTAGCCATTAGGAATAATAGATAATTTATCACTTTAGTCCCACTTTCATAGGCAAATGTTCATTCGCAAAACAATGATGTTATTTCAAAGGAAGGAAACTTATTCTCAATGCACTTAATTTCTTAGAAGAAATAAAAGAGCTGTAAACACTTTACAAAATTGAAAGTACTTGATAATTTTCTAGCATCTCTAAAATTAATTATTCGCTGTCAAGAAGGGCGTAAAAAGTTTGAACACTAAATAATCAAATTTAAAAAATAAATGTTTTAGAATAACAAAATGGCTTATAGAAACATGAATAAATATAAGTAATTCCTCATGTTTAGTATAAGCCAATTTTTTTATTCAAAACCATTTTGAATTTAATGTGTAAATTAATTTCTAAAGCAAAGTTCGGTTCCTCAGAGAAGCGAAATAGTCATTACAATTCCAAAGTAGTATGTAGTCACTACATTTTAAAAAAAAGTAGTTGCAGTTGTAGTTAACTAAATTTGTAACAAAGTAGTTGTAAAAGCAGTTAATTACAAAAATAATGTAGTTTTTCTGACCACTGCCATTACAAGTAAATATTATTTAATCTATTGAAAAATTTAAAATAACTTTTTGCTGATATTAGTACTAAAGGGGGCCGGCCAGGTGACCGAGCGGTTAGCGCGCCTGACTGCAAGGCCAATGGCCGCGGGTTCGAATCCCGCTCTGGGCATGGATATTTCTCTCTCTTCTGCTGTCCTAAGTTGTGTGTGAATGTGGCCCACCCTATGAATGGGTTTGTGGCAGTGTGGCGTGGGCAATGTTAATCGCCTCCGTGACTTTGGTTCACAGGTGCCCACTGGGTAACGCGAAATGAGTAACACATCTGGCATCTTCTAAGGTGAAACGAATAAAGTTCAGTGCCTGCCATTCGAAAAAAAAAGAACTAAAGGGGAAAAAATCTGCCTTGAAATAGTACCCTCCTAAAATCAAGCAACGTGTTTTATGCATCTGCAAAAATCTAATTTTTAAATTTGGCATAAATTTTTAGTACAACGTAGTTACCATGTAAAGCCAAACTTATAAAAAAATTTCCTATCTTACATACACATGGGATGACAGAGAGTAAATTACTTGACTAGGTCACAGGCTAAGTGAAATTAAATCAAAATATTGTCTGGAAAAAGTATCCCGCAAAAAAGGTATTTTAAAAGTTACGGAAACTGTAAAATTTACAAAGTTGATGTTTTGAACAATGCTGTAAATATTACTGGGGACTTATGGAAATTTTAAAAGACGTTATTATCGGCAGAGTTGTGAATAATACTGCCATGCGGTGCTCAATTTTTCACGGTGCTGTTTCTGGGGGCAGCTGACAGTATTGTGAATACAAAAACATGTCACTGTCAATTTCACTCAGTGATATTTGTAATTTTAAAACAAACCCAGAAGATAAGCGAAATCTAGGAATGAGACAAACTTTCCTTCTTGCAAGGTTTTTTGATGGAACTAACATGAATTTGCGTTTAATGGAGAGAAAAACCACGATAACTTTTCACTATTACAACGACGGCAAGAGGATTATGGTCGGTATAACACTGGGAATATTTAACGTTAAAAAAATGGTTGCTGTGAGTTGGGAGAAGATTTCGCATCAACCAGTCACGGCTGAGATTCGAGCCTGGATCACCTCCTGGAGCCACCACGACTCAAGACAACATTTGTTTAATTTTATTTTATTTCATAACCGTCGTTGAACAACCGACCCAATTTTATGGGTTTACGACTACTAATGTTCAACTCCGTAGCCTTGTCATTTTGAACCCAATCCAGAAGACAAGGGATTTCCTGGATCGAGTATAGGGAGAAATTTTCCTTCGTGGAGGACCTTTTGATGGAGCTAACCACTGAGGATATTTCACGTCAGTACTACGGTCAGTGCAAGCCGGATGCGGAATTTGTATCGACTGTGATTCGAACCCGATTCGCCGCATTGAAAGGCGAACGCTCTATTCCCTGAGTCATCACGGCTACATTTGTTTCATTGACAATCTTACGGTCACGGCCACAATTTTATTTAAATTGCACTTTGTGCCTGGCGCCTAACTTGTAACTGTTAACCGTGAGCTTTGCCACATTCGATCTAAGGATCTACGTCACATTCCTGATCTAACCTTTATTTGTTAAAGCGTTGATATATATGTGTGTGTGCGTGTGTGCGTGTGTGTGTGTGTGTGTGTGTGTGTGTGTGCGTGTGCGTGTGCGTGTGTGTGTGTGTGTGTGTGTGTGTGTGTGTGTGTGTGTGTGTGTGTGTGTGTGTGTGTGTGTGTGTGTGTGTGTGTGTGTGTGTGTGTGTGTGTGTGTGTGTGTGTGTGTGTGAATTCAATTTTTTCCCGTTTCTACGCTTTTAATAAAGTAGTTTATTTTGAAAATGGTTTTGTATTAATTTTATAGTCTAATGTCTGTAATCCATGGCTTTTTAATTTGTGAATTGTTATATAACGTACTTGTATTTGTTGTAATTATTTAAAGTTGTAATTAAACCAAATGAAAATAATTTTATACTGTAACCATTATCATGTTTTGGTTCATTTTGCATTTATTTACTTCAGTTTTACACAATCAATTCATAGTATTATAAATCCATTTTCACATAACAACCTAATAATTAACATAACAACCAGTAAACGGGTGAATCTTTGGAAACATAAAAATTCGAAAAAAAAATTTTCTTCAAATTTAAAGTCTTTAAAATTATCTAAATTTTTGTGTGTATTTATTTACTCACATTTATTAATATCTTACAGACATTAGTGCAGTTTATTGAAATTTTCTCAAGAAAAAAAAAATAGAAATTCACCAAATTTTGAAAGCAAGGAAAATGACGTATTAGCTTAGAAGTTTAAGAAACAGTGATTTTAAGCTAATAGTAAGTAACTCAACTTAAGCCTTTATGTCAGATTGACCATGAATTACTTAAATTAATTCTTTCATCCACTGTGGAAAGAATCAAAAATGTTTTTGTTGCTGATGCGTACGGAATAAAGTTGTGCATAATAATCAATCATTAAATAAATCATTAAATCACCTCTTTACAGTATACTGTTTATAAAATTTTCTGGTTACACGTCAATGTCCAGTGATTCATAAGCCAGGAAAATGAAAGCCAGGTTAATGACAAATTTGAAATTTTATAGCATATAGCTTTATTTTAATGAAACATTTTAGCCTAAGACGTTTACATTCCGCAGAATATAACAGAATTTTTTGAAATAACTCAGATAAATCTATGTAGTTCATGCTATTAATGATTTCAAGACAGGAAAATGACAACATAAAAACCTACTCACCTTGAAAAATTGTTTGAAATAGATTTTGAACCAGAAAGTTGGTTCTTAATTCATGCAAAACACATGTTCAAATAGGATGGTATTCTAATCAATCTATTAACATAAAATGTTGATGGCTGGCGCTATCTATTTTGGTTATAAATCACTAAATAAAAGTAGCCAGATTTTCGTGTGACAAACAATTTATTGACCGAAAAAAATATTTTCAACAAAGTTTTTGTAAATAGCAATACCCTCTGAGTACATTCTAGAAATGCTTACAACGGTTGAGATAAAAAAAAATTAGATATTGAAAAATTTTGGGGAAGTTTTGAAACTAGTTATTATCGGGAATATTGTTTGTGACATACCAGGAAAATGATATTTTGAAATTTATTTGAATTTTTTAAATATACAAAACAGTCAATGCTAATGCAAAGTCATTTTTAAAATGCTAACAACAATGCTATTTATCAAATTTTTTTTAAAAAAAGTTCTTTTAGTATTATAGTATTAGGTCTTGGAGCAAGAGACTGTAAATTGTCATATTTCGTGAGAATCACCCAAATAATAATCAAAATAAGGATTTATTATTCTATTTCCGGCTTTATTTATTGTGCAAGCAATGAGGCTGGCCTTCAGTTCCCTAAAAGATTCCCTAAGAAATGCAAGTGTATCGTCATAAAACTTTAATCTGTTATCTCTTGAAGGATTGAAGTCAACACTGGCATGGGAAATAAAATAATCAGATAGTCGCTTTTTCTTAAAAGTAGAGATGTATGTAGCCGACTTATGCGAAATATAACTCGAAGTGTGCTATTTTTATTAATTTATTTTTTATTCTTTAAAATGATTTTATGAATTTATTGGATAAAACCATACTTATTGTCTCGGAAAAACAGGTAACCTTGCAACATATTTTTTTTAATTTTGAATCAATAAATTTCGCACTCAAATCTTACTTATTTATGCTGCATTTATGAAGCTAACATAGTGTGTATTTAATTTAAAAATTTGAATAAAAAACGTTTGACTATTCTTAAATAAAAGTTTGTAAAGCTAAACGCAAATGTGAAACATGCCGATAATTGAAATTAAATTTTAGCCATAATAATAACAATATGCATTATCGTAATTCTTGCTTCAATATTCTATTTAAAAATAATCACAGATGCGGATTTTATGCAATATGTAAAAGAAATGTTCACCGTTAAATCATTTGAAATTGTAAAATATTAAATCATTGACTTTGATTTAAAGTAATGAAGTCAGAAAATAAATACGTAAATAAGAGTTAAAATAAGTGTTAGTGTATCGATATCACACAGCTATGCTATTGATTGCAGTGAGGAGTTGAAACTCTTTGTTATATGTACTTTAGTTCGAAAATGTTCAAATGGAAATGTGCGTTTCTTAATTAAAAGTAAGATCATCAGGGCAAAAAACACTTTTTTTAAAATTTTAATTAGTTTTTGTGGTTTATTTTTAACATTTGAAAAAATTATTAAGATTTTATTGCGTACCGTAAACCGGGGCGAGTCTACCCATTTTTTCAGTTTGTCAACTTTCAAGTGGTCAAACTTTTGTAAATATTAAAGAAAAAAGGCTTTTAATAGGTGTTTCGGAATCGCTATTTATCCCTCTTTAAAGCTGTGAAATCGATTTTAGAAAATATTAACAGTTACGCTGTTACTGCATATTTTTATAGAACTGCTGACAAATCTCTCGTGTGGGGCGAGTCTACCCATTCTACTAAAATGAATGTTAACATTGTAAATAATCAAATTTTACTATTAAATTGTTATTTTAGTTACTACCTAGGACATTTATGAAGTAAAATTCATAACTTTATTATATATTCCATTTTCTTATTCATAAAATAACACAAATTGAGTATTTGATCGATTATCACATTTTGATCACAGTTTTGTTTTTATAATCATTAACATTATAAAATAAAAAAAAATTCTGATTATTGCTGATAAAAATAAATTAAAATTAATATTGTTATTGTTTGGCTTTTATCCTTTGGATAGCTTTTTCCATCTCAGGTGGCATTTTTTTGTAACATTTAAATCCATTTGTTTTGCGAATATAATTCCGAACCATCTGTAACAATAAATAATAATTTATTTAACTTGCATTAAATAAAAAAAGTTAATTTCGTAATATAAAAATTGAAAAAATAGGTAAAATAAACATATTTTATATTTACATTTATATTTAACCTATAAATTTTCTTATTAATGATAAATTTATCAATGAAGAATTAAAATAATATACTTAAATTCATTTAAAATAACTTAATTTTAATATAAACAAAGTTCTAAATTATATTATTATGCTTTATTAAAACTAAATACGAATGGGTAGACTCGCCCCGCGAATTCTGGCTTTTTGTTTACAACAGCAAAACTTACATTCTTTTTGTTTTTTTTCATATAAAATTAATGTAATCTTAGTCTTAGATAAGTTTATCACTTAACCAAAGTGAAAATAGTAATAATAATAATATACTTACGGAGCACCAACTAAAAGTTTGCTGATTTTCAATACAAATCTCTCAAAAGACGTTTGAACAGGTCTGTTAAAAAGACACCAAATAAATAAAAACGGATCAAACTACTACAGCGCCATCTTAGTTAGAGTCTGAACTAAGTCCTCCGTCTTTTATTTGCAATTTAAAATAGTGAAAATTAAATAAAACTAAAATGGGTAGACTCGCGCCGGTTTACGGTACTACATCTGAGCACATGTTTTTTGCAAGTAACCAAATAAGATGACAAGAGAAATAATTTACTGAAGAAAAAATTTTTAGGTAAATTTTGAATCCAAGGAATTAAAATTTTAAAACACAGTAATTAACACTAAAATACGTTTCACACATTTATTCAGAAAACTTGTTAGTTCAGATTCTTTCTATTTCCAGCAACAGCTCTTGATGCCAGTTTAAATTTAAAAAAATTATAAGATACCTGGAGGTTTCTACTAGCAAACCTCCGAATTGCAAAACTCCTTTGAGATGTTATTTCGAAGACTATCAACTATGTTTTGTACTATTACCTTTAACGCAAGTGTACACATTACTGAGTTAGAGATCAATGTAGTTTAAAAAGAAAATTTTACATAATTCCCCTACTTGTATTTGCGACAAAACATGCATAAAAAATTTAAATTCTTCTTTTTCCTCTTAGTCTGTAGCTCAAAACATGCGTGCTATAATCATTAACACTCATAAAAAATTATAGTCCATTATTTTAAAAACAACAAGAGATATCGTGTTTAAGGTGATGAAAAATTGAGAAAATAAATCTGATTTTGAGATAAACATATTTAAAGACTTAAAATCAATAATCTATCCACTGTTATAGCCTTGCAAAAAAAAACTGCTATAACTTTGTAAATACTGGTAGTAAAAACAAAAGCGAAATAATTTTAGCTAACAGTATAAGAATTTTAAATATATAATAAACTCATTTTCGAAAATTTTGCCCAAAATCATGTTTTTGTACTAGTCGGAAATAAAAAAAAGAAAAGACAGAAAAAAAGCTGGGAATAAACCACTGAACTTCATTCTCATCCAATCTAAGAATTAGGCATTTTGCCAAAAACTTGAGGTCACGTAAACTGCCGATTCGAAAGGGAAGAATCTTCGGGAAAAGTTTTAAAACTTTCTTTATAAACATTATCCAGTTTTCTAGTTTATAATTCCAAAAAAAATCATTGATAAAAGTGAGCTAAATTCTATTCCTAACAGTCTACGTAAAATATATCATAAACTAAATTCGCATTGATATATTTTTAATATAAGAATGTCCCTTAAAAATTCTTTAAAAATGTTGAAAATCTTATATTTTCAAGCTGTGACGTTATGTCAGGAAAAAACGCAGGGGAAAAAATTTTCAGAAACGACGACGGCAGAAACTGATTCTAATTTACCGAAAAGTACGCAGTTTTATTATTGTTTTAATTGTACAGTTTATTTATTCGAAAGAGTAGAAAATATGTAAATTTTTACGTATTGGCTAATTACTCCATAACAATTACACCTGTCTAAATAAATTGAATCAAATATGTTTTATAGATTATGTATTATTAGATAGAAATGTATGAAAAATATGTGTATTATATACATATTTTTTATAGAACTTGGTTTCGTAATTTAGCCTAATTCATATGATCTGGTGCATTTCTTTTTGCACTTTTCAACTGGGAAGAAACTTTATCACAAACATTTATACTGAGCATATGCCATAATTTTTACCTAAATTGATACCAAATTAATGAAGATGTTTAAGGAGTCTTTTCGCTAATTTTAGAAAGAGGAGGGTCGGGATGAATGTAACATTTTTGTTCCTATTTTTAAATCACATTAACCGATGTGCATTTTAACTAAAAGCAACGGAAAAAAATCTTCAAAATGTTGTGTTTTTGAGCTCTTATATAACTCGAATCATGCCAAATAATTATGTTTAATATTAAATTAATTAGCTCAAAAAAATAAGGACTTTATTTTTAACATCTTACTGCTTCGATTTTTAAAATTTTCAAGTTGCTTGTTAATTTTAATGAAACTATATTAATACAAACTTATATTTCTCCATTTTGTTTGCTCATTTGCATTAATGGACATTACATTTTTAAGGAAGTTAAGAACCACGTGAATAAAGCGCAAATAAAGTACAAAAACGGACATACTATAGCTTCGGTTCTTTAAACAAGAACATTCCTCAGTGACTAAATGCCAAATGACATTAAAAAAAGCAAAGAGATAAACGTACAAAAGGGGTTTAATCAATCAAGAAAGAGAAACAAGTTTAAACAAGATAATAAAGAAACAGGTGTGAGGGGGTTTGGCGGGAACCCCAGGAGGCAAAAGATAAAATTTGTATAGATTTCCAAATATTGGTAAAAGGTGGGACTGAATTTATTCAAAAAGTACATTTTTAGAGCATTTTTTATTAAAAAAGCTGCTTTTAAATTAAATACACATTTCAAAATAATATTTATTAAATAAATATTAAAAGATAGGGTAAGTTGGGGGAAAGTGGGTACATGGAGGAAAGTGGGTAAAATTAAAAAACATCCATTTTCGTCTTTCAAGTTGAAATAATTTATTTACTATTTTTAGAGACATTTACTGGTATTATAGCAAGCATTTTTATTTCAATTTTAAAAAGTGATAAAAAATTTAATCTTTAAAAACTATCTGTTAATGAATAACTTATAAAGTATGTCAGTTTAAGCTGTTGATGAACTTTTTTCTAATATCATTAAAAACTGTCAAAAACTTACAACTAAGTTCCGTTTAAACTGGTAGAGGGACATCTAAAGAACAACTCAACATGAAAATTTAAGAATTAATTTCAAAATTGTATTTATTATGAATTGTTTTCTTAAGTGGGGTAAAGTGGGTACATGATAAGGCTTAGCTAAATGTTGTGTGATAGGATATTTTTTGCCTCTGTGTTAGCTCTTGTAAATATCTAATACTCTATATTGTATGATGAAATAGTTAAAAAAATAATTTACTTGTTTGTTTATAACACTGAAAATTATTTTAACGATAAAAAAATTTCTTTTAAATTTCATTTTACAAAGAAAGGAATGATAGAAGGAATGACAATTTAACAACATATGATACAATTAAAAAGGAATTAAGAAAATAGCACAATGATACAATTTAATGAGCATATTTAAATATGTAGTTTTCAAGCAAGTTTCTACCTTTCTGAGCCAGTTTCTTCAGGGAAAATAAAACTATTTCTATAAAGTAACTACATTCAATATAAATATATTTCTGGTATAAAAAGTAAAAAACAAATTTCAAATTTCCAATATAGATATTTATTTTTACACTCTCATTTGTATTTCAAAAAAGGCAAAAACTACTGCACTTTTCTTTATTTTTGATGATAATGTGAAAAGGGCAGCAAAATATTTAGCATTCGAAGCGAAACCTAATTTTGATAGACGCGGAATTTAATTTAATAACACGAAATAATAATTTAATAATACGAAAAAAATATGTTTACGCATTTGTTTTTTAAATATAATCATGACTCATTTATTTAAGAGCATTTTTATTTCTAAAACAATATTTGTTTTTTAGTGAAATATATAATAATTTTAGAACTAAACACACTTTACCCCGGAGTAAAGTGGATTTATCAAAACTTTGAATGCATTACTGTAAGAAGGTCCCTCAAAATGAATAAGTTATGCCTCAAATTTAATCTATATTAATTCAATTTACATAAAATGCATTAAAATTTTTTTTAATTATTTTACATAAAATGCATTAAAATGCATTAATTTTCAGTAAAATAAATTTAACGGCTTAATTTTATAGCCTTCTTTAAAAAAAATTGATTTTATACCCACTTTACCCCAACTGACCTTATATTTTCGTTGTTTTGATTTTTTAAATAAGTATATTTAATACTTCTTGCTTCTATCCTAACGTTATAAGATAGCATGTTTTTAAAATTATATGTGTTCACAGAATTATATGTGTTAAAATTACATGTGTTGCAGAATTATCTTTGTTAAAATTTCATTTTATATATAAAACGAACACCTTAATAATTTTTTATTTGAGAATTTAATTCTCAAGCGGTAAAATTCAATCATAACGGTTCGAGAAAATGACCTTAAATATGCTAAAATATTAAAGAATTTTTATAAAAATTTATAAAAATTTTTTACGTTTCAAAATCAGAAACAAAATAATTTCTTTTTCTGAATAAATATCAACCAAATCATAGAATAAATGGATTCTTTACTCTCAAAATAGAAGAGAAGTAGCCGAAATCTGGAAAATATGGTCTCATTAGTTTCAGCAGAAGAGCAATTTTCAATTTGGATCCGTTAATATGGCCTTCCCTCCGCCAGACATCTTATAAGCATTTAAGCGAATCTAAACATTTCTGGGTGCAATTATAAAGCTTATTCACTCAAAGATAATTCCATGCCAAAAAAATAAAATAGAAACATTGATTGTTTTTTATTAATTATTTTAATGGGGGGAAAATATTGAATTTTAAGGTATACTTATTTTTATACATATTTAATCAACGTAATTTTCTCTGAATAAATCCAAAATTTTCAGGAAATAGGTCGACTCGTTTCAAGAAATAAAAATTTTAAAAAATAATTATACCTTAAAATATGGAGAAACACACACACACACAAAAACTTGAAAAAATTGCATTAAAGTTTTCTTTTGTCTCTTTCCAGCTTAAACTATTACCATGTTTTCCAATTGGAAGCCATTATCTATAGTTTGAGGGTTAAAGATCTAACTCTATCGAAGAAAGGGTTCGTTTATTCAAACTAACTACATTTTTGTGTCCAATTTCATAACATAAAATATTGTTTGCACAAATTAATTTGCATATTTATGCTTAGACCAGTGATTCTCAACCTTTTTTTTGTTGCCGCACACTTTCAATGATTTCGAAATTTGACGGCACACAATGAAAAAAATTAGATTAAAAGTTGTTTAATTACCCATCTTACACTGTGTTACATAGTTTGTGATAATAATTTTGAATGTGAAATAAAATAATATGTACTACAAAAGCACATTTATTAAGGGATTAATTATTTCTTTCGACCAATTTTTTATTAGTTAGTAACAGTTATTTATTTTTTTGCTAGTTATTAATTGTTAGCTTGTTTTCTATAATTATTAACTGTTATTTTTTTGTGATTTCTTGTTAACTAGTTCTTTTGCTAATTATTAATTGTTAGCTAAATTTTTGTTAGTTATCCTTTGTTAATTTGTTTTTTATATATTTGTTTTTTAGTTATCCTTTGTAAATCGCATGGCGTACTTTAATGATTAGCTCTTACAACATTTTTTAAAATTGTGTGTCATATACAATTTAAACACTTATAAATTATAATATATATAAATATATATATATATATATATATATATATATATATATATATATATATATATATATATATATATATATATATATATATATTATAATTTTTATTGTATCATTTCTAATATTTGGCGGTACATTTTAAAAATTTGGCGGCACAGTGGTTGAGAATCACTGGCTTAGATCCTCGGACCGTAAAGGTTGAATCCTAGTACGAGCTAACCTGAATCATTTGATGATAATTTATCATGGAGTTCTCCTTTTTTTATTTCGCAGTCTGTTCTTCTTTTTTATATTTCAAGAACTGGCTTCGTCATGAAAAATAAGGCTTTCAACACTTGGAAGAGTTGGCTAATTGCTGTGGTATGCTGCATTGTTTACTGCTTGCTAGTACTTGTGTATAGACTGTCATCACTGTTTTATGCTGAACTAATTGAAATATACAACGTAGATAGAAAAACAGCTTCTATACCCTTTGTAGTTATGGGATTTGTCAGATGCTTTTCAGGTAACGAGTCTAAACCTAATTTTTTTGCTGAAATAAAAACATGATTAATTTATTTTTTCAAAAAAAGAAATTATATACTTTTTTCCTTATCTTTAGGCTTCATCTTTGGAGTTCTGGGTGAAAGATTTGGATTACAACGAATGGTTTACCTGGGTTGCTATCTATCCGTGTTAGGAGTCGGAGCTAGTTATTTTGCCCATAACATAATAACTTTATCTGTAACTCTAGGATTGATTTATGGTAATTACACTAAAGTAATTATATTTAATTAGAGATTTTCACATTGTTCCAGTTTTAATTCTGGAACAAAACGATGTTCCAAAATAACATTGTAATTCTTAAAATTTTTCATCAACCGATATTACAGAGATTACTGATTAAATTTCAAAAATTGCAAAATTTAAAATGATGGATCCAAATGTAAAACTTCTGTTCTATAGTTTTTAATTATGAGATGGCACAACATATCAAAATATCAAATCCATGATAAATGTCCCCTAATCAGTTATTCATTGATATTTTTAGGTGATTTTACTAATTAATTGGAAAATATTAGTGTTATTGAAAATGTTGAATATAAATTGATGAGTTTTCCTTTATTTTTGAAAAAAATCAATATTTAAGAATATCAAAAACAATAGTAAAAATCCAGAAATTAATCACTGCTAGATAAATTTAGATGTCTGAGGTACTTTTCTACCAAATAAATTTCAGAGTTTGTGAAATTCAAAATAATGAATTCAAAGTGGTTACTGCAGTTTCAAATCTTAACAAGTATAGTATTCCATGACGCAAGAATAATATTAAAAAATCTCATTATTAGATTCAATGATTACTAAATACCTTTGAATTCTTGAAGTAGCTTTAATTATTAAAACTTGGATAATTCTTAATGATGGTCTCAAAACTAATTCATTCTGAATCAAATTTAAATAAGCCATCTTAATGTTCTAAAAATTTTAGAATAACAAAGCAATGATGAAAATTTATTAATCAATCATTACTAAATACCTTCAGTTACTTGGTGTATCTTATTTCATAAAGAATACTTATAAGGAATATTACATAAAGAGTACTTATAACATAAAGAGTTCTTACTATTAAAGAGTATCGTCTAAAAATTTAACTACCTTATGATATTGCAACTATTATTAGTTATAATAAAAACTGTTTTTATGGTATTACTAATTACAAGTCACACTTTGTCAAATTTAAGGTATATAAATAAGTAATTATAAATACTCAGATATACGAAGACAATTAGATAATGTATTTTATTCGAGGGAATAAGGAAAAAATTAAGCGTGAATGACTTCTCATTCGAGCTTGGAACAGCCTGGTAAGATTAATATTTATTAATACCCAATTTAACAGAGTATTGTGGAGAAAAAAGGGACACTAGGTCTGGCTGATGTCACCACATGAGAGCTTGAAATCGCTTAATAAAATTAATCATCACTCACACCCCGTTTAATAAAGTGTCGCAGCAAAAAGGACCAACAACACCAGCACATGACCCTACACCAACGTCTCGTATGGGGCCGCTATCTGTTAAAGATAATCGCGGCCAGAAAACAGATAGCTTCATGGCAAAGATGGCCTTTCACAGAACTCCCAACCCCAACAACTCCAGGGTGAAGTCCGTGGCTGATTAGCAACCCAAATCCCCTCTAACAGACCATAGCTATATCAGAATAGGCAAAAACGTCCATGCATATGAAAACATTTTATAGAAATACAGCTTGTAATAAAATGTAATTCGTAATATGAAGATTTCTAACTGATACACCTGCTCGCTCTGGACGTTGATAGCTGATTAAAAGTAGGTCTATGGACAGACTTGCTTTTGCAAAATAAAAGACCCACACAAGCTATTAAGTGAATCATTTTTAGAATAGTTGGTCAAAATGATTACCTTTTTCTTTAATAATGGTGAATGAAGTATATTCTTATATGATGATGATATGAATATGGTGAATGAAGAATGTTGTTTTTTTTTAAATAATTCTAATAATTCCAATTATAGTTAAATAAATGTCACTATTTTACTTGAGATCATAAAACCAGGAAGGAAATTTAACCGAAGTCTACCGACACATTTACATTCAAAATATTCATTGCGGACATAATATGATATTCATAACGAAAAACAGACTCTCCTACACACTGTGAATATATACAGAAAACCCACCTTTATCTTAGTTTGTTTTATGTTCTAAAATCATGATAAAATCGAAGGGTGCCTCAAAGTTCACCCAAGATGTGAATTTTTTGCCAATACGATGTTGCCAATAAAGTAAAACGGCAACGAAAGAGCCGACAGTTCAAAATTATCAAAATAGGACAGACAGAACAACGAGTTATCGTTTTTGAGCTGTATTAAGTAAATCCCTGATTATGTAAGCTCTCGTTTGCTGAACAACATCAGCAATACAGATTAAGAGATAATACAGTTTAACCAATTTTATACGCAACAGTAAACTTTATATTTCATGAATCAATTAAAAAGTCAATATTTTCAATTTAAAATCTAAGATTCCATTCAAAATTATTTCTCACATGAGTTCGAGAAACCTGTATACTGACAATCATGAGCAATTTTTAATGGAAAAACAGTTTACCATTGATTTTTTATTCTATTTTGATCAGAAATGTAAGCAAAGATACATTCACTTCCTTAAAGATTATTGCCCTTTATAAGCATAGCGAGCAAGATGCGAAGACTCTTAATTTAAAAAGAACTATCAAATTAATTTTATATAAATCTTCTTTATATCTTATTAAAAGATATTCCGTTTCCTATCTTATTACTAAAGAAATATTGTTTTTTATATCTATCAAATCTCATGTAATATTTCCTTTAATTATGTTTTAGGTTTTGGATTTACTGCAACAGCATTATTACCCAATATCATTAGAGAACATTTTGACGCAACTGCTACAACTCTATCAAATGGATTAATTGGTATTGGACCATGCCTCACCGCAATAGTATTTCCCGGTCTTGTAATTTATTTTATAGAAGATTATGGTGTGCCTGGCTCATTTTTACTTTCATCTGGTGTGATATTAAACGCAATTCCTTTTATCATGATACTTAAACCGAGAAATAAGTTAACAAAATTTCGTAAAACAACCATGGACATTGAAAAAAGTGAATCACATAATAGCCAAGACAAAACTGTGAGTGGTTTTGAAGACTTGGATACATCATTCAATAATGAAGAAACCATCACAAATTTAAACGCAAGCAAACAAAATGAAGATAAAAGGCAATTGAATCTATGTGAGAAAAAAATTGACCTTATTACTGTAACTACAACTTTCAATAGAAAAAAAATTCCAAAATGTTCCTTGCATAATAAAGAAGGCTGTCATTGCATTAATATATCGTCTAAAGAAACTAAAAATATGCCTCAAAATATTTACCACCAGAAGGTCTTTGAAGAGTTTTCTAATCCATCAGCAAGTAATGTAGATAAGCAACCAAAAAACGTAACAACAAATATCACAAATTCTAAACATACTAATTCCCAAGAACTAAAAATCGCTTGCCAACAAGATGATTCAATGGATAAAAGAAATAAAGAAGAGAAAAAGGGTTTTTTCTATACTTTTAATGTGTTTAAAGATTTAACATTTATAGCTCTAATACTCGTTCAGGGTTTATTAGCCTATACTTTTAATATATGGTTGACTACCATGATTGACTATTCCAGAGATAAAGGAATTGATAGGAGTTATGAAATATATATTTTGGCACTAAACCCTATAACGGATATTGCAGGCCGTTTAGGTTTAGCTTGGGTGACAGATAAAGGTTTCCTTACTGTCCCTAATTATTGTGCACTCTTGTACATTTTGTTGGGTCTTTCAAGCATTTGCATCGCCCTAGCAAGAGATTTTGCAATAATGACTTTAGGACTTCTGGTCATGACTTTCGCAATAGGAGCGTTCATGGGAATTTATCCAGCCATGAGTTATGAATTTATTGAAAAGGATAAACAGGCAGTCTCTATTGCTTCAATTGGTCTAGCGTATGCCCCTCTTGGTTTTACCGTTTCTCCTCTAATTGGTAAGAATAACAAAATTCATGTTCAATTGTGTAAGATTTTAATTTCCACATATTTATGTAGAAGTCGTCGGCTAATTGCAAACTTCAGACGTCATTGGTTAGGCTTATTGCAGGGAGACTTGTAAGAACTTTGCAAAGTGGGGGATTTTTTCATTTAGCCAATGACATGTATAAGAAGAACTTGTAACAATGTTGATAAGCCATGCATTTTTAAATGTGATATTCTTGTATTAAAGTGTTATTTAAAATTGTTTCCAGATGGGCACTTTAAAGGCTCATAGAATTTACCCTTGGTAACAGCAGAATACAAGGACACATCTTATTATGTTTTCGTGATATTTTATATCATATTGTCCGGCATGCCCAGGGTATTTTATTTTATAAACGTTACCATGAACAGCAGACCCAATTTTGGGTATATCACTACCAATCCTCAACCCCGTAGCCTTGTAATTTTGAACCCTATCCAGAAGACAAGGGAACTCCTGGAGAAAGGATTGGGAGAAACTTGCCTTCGTGCAGGACTTTTTGATGAAGATCACCCCGCATTTGCGTTTCATAGAGATAAAACCACGAAAACCTCCCATAGTTAGTCTGAAAACAAGGGGACTCTATCTCATGATCAGTCAGTTTACCACTAAGGATATTATTACGTTAGCACTATGGTCGGAATGATCGGGGTGCGAAATTCGTATCGAAGATTCGAACCCGGTTCACCTTACTGGAAGGCGAGTACTCTATTCCCTGAACCACCACGGCTTATGCCCATTTTATAAAAGAATTCCGACCGGGCTTATAGCTTACCCTTACAATACCCAGTAGGGCATGTAAGTATTTAATAAGAAATGCAAATTAAACGCAACCTAGAATTTTGACGAAAATCCCTTCGTTTTAAGCATATTTACTGAAGCTTCAATGCAATTGTTTTCATAAACGTCTGTCAGTGTTGTTTATTTGTATACCAATGACAATATATATTTAATTTATTAAGTAAAATTATTGAATAGAGCGTATTTTATTGCACCCTACACAGATGTTACAAAATAAAAATAACTTACTAAAGTTTAATATATATCTACATGTACTTCTAAATTTTTGTGGACGAATGGAAATTAGTATGTACATAAAAAAATATTCTTACCTATACAAATAAGAGAAACATTCAAAATTACCGATAAAAATGAAATTAATTTTAATCGAATGAAAATCCAATATTCCTTAAAAGTATCGATATACTAAGTTGCAAAATCGGACCTTTACTCCATCAGGAAAAAAATTGACTTAGAGTCTTGGAGGGTCCCTCCATCCCATGATTGGTATTGGCGGAGATGACTTGAGGGCTCCATTGGCCTTTCCTGCTATAGAGCCGACCAGACGGCGCTGTCGAGATTTGCCAGCGGCCACCTGAGGAGTGACTTCTTTTGCAATGTAAACAGGGTTTTCCCGGTTTGTGCAAAGTGCGGAGTGGAAAGTACGTCCCGGGAGCACATTCTGGCTTGTCTTCACATTTCTAAGGAGACTTTCGCGACGGACCCTTTGCTTGCCCTGGACTTTTTGAGAGTGTATGGATTCATGGATAATGTCTAGCTGCCGCTAGACAGTGAGGGGATTAGTCACACACACACACACAAAATCGGACACATAATGATCGTGCTTTCTAAGTAAAAACATGCTTTTTTTTGTCAGATTTATATTCTTGACCTTAGTTATTAATCTATTGATTTCTTGATTCTTATACTAAATATAATGGTTTAAACAAGAGAACTGATAGAAATTTGGACCCTTTAATGCTTATTTTATTGCTTCTATATTTCCTATATCTATAGAATTATTTAAGTGAATCTAAAACTTTCTGCTCACAGTTATTAATCTTGCTTATTCCAACATACAATCATGCAAAAAAAAAAAAATTTCAATAATATTTTATTATTCCTACTATCATATTAAATTATAGTTGAAAATTTTTATGATTGTAAGCTATGCAAATTTCTATATCATTTTTAAACTATGTAATTTTCAATACGAAAATAGAAGATTTATGTAAAATTGACGAAATTGTTTCGGGGTAATAAACTTTAAAAAATATCGTACATTTAATTTCTCAGGAACTTTTTAAGGATTTCGTTCAAGATGTGCATTTTGTCACTTAAAATTACATATACGAAAATGATGTTTAAATTTGTATAGCATAGAATTCAAAATTTTAGTCTGCGATTTATATAAATGTATCAAAATGTTTATGTGCATGTATGTACCGTATACAAATCCACAATTCTTAACCGATCCCAACAAATTTGATGCGCATACGTTCCAAGACGCGTCGGAATTGTCGACTTTAAAACTCTCCCCGATAACCGGTTTACGCCCAACGTCCCAAAGAAAAGGATTTTTCATAGGATTAGATAAAGATTTTATAATATAAGCGAATCGCTAGCTTGCCGCTCAAGTAAATCAAAATTTAGTTTCATCTCAGGTATTTATGAATTATTTATCATAGGTTTTCTATGTTAGGCTTATTACAAGTAAAATGAACGTTAAATATTTCACGAAGTTTCATGATAATGTCAAAGAATCCTTATTTTAAAAGCCATGTGAGACTGTTGAGGCTAGTATGCCGACAATATCAACTTTCATCTATTAAAAGGTACCCAAAGATTGTAAATTGTTGTTTAATATTAGTAGTGGTAGTTACGCCACTCTATTCCCCACCAGAATTTTATCATGGATAGAATTCGAGGATTCCACTAGTTGCCTTATTTGTAAAAGACCGGGAGAGTTGTATTAAGTTCCCCGGATTTTGAACGCAAGAAGTGAGAGCTGTATTAAGTTCACATTGTGTGTGTGGTCGCTCCTGTGTTGCTACAAACAGGAGTGTGGGCAGGATCCCGTCGTGAGTAGATGAGACTGAGAAGCAACAGCGCGAGGAGGAGGATGACGCACGACACAAACAGCAAGTCAACTTCACTATGTGTACCATCCATCAAAGTAGACGTGTCCTAGTCGAAATGGGCGTAACATACGACGTAGGCGATTTTATAACACGTTCGGGTCACCAATGTGGTTCAAAATCTTGTGATTTATGCTGACGATGTTAACCTTTATCTATCAAAAGGTACCTCAAGATTGAATCGAGTTAGCATGTCTTATATAATAGTGAATGTTTACTGTTCGTAGTGGTAGTTGCTCATATTGATATTCACGCTTTTGAAATGCTTTTATAAACCTAAATAATGTCTATATAACATCTAAAAACCAAAATACTTTCTTAGAACATTTCATCAACATTTGTTTTCAAGACACGCTTGTCAACAAAATGTGACCACTCTTGTCAGTGGCTCACCACTAGTTCTTAGTCCAATTTTTTATAAAGAACTAATCTCGCTTTAAAAAAAAATTTACTTCACCAACTCATTTTTAAATTTATTAAACTTATTTGGTCCAAGCACTTTAGTAAAGTTGTCAGCTATTTTCTTATCTGTTAGAAAATATTTTATATTTACCAAACCTTCGTTGTCCTTTTCTTTTATGAAATGAAATCTCACAACAATATGCTTAATCACAACAACTTTTTTTACCAAACTTATTGCACTTTGGTTATCTATATTTAGAGTAGCAGAAATCTTTTTTTCCAGTCATTTATTCTATTAAATTCTTAAAATAGACTAGTTCTAGAACATTCTGCAGAGGCAAAATTATTCTGCTTCTGCACTTGATATTGCAACTATAGATTGTTTTTTTTTGCATCAACTTCTTGGACCACTAAAGAAAAATATTAAATATTATATGATACTTAAACAAATTTCAGGATCTTCCACATAGTCGGAACACAACAGGCAACTAGTTCTTCCTCGCAACTATCTTTTAAATAAACAATTCCATCTTTTACACATCCTTTCAGACATCTTAAAATTTTAAAATCCTATTAGCATTTGAGATATTTTCTTTTAAGGTATTCTTAACATGTCTGCTACTGTTATCTACCACAAAAGTTATATCTCGTTTTGTTCTAGATGAAAGATATAAAAGAGCTCTATTTTTCTCTATGGCAAACTCATTCTTTCAAGATCTTACGATTTATTACTTTGTATTATCATAGGAGTATTGATTGCCTTTGCGTTTTGCATTGTGAATTTTTCTATTATTTGATTTGCAGTAGGTTCTTGATGAATTTTTATCTCAGTTCCACTACTTTTAAAATTTATTCCTAAAAATAAATTTGGTTCTTCTCACGATGTTATTTTAAATTCTTTTCATAAGTTTTCAATCAAACCAACAAATTTTGCTTTGTTAGAACTTGTTGAAAGGATACCATCAACGTTTATAGCAAGTAATATGGTTTTATCCTAATTTCTCTTTCGATTTTATCTCATTTAAACCTTTATTATTTAGAAATTATTTTTACCATTTATTCCAATTGAGAAGAGCCTGCTTTAAACCATACCATGATTTTTGTGGTTTGCATACTTTACTTTAATCTTCATAATCTTCTGTTATCTTCTTGTAGATTTATTCATCCAATTTTTTACAGAGAAAAGCAGTTTTTATGCCGAATTTCATCATATTATACCCTTTCTTTATCGTTAGACGAAACATAATTCCTAAAAGTTTTACAGCTTGCAACAGAACTAAATTTTTCTAGAAAATTTTCACCATATTTTGTTCACAACCTCTTCCTACTAAACGAGCTTTGAATTTTCTATTTTCCTCAATTCTTTAAAACCCACTTAATTCTTAAATTTTTTTTATTTTTTCTTCTTTCTTTTCAACATCTGCCCAAGTTCTATTTTTCTTCAAAGAATCTTTTTCGTCTGCAATAGCTTTTTTCTAATCTTCGCTGCCAGGTTCATTTATAGCTTCTTGATATGTTAAAAAAAAACATAATATTTTAAATATGCTGGTTGTCTTCTTTCTCTTTTTCCTCCTAATTCTTCAGAATTAAATTTTTCCCTCAAAGCTTCTAGAGTTTCAACACATTCTTCCTCAATTTCGTCAGCAAATATTTTTGCAACTTCTGTATTATCATCAGATTGAATAATTTCTTTCATTTTTGAATTGCTTATATGTTTATATTTGCTTAATAATGCATCTCTTGAATTTCTTATTTTTTTGCTTTCTTTATCCCATAGTTTATAACCATTTGGTGCATAACCAACAAATATAAGTTTGTTACTTCGGCTTTCTAGTTTCTTTAACTTACTAAGATTCTTTGCAAAGACTTAACTACCAAATATTTTCAGTCTTGATAAATTAGGTTTTTTCTGAAACTAAATTTCAGCTTGAGCTATTATTAATGCATTTGATGGACTTGTGTTTAACAAATATACTACAATCAATAGACCTTCACCCTGCATTTCATCTTTGAGTTTGAAGTCAAGTAATAAGCCTCTTGTGTTATCTGGAATACTACGATTAACGCGTACAGCCTCAGCATTTAATTGAAGGGAATATGGAATGATGTAATCAAGAACAATTTTCCTTGATTTGTCCAGCGTTTAAATTCGTATAAAATATATTTATCTCCATTATCACCGATCAATTTTGAAACACTGAACAACCATTTCGCAATCACTTCCTAAACATACAATTCCTTGAATTTCCTGCTACCTCGAATTTATTTTTAATTGGATAAACCATCACAAAATGTGTGAATTCGTCTAAAAAATGTTATGAAATATTTCTTTATTTTCCATGCGTTATTTTCTATTGTTCCACAAACATCCGAGTGTTAACTCTAATGGCCTAGTTGCTTTAGAACGCTCACTTGAAAATAGACGGTAAGCTTGTTTTGCATTTAAACATACTTCACAACGATGAGAAATATATTTTAATTTCATCAAATTTATCCCGTTTGAATTACTAACTTATTTCTTCATACTATCAGTGCTTAATTGCGCAAGATTTTTATGCCATCAGTTTGCATTATTTTCCTCACTGGTGACTGGTTAATTTAGTTTAACTTCATGCAGCCGGACTTATTCTTTTTACCTTCCAATAACATTTACTTCCTTAGATCTTATCGCTTTATATTTAACAAATTTTACTACACCATCATTTTCTTTTATGAGAACAAATTTTTACTCAAATCCGGAAGGTACAACATATTTTTCAATATGCATCTTTCAGATTCAATAGTTCCTTTGCATTCAGCTTTCTTAACTTCAGATGATTTTTCCTCCAAAGTAATTTCTGCTGAAATAGTGGGAGGGGTTTTTTAAAGCACTTTAAATGTTTATCTTATGAAAAGAAGATTCCAAATCAACTACCCAAACATCCGAAAAATCAGAGCATTTATTTAAAGTTAAAAACGTTGCAGCTTCATTTTGCTCTTGTTGGTTTTACAAAAATAACAATCTTTATCAAAGTGATTGTGCTTGTATTACAGTTATATGATGAACTTTTGCGGTTTTTTGCTAAATGTGACGAGCTATTGCACTTGAAACATTTTCTTTCCTTAAATGAGTTTGAAACTTAAATTTGCATAATTTAAATAAATTATCAGTACTTTTACATTTAAAGCATCTTCTAACTTGTTTTAGAAGCAAACGATTCGTTATTTTCCGCAACTTTTATATTTTATTCTTCTCTAAATTACCTTGCTACTAAAATCGTTAAAGATTTTTTCCTTTCTCTCAGTAGATTTCCATGCTCTTCAAAAATGATTATATTATTCTGGAAGAATAAATAAAAATTTAGGTACAACAATTTCCTCGTCGATTTGATTATCCAACGCTTTTAAAGCGAAGCGATGTGTTCGAATTTGCTTATATTAGTGGCAATAACCAAGTCTTTGTTCGATCAATACGTGAAAAATTTTTGCGAATAAAGACACTTTTGTTATTCCGAGTTTGATTCAAAAACACCACATAATTTTGAAAACATATTAAAAACAGCATTATATGTTTAAGTATGTATCATTAACTCTTTTATCAATTGCACTTACTATAATTTATAGTGCTTTGACATTATTTTTGTTCCACATAGTTTTGGCATTCGATGTTTCTGCACCATTTTTATTATCAGTTACGATACCGCACAAAGCATTTCCTTTTAGGTAAATTGTTATTTCAGATTTCCATATTGCAAAAGTTGATCTTAAACTTTTCAATAATAATTATAGCACCACTTACCAATTTCATATTTTTTCTTTTATTTATTATTCTTCAGCTTTATGGAGCTATTGAACTGCCTCTACGTTCTGAGGCTTATGGCATGTTTGGAGCAATGGCTCGACGAAAAAATTACACATTCGTTGAGACAAACAAAACAGTTAATGTGACACAAAATATTTTCATAAACATACGCAGAGTTGTTGTCGTCCACAATTAAGGCAGAGCGGGTGCGATTGTTCTTGTTTTCCATGTGATGCCATGTATGTCCCCGAATTCAACTTCTACCACACCCATACGTCACATACGTTTATAGGGAGGACTCATTCATGCATCCATTCATTTGTCCACAGATCGTAATTTTGACCTCAACCAGAGAATGATCAATCTCCAATTTAGTACCCCCAGAGGTATTGATTTGTTATGGGAATATGGAGGATTTTTTGACAGGACAGATTTAAAGTGCACCAGTCACCATTTACTACACGGGGAATCTCCGGCCGGCTGGATTCGAACTCCCGTTTTCAAAAACGTGGTTCCAGCTCCCTTCAAACCAGGCTATCCCAGCCAACATACGCAGAGTAGATCATAGGTTTTACTTTTTGAGGTTGCTACTTTCTTTACTTTAAAACATTTCCACGACATTTATTTTTAATACACGTATTTCAACAAAACGTTGCCACTCCAATATGTTCTTGGGGATTAATAAAAAAGCTAATAATTATTTTTATAACACCGTGAACGAGTAGTGTGTTAATATTAGGGTGCTTATCCGTTTCGGAGAGTTTGTACATAATAGGCACCGAATTTAGTATTATAGATTCTTATTACCACAACACCTGTAAAGGTACAAATAATAGTAGGTGATTTTTACGGCCTTTGAAAATGTTTATTACGTAACATTAGTTCGCAAAAAATTATTGCAGAAATATTTGTGCCATTACTAATAATTTTTGTTAATTACAGTTAATTGATTTTGGTACTAGATACAAATTGAAATATAAATAATTGCGTTAAAAAGCGAAATTAATGGATAAGAGGTACTAATTCGTACTTGAGAACTGTAGTATAAAAATCTCATTACTGTTATTAAGGCCGATGATTCTTGATTAGTTTATTAATAGGTACCCCTTTTATTACATCAATTGGTGTTTTTTAATATATACTAATGCTAGTAACAAGATACAGAAATTAGACTAAAATGGTCATTTAAAAAAAATCTGTGGCTTTATGAACAAAACCAATTTTCTTTTGCAATCCCCACCTAGGCAAGATCAGGTATTCGTATAAATACAACAAAACAAAAAGGTCCCCAGAGTTATTTGCTTTTTTCGAAACAGTTCGAAGAGCAGGTATTCAGCCAGTTAATAAATAAATAATTAGAAATAAGCATTATTTAATACATAAAATCTTTGAAAAAAAGTGTTTTATAGTTGTGTGCAAAAAGCAATTGATTTTCCTAAATCGTTACAGAAATTGTACGAAATACATGAGAAATGAAATTAATATGAACGGTGTCGACCACTTTTCTGACTAAAATTGGGGCGGTTATTTTCCAGATTGTGGCTCCCTCCCCGTCTGTTTTAATAGTCAAAAATCCTAAAATGACAAAAAAAAGGCATGTTTATCAGAAATAATCACTTTTTGTGTCTGACTTTATAACTTAATTAACAAGCATATTTGAGGTCAATCTTTAATTTCATCGACTAGGTCAACCTTCATCTATCAAGAGCGACCTCTTGATGGATTCAAGTTAACACGTCTTATTTATATACTAGTTATTTGGTATTTAATATTTATAGTGGTATAGTTTAGCCACATTACTCCCCTTCCAGAATTTTATGTGTGGTAGAATTCGATGAATGAACTATTGTGATATATTACTAGTTGATTCATGCTGTTTTACTTTATTTATATCAATTTGCTCATATTGTTTCTTCATTATTTGGTTTATAGTATTTCGCTTATTTTTTTTATTCATTTTATTTTTTTTTCTTAATTATTTGTTTATTGACCGGGAGACTTAATTTACTTCACTTCATCCGATTTTTTTTAGCAGTATATTTTTAAGCAAATCAACTGTTTAATGTGAATAATCCATCATTGTTGGCATATCACTTCCGCAGGCCACCATTGAAGGGAATTTAATTTTATCGACTATGTCAACTTTCATCAATATAGAGGTACCTTAAGATGGATTCAGGTTAACATGTTTCATATACTAGTGATTTGGTATTTAATATTTATAGTGGTAGTTACGCTACAAATTTTTTACTTCATTAAAATTGGAACTTACGTAGTATGTTAAAATCCAATCATCAGAAGAATTATTGTACGCATTAAAAAAATATTTGTTTCTGCCAATCATATTAAAATTTTTAATCTTCACTTCTTTACAGGATATTTCAGAGGACACCTCGGGTCATATGATGGACTCTATTATTTACTTGCAGCTATGAACTTTGCCTGTAGCTTAATTGTTTTAATGCTGCCTAAGCTGGCCAACAGAAGAGAAAGGATGAAAGCTGCAGCAGTTGAAATAGTTAATTGACATAATTAATAAGATTTGGGCAATATTAGCTCATTTTTAAACTTAAGTAGTTTTTTCAGTTTTTTAATTGTTACTAGTCGACAGTGATGGGCTTTATTCGTGGAAATTTTAGTCCTGACTAATTAATCCTAAAATTTAGCCATTATTCATTAATCATTATGCGAATTTATATAAATTTTAAATAATGATTGATGACAAAATTTATTAGTCTTGACTATTTCTTATGAATAATTTTTTAAGTAACGAAGCAAATATTATGTTATTTTCAATAAATGTCATTTCATTTCGCTAATTCCTGCAATAGATTACAGATGTTATTAATTGCAGTTATAAATTAGTTATTTATCAAATTTGTAATCATGATTACAAGCAATTACGAAACAAATAATGTTAATTTTTCCTCAAAATATGTTTTGATTACTTATAAACACAGCCAAAAGAGAATCAAGATTATAAGAAATTATAACCTGTGACTACAAATAATCGTAATTATGAATAGTCGTGTTGTTTTTTAGTCATAATGTACGATTACAATAATATTTATACATATATATATGTATATATATGCAATATATATATATATATATATATATATATATATATATATATATATATATATATATATATATATATATATATATATATATATATATATATATATATATATATATATATATATATATATATATATATATATATATATATATATATATATATATATATATATATATATATATATATATATATATATATATATATATATATATATATATATATATATATATATAATGGGCAGATCTCTAAAGCCTTTAACTTTTGATAATAAAAAAAAATAATAAAAAATAATAGGCACACTATTTTTACACCACCAGAATTGTTTGAAAATGTATAAAATATCAGAAAATAATCATGAACATCGAAAATTTTGATGCCCTTATAAGTATACACAAAAAATTAAAATTTTTGAACTAATTTTTCTAGGTTTATGTACAGTTCATTAAAAATCATAAAAACGACAGAAGTATCATTTATTTAATAAACATATAAACTTATTGAACCTATTCTTCTTTTATTGAGCAATTTTTTCTTTTTAATAATTTCATCCATATTTACCCTTCATTTTTATCAGAAATTATTAGTATCATAAATGAATTGAAAAATTTTAATACTAAGTTAAATTGTTATAAAATGTATAAAAAGGCTTACTTTAATTATTTTCAGTCAAAAAACATATTCAATTAGTAAAACATAGGGAAAAAACTAAGTTCTGATTTGTTAAATTCAATTATTTAATCCTGAGGTTACTGTTAGACAGGGTTACGGTCTGGACAACCTCGGGACTATATCGAAAACTTTACCTAGATGCAACGCAAGGCGATGCACACAACACAAAAAATAAATTAGGTAATGACAAACGTGTGATCAAAATTTTGATTGATTTTAACATTTACTTTTTAGATCTGCGTCTGATTACGGTCTTGGCTTCGTAACTGTTACCTCACCGAATGACAGTTTGTGATAAATTCGATTAATTTATAATTACTACAAATAAAAATATTTATCTATAATAATGATACAAGTTTGTTCTACTTTAAATAAGCTTTTCAAATATCACTAGCATAAAACTCGCAGAATTGGATTGTATACCTTTTTTTTTCAATTTTCGATGGTTACGGTTTGACGTGCCGAAATTTGGCGACAAACTTTAAGTGTTTGCAAACGTCAGTATTCACGAAAAATATCAAACAAGAAAATATGATAGTACAGCTGAGCTACTAAATTATGTTTTTAGAGATTTTCAGTTTTTTTTAAACAGAATGAATATTGAAGAAAAAAAGTATGTTAAACACTCATGAAAAGTTTTCAAATGTAGGATTGAAGTAAGAAATGAAAGCCAAAAGCAAGTTACTCGCGATTAAAACTGTACGTATCTTAAATTTAGTAATGCACAGTTATTCCTGTAATTTTATTAGAATTAATTTTCGCGTATTATGCTATATATTTATGAGAAAAGTTTGAAGACGTATAGGTTAATGATTCCATGCAAAATAAATAAATACAAAAAAACACGAAGAAAATTAAGAAAAACAGTAAGTTTCATTTATTGCCCATAAGCTGCAAGTAAACGGAACTCAAAGATAAGTTCAAAATGAAGATAAAACAAAGGAAAATTGCAGACACTTGAAAAAGGAGGGGGGAAATAATAATAAAAAAAAAATAACAAACAACTGGAGGAAAAAAAAAGGGATAATTTTTTTTTTCAAAATCCGAAAAATAAAAGATATAATCTTTTCATCAAACCACACGATTATATCAGCCAAACAGAGTGCTTTCTGATATTGTATCAATATAGCCAAAGCAAAATATATCAATACAATAGTGTGAGGAGCACTCAAAAAAATTTTTACAAAAATTACAACAAAAAAATAGAACACAGTAAGTAAAAAAAACACGTAAAAACAGAAAGTAAAATAAAATAAAAAGAAAAAACAGAATAAAACATAAAACATTATCTGTAAAGCGAGTAGCGAATTCAAATGAACTTACATGAACGGGAAATTTTTCAAGAAGGATTTAAAATATTTTTGCTGCGCAAATTGAGCGTAACTAGAGGAGTTTTGTTTTAAAGTGCCGTTCTTACTGCATTCCTGAAGTGCGTTTGATCTGTTAGTTACCAAGGATGGGCCCGAAAATGGAGGTTATTTAGTAAATAATATTATACAAGGTAATATTATGCTGGATAATTTAAAGAAATTAACCATTAATAATTTAAAAAATAAATATTTATTTAAGAAAAAAATATAAAAGAGAAAAGAGAAACATGAATTGCCTGTTTTGCACAGAAATTTGGCCACGGATTTGCCCGAAATGGATTTGCACATGGAAAAATTTTATAAATTAGCGAAGAAATTTATTAGTAAATAATTTTACCAACGGATTTGCCCGAAATGGATTTGCACATGGAAAAATTATATAAATTAACAAAGAAAAAAAATTCAGTAGATAATTTTAGCCACTTATTTGCCCAAAATGGACTTGCACATGGAAAAATTGAATAAATTAATAAAGAAATTTTTAGCAAATAATTTTAGCCACGGATTGGCCCGAAATAGATTTGCACATGGAAAAATTATATAAATTAACGAAGGAATTTTTTTAGTAAAGGAATTTTTTAGTAAATAATTTCGACCACGGATTTGCCCGAAATGGATTTGCACATGGAAAAATTATACAAATTAACAAAAAAATTATTTAGTAAATAATTTTGTCCGCGGATTTACCAGAAATGGATTTGCACATGGGAAAATTATATAAATTAATAGAGAATTTTTTTAGTAAATATATCTACAAAAATATACGATTAATTCAATGATTTTATATAGAATTTTATTACTTTAGTTGGGTATCCATTGTTTTTTATCAAATTTTGAAAGAGTTTATCGATTTGCTTTTTGGATAAATAAATATTACTACATATTCTTTTAATTCTATTCATTTCATTAAAAGTGGTATTTATTGTTGTTGTTGTTGTTGTTGATTTACGTCGCACTAGAGCTGCACAATGGGCTATTGGCGACGGTCTGGGAAACATCCCTGAGGATGATCCGAAGACATGCCATCACAATTTTGATCCTCTGCAGAGGGGATGGCACCCCCGCTTCGGTAGCCCAACGACCTGCGCGCGAAGTCGAGCACTTTACGGTAGCACAGTTTAACGAGGACCAATACCGCACACCCTCGGTCCCTACGCAGACTGATCCAAGTGGGTCACCCACCCGCACACTGACCGCAGCCAGTGATGCTTGACTTCGGTGATCTGATGAGAACCGTGTCTTAACGATCAGTCCACTGCGGGACAAAAGTGGTATTTAAATAGATGCTCCTAGAAACATTAGAATTCCAAGTAATTAGTTTATTTAAATTTAAATTAAAATCATTTCTTTTATCGTATAATTCAACAAAACAGATATTTTCTTCTTTTATAATATCCAAATCCAAAAAATTGAAATTAATATTATCATCATGATTACGAAGCAAGATTAATTCGTCGGGGCAAATACCATTTAATAAAATAGTATAATTTCGAAAATTACAGATAATTAAGTCATCAATATATCTAAAAATAAATTCAATACTAAGAGTATATTTTTTTCATCATGATGCAAAAATAAGTTAACTAAGAGACATGAATAATTAGATCCTTGTGGTATTCCATTAATTTGAAGAAAAATATCCCTTCCATTGTAAAGATAATTATTAAAAAGGCAAAAATTATTCAGAATGTCCCAATAATCAAAATCGCAAAGGATATTTTTTAAATCATAGTAATAATTCAAAAGGACATCTTTTAGTTAAGAAAGGGGAATGCTGTTGAAAAGATTCTGGAAATCAAAAGTCGCAATAGAATTAATTTTATGATGCTTAATGAATTCTAAAATCGGGTGATTATTAGTGATAATCCAAGAGAAACGTTCTTAAAAATATTGTTAATAATTTTATTTAAGTAGTTAGAGAAAATGGTGCCAGGTTTAGTTAGATAAGTATTAGATCCACATGTGATAATTCTAAATTTTACAGGAATTTTATGAAATTTAGGACTGATAATTAAGTAAGGAAATTGTATATTGCTAATTTTAATTTTTAATCTCTTATATAAAGCTAAAATTTTTTAATTACAATATTATTATTGAAATTACTAAGTTTAAAATTTTTACTACATTTTAATTCCGTATTTAAAAGTTCAGCATAAATTTTTTTACAGAAGTTATTGTTAGCTTTGTCTATAGGAGTAATGACAAAATTTTTTTGAAGTTGCTTAATTGATTGAACAATATTAGAAAAATTTGTTGGATTGGTACTGTTATTTAAATTATCCTTATTACTGAAAACTAAGTTTTTAAAGTAATAATAAACACCCCATTTCCATTCTGTTAACATACCTAAAGATAAAGAGAATCTATATGATATCTTTAAACTAAATCTATTGAGATCATTAAGAAAGTATTTTAGAATTTTATTGATTGATATATGGTAAATGGGTCTAAATTTTGTGCCTTTTATCATTAAATTCCTAAGTTCTAAGTTTTCTATAATATTTCAATTACCAGTAATAATATGTTTATGATGTTTATCAACAAAATCAAATATTTTTCTTCCTCACAGTGTCTAGTTACGCTCAATTTACGATTTTGTTTTCATACTTTGCAATCTGGCAATCTTGTTACGAAAATATTTTAAATCATTCTTGAAAAATTTCCCGTTCATGTAAGTACATTTGAATTTGCTACTCGCTTTATAGATTATGTCTTATTCTGTTTTTTTTTCTTTTTATTTATTTTATTTTCTGTTTTTACATGTTATTTTTACTTATTGTGTTCTATTTTTTTGTTGTAATTTTTGTAAAAAATTTATGAGTGCTCCTCACACTATTGTATTGATATATTTTGCTTTTGCTATATTGATACAATATCAGAAAGCACTCTTTCTTGCGGATATAATCGTGTGGACTGATGAAAAGATTATATCTTTTATTTTCCGGATTTTGTAAAAACATTTTATCCCTTTTTTCCCAAAGTTGTTCGTTTTTTTTCTTATTATTATTATTTCCCCCCCCCCCTTTTTTATGTGTCTGTAATTTTCCTTTGTTTTATCTTCATTTTGAACTTACCGTATGAGTTCTGTTTACTTGCAGCTTATGCGCAATAAATGAAACAATAATGAATATATATATATATAGAATGATATTGATGACCCTTGATTAAGTCCCTCAAAATCAATAACGATCATCCTTTAATAATTAACAAGTATTCACACAGAATCAGGAGTCACAGAGGCTCCTTCTCAAACTACACAGGTTAGTTTAACACTTATAACTTTTTTTTACACAAATCACACAGACTCATACCTTAACCATCCAGGTTTGCCTTTATGTTTTCAACCACTACTCTTCCTTCCCATCGAAGTAGTTCTAATAGTTTTATTAAGGAGAGTGACATCTATCGGACTCTCACAGAGGTTGTTTCGTGTCTCGTTTATCACACACACATATATCACACACGTTTATCACACACATATATATATATATATATATATATATATATATATATATATATATATATATATATATATATATATATATATATATATATATATATATATATATATATATATATATATATATATATATATATATATATATATATATATATATATATATATATATATATATATATATATATATATATATATATAAATAAATACAAGAAAACACGAAGAAAGTTAAGAAAAACAATAAGTTTCATTTTTGGCTTCACATTTGGCATTTTCGCTCTTTTGTTTTCATATTTTGTAATCTGGCAATCTTTCTGCGAAAACATTTTTAAATCATTCTTGAAAAATATCCGTCCATGTAAGTTAATCTGATTTTGCTGCTCGCTTTATAGTCCCCCCCTTTTTAATGTTTTTTCTTTTTATTTTATTTTATTATCTGTTTTTACATGTTATTTTTACTTTTTGTGATCTATTTTTTGTTGTTATTTTTATAAAAATATTTCTTGAGTGCTCCTCACACTATTGTATTAATATATTTAGCTTTGGCTTTATTGATACAATATCAGAAAGCACTCTGTTCTGCGGATATAATCGTGTGGGCTGAAGAAAAGATTATATCTTTTTTTTCGGTTTTTTTTCCGGTTTCTTAATTAATATTTCTTTTTTTTTTTAATTTTTTTTTTAAATAAACTGTTGTTTGTTATTTTTTTACTTATTATTTCCCCCCCCCTTTTTTTTCATATGTCTATTATTTTTCTTTGTTTTATTCTTCATTTTGAACATATATATATATCCTAGTTTACGTATTTAATATCTTATATAAATAGTACTTGCAACCTATTATTTATAGATAATTTCTTGTTTCATAGTGTGGGAAAAAATATAGAATTTTTTATTCAAAAATTGTAAAACAATATGGTCATGAAAGCACTATCACTAGGAAATCCTCTCTCTAATATGAGATTCATACTTTATTTTTTCTAAATAAAAAAACAATTTTTTTTCTTTTTACTACGCTTTTAATAAAATAATTAATTTTAAAAAGGATTTATATTAATTTCACAGTTTAACGCCTTTAATCCATGGCATTTTAATTTGTGAATTGTTATATAACGAATTTGTAATTTTTTTAATTATTTAAAGTTGTAATTAAACCAAATCAAAATAATTTTATACAGTAACCATTATAATGTTTTGGTTCATTTTGCATTCATTTACTTAAGTTTCAAACACCCAATTCATAGTATTATTAATCTATTTTCACATAACAACCTAATAATTAACGTAACAACAAGTAAATAATAATCAAAATAAGAATCTACTATTCTATTTTCGGCTTTATTTATTGTGCAAGCAATGAGACTGTTCTTCAGTTCCCGAAAAGATTCCAAAGAAATGCAAGTGTATCGTCATAAAACTTTAATCTGTTATCTCTTGAAGGATTGAAGTCAACACTGGGATGGGAAATAAAATAATCAGATGGTCGCCTTTTCTTAAAAGTAAAGATGTATGTTGTCGACTTATGCGAAATATAACTCGAAGTGTGCTATTTTTATTAATTTATTTTTTATTCTTTAAAATGATTTTATAAATTTATTGGATAAAACCATACTTTATTGTCTCGGAAAAACAGGTAACAATGTAACATATTTTTTGTATTTTAAATCAATAAATTTCACACTCAAATCTTCTTAAATCTAACTAATTTATGCTGCATTTATGAAGCTAACATAGTGTGTATTTAATTTAAAAATTCAAATAAAAAACTTTGGACTATTCTTAAATAAAAGTTTGAAAAGCTAAACGCAAATGTGAAACATGCCGATAATTTTAATTAAAATTAAATTTTAGCCACGATAGTAACGATATGTATAATCGAAATTCTTGCTTCTATATTCCATTTAAAAATAATTACAGATGCTGATTTCATGCAATATGTAAAAGAAATGTTCACCGTTAAATCATTTGAAATTGTAAAATATTAAATCATTGACTTTGATTTAAAGTAATGAAGTCAGAAAATAAATACGTAAATAAGTGTTAAAATTAGTGTTAGTGTATCGATATCACACAGCTATGCTATTGATTGCAGTGAGGAGTTAAAGATCTTTATTCCACTTTAGTTCGAAAATGTTCAAATGGAAATGTGTGTTTCCTAATTAAAAGTAAGATCATCAGAGCAAAAAACACTTTTTTTTTTAAATTTTAATTAGTTTTCGTGGTTTATTTTTAACATTTGAAAAAAATTATTAAGATTTTATTGCGTACTACATCTGAGCACATGTTTTGTGCAAGTAGCAAAATAAGATGACAAGGGAAATAATTTACTGAAGAAAAGTTCTTTAGGTAAATTTTGAATTCAAGGAATTAAAATTTTAAAAAGCAGTAATTAACACTAAAATACGTTTCACGCATTTAAAAAATTATGAGATACCTGGAGGTTTCTACTAGCAAACCTCGGAATTGCTTGCGCAGGACGATTTTTAAATACAGCAGCCAAAAAAATCAAAATATTGGTGTGAATTAATTATCAACACTAAAACGCAAATTAAAAACTTGAAGTTTAGAAGTAAAGAAGTTGTTAAAGTTTATCTTTTGATATTCGCTTATGGGATTTGAATTTTATATTTTAACCATTGTTATATAATACCAAAAAATGACCTCTAATTTTATACATTAAGTGAAATATGCTAAAAACGGCTTAAAATGTGAATATTTATTTCAGTTAATTCTGCTGGCATGTAAAGGTTTCCGACCAGTTTTGACAACTTTTTTTTAAATATTAATATAAAATTTAAAAAAAGCTAGTTTATTTGTTTTATTGCAACTTGGAACTATTATTATTTTTTAAATAGCCATTTTTAGTTAAAAATAAGCCAATTTTTGTATATACGTTGCACACAGTAAAAAATTTATATCGCATAAAACCAAAAATCCTTTAAGATTTTATTTCGAAGACTATCAACTATGTTTTGAACTATTACCTTAAAATCAAGTGTATACATTGTATCAATGTAGTTAAAAAAATGTAGTTAGGGATCAATGTAGTTAAAAAAGCAAGTTTAAAAAATTTCCCTACTTGTATTTGAGACAAAAATGCATACAAAATTTAAATTCTACTTTTTCCTCTTAGTCTGCGGTTCAAAACACGTGCGCTATAATCATTAACACTCATAAAAAATTGTAGATCACTATGTTAAAAACAAGAGATATCGTGTTTAAGGTGATGAAAAATTGAGAAGAAAAAAATCTGATTTTTAGATAAACACCTTTAAAGACTAAAAATCATTAATCTACTACTATTATCTCCTTGCAAAAAAACTGCTATAACTTTGTAAATGCTGGTAGTACAAACAAAAGTAAAGTATTTTTAGAAAGCTAACAGTACAGGAATTTTATTTATATAATAAACTCATTTTCGAAAATTTTGCCCAAAATAATGTTTCTGCTCTAGTCAGAATTAAAAAAAAGGACAGAAAAAGAAGCTAGAAATAAACCATTGAACTTCATTCTCATCCAATCTAATAATTAGGCAATTTGTCAAAAACTTGAAGTCACGTAAACTGCAGATTTGAAAGTGAAAAATCTTCGGAAAATGTTTTTAAACTTTTTTTATATTAATAAACATTATCCAGTTTTTCAGTTTATAATTCTCAAAAATAAAATCATTGATGAAAGCGAGCTAAATTTTATTCCTAACAGTCTACGTGAAATATATCATAAACTAATATTCGCATTGATATATTTTTAATATAAGAATGTCCCTTAAAAATTCTTTAAAAATGTTGAAAATCTTATATTTTTAAACTGTGACGTTATGTCAAGAAAAAACACAGGGGAGAAAATTTTTCGAAACGACGACGGTAGAAACTGATTTTAATTTACCGAAAAGTACATATTTTTATTATCGTTTTAATTGTGCAGTTTATTTTTTCGAAAGTGTAGAAACTATGTAAATTTTTACGTTTTGGCTAATTACTCCATAAAAATTACACCTGTCTAAATAAATCGAATCAAATATGTTTTATAGATTATGTATTTTTAGATAGAAATGTATGAAAAATATGTGTATTATATATATATATTTTTTACAGAACTTGGTTTTGTAATTTAGCCTAATTCATATGATCTGGTGCATTTCTTTTATTACTTTTCAACAGGGACGAAACTTTATCACAAATATTTATAGGGTAAACTAACCAGTGAAGGAACACTTAAGCTTCGCTTGCCTTTTAAAAAATCATATTAATTTCAAAATTTGTAATTTTACTTAAATAACAGTGTCGACATATTTGTTACTAATTGCAAATTATGCAAAAAAATTGTAGAGAACATACATAATATTGTTTTAAAGTTTTGGAGGTAAAAATAACAAGTAGTAAGAAGACCTAGTGAAGGAACAGCTCTTACCAGTGAATGAACACCCAGTAAAGGAACACTTAATTTTGGTTATTTTTTAATGCTCTTTATGAATTTATAGGCCATAGAAATATTTAAAACTAAGCATAATCTTGAAATTATAACATATAAATACTTGGAAAATGTTGACTTTTCTTTTGTAATCATGAGTTGAAAATTAAAGTGTCAACATATTAGCATATACTGTTCATTCACGGGGAAATCTACGCCCAGTAAAGGAACATGCATGTTCCCTCACTGGTTAGAAGTTGTTTTTCGTATTTTAAACATATTTTTGACGCTGATCATCACTATAGGTACAAGAAAATTAAAGTTTTTCTTTTATTTTCATTAACTTAGAAAAAAAACCAGTAAAGGAACACTTGTTCCTTCACTGGTTTTTCATCGTTTGGTGATCCAGTGAATAAACAGCCCCTTATCTCAGTACTTTATTATACTATGATGCTTAAGAAAAATAAAACGTAACTTCAATAACTATATTTTGAATTCTCTTTTTCACAGTGAGAAAAATAAAACTATTGCATACAATTAATTCCACTTCAAACATATAAAACTCACTTTATAATTTTTTCAAAGAAGCAAGGTGTTGCAGAGATAATAACAAATTCAAAATTTTTTCCTGAGAGGTCTATCTGACCAGGTAATCCAAAGCATTGATAGATGACTTCTTATTGTTTGGCAGTAAGTTATTCTTACCAATCAATCTACAGAAAAACTTTCAAATTCTTAATCAATATATAAGAAATGCTCCTTCACTGGGTAGTGTTCCTTCCCTGGTCGGTTTACCCTACTAAGCATATGCCATAATTTGTCGTTTTACCAAATTAATACCAAATTAATAAAGATGTTTAAAGAGTCTTTTCGCTAATTTTAGAAAGAGGAGGGTCGGGATGAATGTAACATTTTTGTTCCTATTGTTGCCAGAGGTCAGAAATTAAGTACGCTTTCTATATCCCCCCCCCTAAAATCACATCAACCGATGTACATTTTAACTAAAAGCAAGGTCTCAAACGGAAAAAAAAATCTTTAAAATGTTGCGTTTTTGGGCTCCTATATAACTCGGAATATGACAAATAATTATGTTTAACATTAAATTAGTTAGCTCAAAGAAAATAGAGAGTTTATTTTTAACATCTTACTATTTCGATTTTAAAATAGCTTGTTAATTTTAATAAAACTATAAGGATGCAAACAAACTCATATTTCTCTATTTTATTAGCACATTGCATTTTTAAGGAAGTTAAAGACCACGTGAATAAAGCACAAATAAAGTACAAAAACGGACATACTATAGTTTCGGTTCCCTAAGCAAGAATGCTCCTCAGTGACTAAACGCCAAATGACATTTAAAAAGCAAGGAGATAAACGTATAAAAGGGGTTTAATCAATCAGGAAACAGGAACAAGTTTGAACAGGATAATAAAAAAACAGGTGTGAGGGGGTTTGGCGGGAACCCCAGGAGGCAAAAGATAAAATTTGGATAGATTTCCAAATATTGGTAAAAGGTGGGATTGGATTTAATCAAAAAGTACATTTTTAAACCATTTTTTATTAAAAAAAGCTGCTTTTAAATTAAATACACATTTCAAAGTGATATTTATTAAATAAATACTAAAGAAATAGGGTAAGTTGGGGGAAAGTGGGTAGATATTAAAAAACATCTATTTTCGCCCTTTAAGTTGAAATAATTTATTTACTATTTTTAGAGACATTTACTGGGATTATAGCAAGCATTTCTTATTTCAATTTTAAAAAGTGATAAAAAAAATTTAATGTTTTCAAACTATCTGTTTATGATCAACTTCTAAAGTATGTCAGTTTGAGTTGTTGACGAACTTTCTTCTAATATCATTAAAAACTGTCGAAAACTATTAATTTCGGTTTAAACTGGTAGAGCGACATCTGAAATTAACAAGAAAATTTAAGAATACATTTCAAAATTGTATTTATTATGAATTGTTTTCTTAGGTGGGGCAAAGTGCGTACATGGTTAGGCTTAGCTAAGTGTTGTGTGATTGGATATTTTTTGCCTCTGTGTTAGCTCTTGTAAATATCTAATGCTCTATGTTGTATAATGAAATAGCTAAAAAATAATTTACTTGTTTGATTATAGCCCAGCAAAATAATTTTAACGATAAGAAAAACTTCTTTTAAACTTCATTTTACAAAGAAAGGAATGATCTGGGGAATGCCAATTTAACAACATATAATAGGCACAATTAAAAAAGGATTAAGAAAATAGCGCAATGAAACAACTTAATGAGCATAGTTAAAGATGTAAATAAGTATTCAAGCAAGTTTCTACTTTTCTATGGCAGTTTTTTCTGGGAAAACAAAACTATTTCCTCAAAGTAACTGAATTCACTACAAATATATTTCTGGTATAAAAAGTTTTAAAAAAACTTTAAATTTCCTACATAGATATTACTTTTTACTCTCTCATTTATATTTCAAAAAAAGCAAAAACTATTACTTTTCTTTATTTTTGATGATATTGTGAAAAGTGCAGCAAAATATTCAGCATTCAAAGTGAAACCTAATTTTGATAGACCTAACAATACGAAATAATAATTTAATATTACTTTAATTTAATAATACGAAAAAAATATTTCTTAGCATTTGTTTTTTAATATTATCATGATACATTTATTTAAGAGCATTTTTATTTCTAAAACAATATTTGCATTTATTTTTTAGTGAAATATATATTAATTTTATAACTATATATACTTTACCCCGGAGTAAAGTGGATAGATCAAAACTTTAAATGCATTACAGTAAGAAAGTCCCCCAAAATTAATAGGTTATGCCTCAAATTTAATCTTTATTAATCCAATTATGCATCAAAATTTTCAGTAAAATAAATTTAACGGTTTAATTTTATAGCCTTCTTTAAAAAAAGAGCTCGATTTTTTACCCACTTTACCCCAACTGACCCTACACTTTCGTTTTTTGATTTTCAAAATAAGTATATTTAATACTTCTTGCTTCTATCTAACGTCATAATATAACTTGTTTTTAAAATTACATGTCTTACAGAATTATGTGTGTTAAAAGTATATGTGTTGCAGAATTATATTTGTTAAAATTACATTTTATTATATAAAAAGCGAATACCTTAATATTTTTTTTGTCGTTGATAGTTTTCTGGGAAGTGCATAAACTATTCCCGCATAACTATTACCATATTTTCCAATTGGAAGCTACTATCTATAGGTTGAGGGTTAAAAATCCAACTCTATCGAAGAAAGAGCATATGTTTATTCAAACTAACTATGTTTTTGTGTCCAATTTCGTACCATAAATTATTGTTTGCACAAATTAATTTGCATATTTATGCTTAGACCAGTGATTCTCAACCTCTTTTTTTTGTTGCGGCACACTATCAACGATTTCGAAATTTGACGGCACACAATGAAAAAAATTAGATTAAAAGTTGTTTAATTACCCATCTTACACTGTGTTACATAGTTTGTGATAATAATTTTGAATGTGAAATAAAATAATATGTACTACAAAAGCTCATTTATTAAGGGATTAATTATTTATTTCGACCAATTTTTAACTAGTTAGTAATAGTTATTTATTTTTTTGCTAGTTATTAATTGTTAGCTTGTTTTCTATAATTATTAACTGTTATTTTTTTGTGATTTCTCGTTAACTAGTTCTTTTGCTAATTATTAATTGTTAGCTAAATTTTTGTTAGTTATCCTTTGTTAATCTGTTTTTTATATATTTGCTTTTTAGTTATCCTTTGATAATTGCATAGCGTACTTTAATGATTAGCTCTTACAACATTTTTTAAAATTGTGTGTCATATACAATTTAAACACTTCCATCTTATTTTAAGATTGTCAGAGACAATACAATCGCCGACAAAGATGTTCACGCGGTTAAAGCGCGAAAAAATTTTAAAAAGTATATAGTATATAGTGAATATATATATATATATATATATATATATATTATAATTTTTAATGTATCATTTCTAATATTTGGCGGTACATTTTAAGAATTTGGCGGCACGCAAAAGTGCCGCGGCACAGTGGTTGAGAATCACTGGCTTAGACCCTCGGGCCGTAAAGATGAATCCTAGTACGAGAAAACCTGAATCATTCGATGGTAAGTTATTATGACGCTCTCTTTTTTTATTTTATTTATTTCGCACGTTGTTCTTCTTTTTTATATTTCAAGAACTGGCTTCGTCATGAAAAAGAAGGCTTTCAACACTTGGAAGAGTTGGCTAATTGCTGTGGTATGCTGCATTGTTTACTGCTTACTAATACTTGTGTATAGACTGTCATCACTCTTTTATGCTGAAGTAATTGAAATATACAACGTAGATAGAAAAACAGCTTCCATACCCTTTGTCGTTATGGGATTCGTCAGATGCCTTTCAGGTAACGATCCGTAAGCCTAATCTTTTCGTTAAAATGAAAACATTTATATCGTTTTCAAAAAAATAATAATAATAACTATATACTTTTTTCGTTATCTTTAGGCTTCATCTTTGGAGTTCTAGGTGAAAGATTTGGATTACAACGAATGGTCTACCTGGGTTGCTATCTATCCGCGTTAGGAGTCGGAGCTAGTTATTTTGCCCATAACATAATAACTTTATCTGTAACTCAACTCTTGGATTGATTTATGGTAATTATGCTAAAGTAATTATACTTAATCAGAGATTCTCATAATGTTTCGGTTTTAATTCTGAAGCAAAACGATGTTCCAAAATAGCATTGGAATTATTAAAATTTTAAAAATTTTTATTCACCGATATTACAGACATTACTTGTTAAATTTCAAAAAATTGCAAAATTTGAAATTATGAATTCAAATGTAAAACTTCTGTTCTAGTTTTTAATTATTAGATAACACAACAAATCATATCAAATCCCTGATAAATGTCCCCTAATCAGTTGTTCATTGATATATTTAGGTGCTTTTACTAAGTAATTGTAAAATATTAGCGTAATTGAAATGCTTAATCTAAGTTGATAGATTTTCTTTTATTTTTGAAAAAACTTTAATGTTCAGGGACATCAAAAACAAGGATAAAAATACAGAAAATAATGACTACTAGATAACTTTGGATACTTGAGATATTTTTATACCAATTAAATTTCAGAGTTTGTGAAATTCAAAATAATGTAATCTACTGCAGTTTCAAATCTTAACAAGTACAGTATTTCATGAAACCGGAATTAATAATAAAAAATCTCATTACTAGAATCAATGATTACTAGATACCTTTAAATTCTTGAAGTAACTTTAAATATTAAAAATTGGATAATTCTTAATGATGGTTTCAAAAATAATTGATTCTGAATCAAATTTAAACAAACCATCTCTATGTTCTATAAATTTAAGAATAACAAACCAATGGTAAATATTTATAAATTAATTATTACTAAACACCTTCAGTTACTTGAAATAGCTTATTACAGAGAGAATACTTATAAAAAAATATTACATAAAGAGTATTTATAACATAAAGAGTTCCTACTATATAAAGAGTATCGTTTAAAAAATGAACTACCTTATGATATTACAAATATTATTATTTATAAAATAAACTGTTTTCATGGTATTACTAACTACAAGCCACGATTTGTCAAATTGAAAATGTTAGATCTAACAAGACAAGGCATATAAATAAGTAACGATAAATATTCAAATATACAAAGGCAATTAGATAATGTGTTTTATTCCCGGGAATAAAGAAAAAATTAAGTGTGAATGGTTCTCATTTGAGCTTGAAACAGCCTTTTAAAATTAATCTATATATATATATTTTTCTTACACGGCACCAAAAAAAAGCCTCATTACAACTCCCCGAATGGCAACGTTAGAAAATCGACCAATGATAGCTGCTAAAAATGTCACATGACAAATGTCACATGAGGTGGCTCAACATATAGCGCTTTTAAAAACGGAAACAATAACCAGAGTGAGCATTATCAGGTTGTTCAATTCAGATTCATGCCCTAAAAACATGATAATATTTAATTTAAACTCAATTAGGAATTAATTAATTAATTGAAGTGAGAATGCTCTAAAAGGCCGCTGTTGAATTGATATTTTTCTACTGGGAGCTACCTAAACGTCTAAAAAACGTCTAAGTGTTTGTATTGAATGCATTGAATTTTTTTATATTTCGCGTTTATTTATGCATTGAATTTTCACGCTTTAAAATGCAGAATATTAGTGAAGCTGCTAGGATTTTTAAACGTAATGAAAGAAAACGTGTTCGAAGAGCCCAAGAAAGTGTTGAGGAATGTTATGGAAAACGTAGATTGCAGAGATCAAGTGCAATAATAACTGTTCAAGATGTAACAGTAGATGTCGAAGAGTATAATATCTGCCAAAATCAAAACTCCCCGATTAGAAATGCAGCATGGCGACCTCCACATGGTATTTCTCGGGTAATGCTAACAGCCATGCATTTTAATTTATTGTATGTAAAACATCCTTATTTTGTTCTAAAATGTTATGTACTTTATCACAAATGTTAATTAATATAGAAATTGATTTCAATAATGCTGATCACCAAAAAATATTTCATTTGGTGATAAAACAAATTTTTGTGTTCTTGAAAATGAAAGACTTTTTGAGGGTTATTATCTCACAGGGAAAAGTTAGGGTTTAAAGTTTATATTTTTAAATAATAAAATTTTTTTCTAAAACTTTCAGAATTTCTAGCATTAACTAATTTATTATACACATTTAGTTGAATTTAGGTGAGTAACTGCAATATTTGATCATTTATTTTGCTAATATGTTTCTCATTTAGCTAATGTTTTGATTTTTTCACCATGTACAATCTAAATAGCTAATATACTTTTTTAAAAGCCAATAAGAACATTGATAGAATTCTTCTACATAAGTACAATACTATGTCTTTGATGGTAAAATACTATGTCTTTGATGATAATATATTATGTCTTTGTGCTAGAACATTGTGTTCATTGGCGAGCGAGCGCAGCGAGCCATGGTTCACGGCGTGAACCACATAGGATTGAGTAGCAATTCTCGGGGGTTGGCGAGCGTTAGCGAGCAGGGGGCGGAGCCTCCTAGTATTTAATAATACCCAATTTAACAGAGTGTTGTGGAGAAAAAAGGGACACTAGGTATGCCTGATGTCACCGCATGAGTGCTTGGAATTGCTTAGTAAAATTAATCATCACTCACACACCGTCCAACAGCAACACCAACACACGACCCCTCACCTACGTCCCCGTAGGGGCATCTATCGGCTTAAGATAATTGTGGTCAGAAAAATACATTTTGCCATAAGAGAACAGAAAAACAAACTTTCAAATAGATATCTCTATGGCAAAGATGGCCCTTCTCTCAGAACCCCCAGCCTCGTCAACCCCAACAACTCTAGTGTGAAGTTCGTGGCTGATTAGCACCCCAAATCCCCTCAAACAGAGCATAGTTATATCAGAATAGGCAAAAAAGTTCATACGTATGAAAATATTTTTATTGAAATACAATTTGCAGTAAAGTGTATTTCGTAATATGGAGATTTCAAACTGATACCCCTGTTCGTACTGTACGCTGATAGCTGACAAAAAGTAGTTCTATAGACACACTTGCTTTTGCAAAATAAAAGACACTATAAAAGCTATTAAGTTAATCATTTGCAGAATAGTAGGCTAAATTAATTACCATTTTCTATAATAATCGTGAAATGACAAATATTTTCTGTTTCGAAATCTTTCTAATAATTCCAATTATAATTAAATAAATTTTACTATCTCTACAACTTAAGATAATAAAACAGAGAAAGAAAGAATTTTAGCCGTAGTCTACAGACATTCAAAATAATTATTGCAGACACAATATGATATTAATAACGAAACCCTGACTCTCCTACACACTCTGAATATATACAGCAAACTCACCTTTATCTTAATTTGTTTTATTTTCTAAAATCGTGATAAAATTAAAGGGTGCCTCAAAGTTCACCCAAGATTTGAATTTCGTTGCCGATAAAGTAAAAAAGTAGTGGAATATTCGACAGTTCAGAATTATTGAAAATTGAGCGAAAGAACAACACGTTTTAGTTTTTTATCAGTATTAAGTAATTCTCTGAGTATGTAAGTTCTCGTTTGCTGAACAACATTAGCCTCTATACGTAACTCTAAACTATATATTTCATGCACCAAAAAAAAATTACAATTTTCAATTTAAAAATCTGAGATTCCATTTAAAATTACTTCTCGCATGAGTTTGAGAAACCTGAATACGGACAGTCATGAGCAATTTTTGATGGAAAAACAATTTACCACTTTTTTATTCTATTTTGATCAGAAATGTAAGAAAGAATATATTCACTTTCTTAAAGATAAATATATTTCCCTTTATAAGCATAGCGAAGACTTCTAGTTTAAAAAGAACTATCAAAATTAATTTTATATACTCTTTTTATACCTTATTAAAATATTATATTTCATATCTTATTATTAACGAAATATTCCTTTTCATATCTTACAAACCTTATGTAATATTACCTTTCCTTGTGTTTTAGGTTTTGGATTTACTGCTACAGCATTATTACCCAATATCATTAGAGAACATTTTGACGCAACTGCTACAACTCTATCGAATGGATTAATTGGTCTTGGGCCATGCATTACTGCAATAGTATTTCCCGGTCTTATAATTTATTTTATAGAAGATTATGGTGTGCCTGGCTCATTTTTACTTTCATCTGGTGTTATATTAAACGCAATTCCTTTTATCATGATGCTTAAACCGAGAAATGAGGTAACAAAATTTCGTAAAACAACCCTGGACATTGAAAAAAGTGAATCACATAATAGCCAAGACAAAACTTTGAGCAGTCTTAGAGACTTGGATGCACCATTCAATAATGAAGATAACATCACAAATTTAAACACTGACGAAGAAAAGGAAGATAAAAGGCACTTGAATTTACGTGGAGAAAAAATTGACCTTATTACTGTAACTACAACTTTCATCAGGAAAAAAATTCCAAAATGTTCCTTACAAATAAAGAAGGCTGCCCTTGCATAAGTGCATCGACAAGAGAATATAAAAATTGTCTTCAAAATATTTACCACCAGAAGGTCTTTAATGAGGTTTTTAACCCATCAGCAAGTAATGCAGATAAGCAACCAAAAAATGCAACATCAAATATCACAAATTCAAAGCATACTAATTCCCAAGAACTAAAAATCGTTTGCCAACAAGATAATTCAATGGATAAAAGAAATAAAGAACCGAAAAAGGGTTTTTTCTATACTTTTAATGTGTTTAAAGATTTAACATTTATAGCTCTAATGCTCGTTCAGGGTTTATTAGCCTATACTTATAATGTATGGTTGACTACCATGATTGATTATTCCAGAGATAAAGGAATTGATAAGAGTTATGAAATATATATTTTAACACTAAACCCTATAACGGATATTGCAGGCCGTTTAGGTTTAGCTTGGGTAACAGATAAAGGTTTCCTTACTGTCCCTAATTATTGTGCACTCTTGTACATTTTGTTGGGTCTTTCAAGTATTTGCATCGCCCTAGCAACAGATTTTGCAATAATGACTTTAGGACTTCTGGTCATGACTTTCGCAATAGGAGCGTTCATGGGCATTTATCCATCCATGAGTTATGAATTTATTGAAAAAGATAAACAGGCAGTCTCTATTGCTTCAATTGGTCTAGCGTATGCCCCTCTTGGTTTTACCGTTTCTCCCCTAATTGGTAAGAATAACAATATTCATGTGTAAAAAATTCTGAAACAATTCAATTTCTGATGAAATAGTTGGAGGGTTTTTTTAAGCAACTTTTACTATTTATCTTATGAAAAGAAGATCCCGAATCAACTGTCCAAACATGCGAAAAATCAGAACCTTTATTTAAAGTTAAAAACGATGCACTTCGATTTCGCTCTTGTTGGTCTTACAAAAATAACAATCTTAATCAAAATGATTGTTCTTCTTACATATATTACAGTTGCATGATGAACTTTTTCAGTTTTTTGCTAAATGTGACGAGCTATTGCACTTGAAACACTTTCTCTCCTTAAACAAGTTTGAATCTTAAATTTGCATGATTTTAATAAATTATCAGTACTTTCACATTTAAAACATCTTCTAATTCGTGTTTTAAAAGCATGCGATTCTTTATATTCAGCCACTGTTATATTTTATTCTTCGCTCAATTACCTTGCTACTAAAATCGTTAAAGTTTCTTCTTTTCTCTCAGTAGATTTCCATGCACTTTAAAATTGCTTATATTATTCTGGAAGAATAAATAAAAATTTAGATACAACCATTTCCTCGTCGATTTGTTTATCCAATGCGTTTAAAGTAAGGCGATGTCTTCGAATTTGCTTATATTAGTGGCGATATCCAAGTCTTTGTTCGATCAATAATTGAAAATTTTTTACAAATAAAGACACTTTAGTTATTCCGAATTTCATTTAAAAACACTACGTAACTTTGAAATCCTATTAAAAACAGTATTATATCTTTAAATATGTATCATTACCTCTTTTATCAATTGTACCAATTATTATTCATCGTGCTTTGACATTATTTTTGGTCCACATAATTTAGGCATCCGATGTTTCTGCGCCATTTTTCTTATCAGTTACGATGCCGTAAAAAGCATTTCCTTTTAAGAAAACTGTTATTTGAAATTTCCATATTGCAAAAGTTTATCTTTAAATCTTCAATAATAATTATAGCACTACTTACCAATTTCATATTTTTTCTTTTATTTATTATTCTTCAGTTTTATGGAGCTATTGTTCTGTCTCTACTTTCTGAGGCTTATGGCATGTTTGGAGCAATGCCTTGACGAAAGAATTCTATATTCGTTGAGACAAACAAAACAGTTAATATGACACAAAATATTTTCATTAACATACGCAGAGTTGTTGTTGTCGTGGCCCATTAAGGCAGAGGAGGTGCGATCGTTCTTGTTTTCCATGTGCCACCATGTATGGCCAAGAATTCGACTTCTACCTCACCCATACGTCAAACACGTTTATAGGGCGGACTCATTCATACATCTATTCATTTGTCCACAGATCGTAATTTTGACCTCAACCAGAGAATGATCAATCTCCAATTTAATACCCCCAGAGGTATTGATTTGTTATGGGAATATGAAGGAATTTTTGACAGGACAGATTTAACGTGCCCCAATCACCATTTACTACACGAGGAGTCTCCGGTTGGTTGGATTCGAACTCCCGCTCTCACAAAAGTGAGTCCAGCGCCCTGTAAACCAGGCTATCCCGGGCAGCATACGCAGAGTAGACCATAGGCTTTACTTTTCGAGTTTGCCGTTTTCCCCTTTAAAACATTTCCACGACATTTATTTTTAATACACGTATTTCAACGAAGCGTTGCCACTCAAATATGTTCTTGTGGATTAATAAAAAAGCTAATAATTATTTTTATAACACAGTGAACGAGTAGTATGTTGATATTAGGGTGCTTATAAGTTTCGGAGAGTTTGTACATAATAGACACCGAATTTAGTATAATAGATTCTTATTACCGCAACACCTGTAAAGAAGCAAATAATAGTAGGTGATTTTTGCGGCCTTTCAAAATGTTTATTACGTAACATTAGTTCGCAAAAAATTATTACAAAAATATTTGCGTCATTACTAATAATTTTTGGTAATTACAGTTAATTGATTTTGGTACTAGATACAAATTGAAATATAAATAATTGCGTAAAAAAGCGAAATTAATGGATAAGAGGTACTAATTCGTACATGAGAACTGTAGTATAAAAATCGCATCACTGTTATTAACGCCAATGATTCTTGATTATTTTATTACATCAATTGGTTTTACTACTTTTGGCTACTTTTATTACATCAATTGGTGTTTTTTAATATGTAGTAAATATACTAGTGTTAGTAACAAGATACAAAAATTAGACTAAAATAGTCATTAAAAAGAAATCTGTGGCTTTATGAGCAAAACCAGTTTCGTTTCGCAATCCCCACACTCGAATTAGGCAAGATCAAGTACTCGTAAAAATACAACAAAAAAAAAGGCCCCCAGTGTTATTTGCTATTTTTCCGAACCGTACGAAAAGCAGGAATTCAGCCAGTTAATAAATAATTAATAAGAAATAAACATTATTTATGACATAAAATCTTTGAAAAAAAAAGTGTTTATAGTTGTGTGAAGAAAGCAATTGATTTTCCTAATTAGTTACAGAAATTGTATGAAATACATGAAAAATGAAATCCTAAAATGACAAGAAAAAGAAGCATGTTTATCAGAACTAATCACTTTTTGTGTCTGATTTCATTACTTAATTAACAAGCAGCCCTAATTAATTGGCATATTTGAGATCAATATTTTACATCATTAAAATTGGCCCTTACGTAGTATGTTGAAATCCGATCATCGGAAGAATTACTGTACTCATTAAAAAGATATTTGTTTTTGTCAATCATATTAAAATTTGTAACCTTCACTTCTTTACAGGATATTTCAGAGGACACCTAGGATCATATGATGGACTCTATTATTTACTTGCTGCAATGAACTTTGCATGTAGCTTAATTGTTTTAATGCTGCCTAAGCTGGCCAACAGAAGAGAAAGGAAAAAAGCTGCAGCAGTTGAAATAGTTAATTGACATAATTTATAAGATTTGGACAAATATTAGCACATTTTTAAAATAAAGCAGTTTTTTTCAGCTTTTTATTTGTTACTAGTCGACAGCTTTATTCATGGAAATTTTAGTCCAGACTAAATTTAGTCAAAATTATTTTTATTGTGAATGAGTATTCATATGCAAATTTAGTCATCATTCATTAATCATTATGAGAATTTATATAAATTTTTGAATAATAATTGATGACTAAATTTATTAGTCTTGACTATATTTTTATGAATTTAATTAACGAGAGCAAAATGGAAATATTATATCATTTTTATTAAACGTCATTTCATTTCACCGATTCCAGTAATAGATTACAGATGTTATTAATTAATTGCAGTTATAAATTAGTTATTTATCAAATTTGTAATCATGATTACAAGCAATTACGAAACAAATAATCTTAATTTTACCTTACAATATGTTTAGATTACTTCTAATCACAGCAAAGAGTGAATCAAGATTATAAGAAATTATAACCCATGACTACAAATAATAGTAATAATGAATAGTCGTGACTTTTTTTAATCATAATGTACGAATACAAGAAATCCCAATTCTCAGTAAGTTATCTTAATAAAACGATCATTAGCAAACTTAAATACAAGTAATTATAGTCTATGGTTACAGCAGAAATAAATGAAATCTTAATTTTGGTCCATTGCATTGTATTCAGGATTGATTTTTTTTTATCATCACAATGTATGAACTCTTTGTAAAAATGAATTTTATTGTTTAGAAGTTAAAACTTTTAAACAATAAATTACATGCAACATACGACGTTCATAAATATATTGTATGCACATAAATACACGCCCAAATTGTATGTACATGCATAAGTATGTATGTACAAGCACATACATTGTATGAATACATTGTATGAAAATACGTACACACGCAGGTACATTATATGAATTCTCATTGCATGTACAATATTATATATGTCTAAAAGTTGTATGTATTTGTGTCCATGCACATACATAAGTACGCTGTACACAAATGTGTACACACACAAATGCATTTAATGTACAAAAGCACATACATAAGTACATACATTTTTATTACTTAGTGCATACATACGTGAGTACATCGTATGAACAAACGTATGTACACATTTACATTGTATGTACATTTTATATACTTCCGTTCATGCATGCATACGGTTACATATCTAAATACCTACAAACACACATTTTATTATATATGTACCCATAATTTATGCATTCTATGTACGTACGTTTGTACACACAATATAACTATGTTAATTTACCATTTTCAGTATTGTAAGTGGAAAATATATATTATCTAACTTCGTTTGAATTAAATTTAGATTTGTTCTAGTTATGAACATTTCAAAACGGTTTTCTAAAGTATGAGAAAAAAAAATTCTGCCATAAACAGTGAAGTAATAAATGTTCTGTCTGTTTCATTTTGAGATACGAAATTATTGTGCATAAATAAATATTTTTAGAGATTACAAATTGCATTTTACAGTATTATCATTGTGTATACAAAGTAGTACTGCGAAGTAGACTTGCAATTTAAAAAATATAATTTATCTTTTTGAATACCATATTTATGTTGATTAAATAACGCAAACGGTATTTTTTGAATAAAAAAGCATCGTTTTACGATTAGTCGCAGCTGTTATTTTGCAAAAATACAATGGAATAAACATTCTTCTGAGATAAACAAATCCTACATAATTGGTATATAAATATTTTCATTAAATAAACTGCTGTTTGTAGAAAATGCAACACCATGAAAGAATCATCAGAATCAAATGAAATTTAATGCAGAAACGACTTGTACTGATACAAATAAATGATGAAATTTTCAAAACAAAAGAAACAAATTAAGCGTCCGAAATCAGTATTTGGTGCAGCCACCACGCGCTGCAATAAGTGCTGCTATACGACGTGGCATGGAGTCAAACAGATGTTGAATATCTGCTTGAGGAAGAGAATTCCATATCGCTTGTATGCGCAACCAAAGTTCGTCTTTGGAAACTGCAGGACGCGGATCACGAGTGAGACGCCGACCAACCATATCCCACACGTGCTCAATAGGCGACATATCCGGCGAATAAGCAGGCCAAGGAAGAAGTTGCATGCGTTGTGCTGAACAGAAGTCTCTAACAGTCCACGCAACATGTGGGCGTGCATTATCCTGCTGAAAGATAGCTCCAGGGATGCCTTGAAGGAAAGGAACGACTTCGGGCTGTAGCACTTCACGGACGTATCTGTTGCTATTGAGATTACCCTCAATTCGTATCAAATTGGATCGTCCATGATACGAAATCGCACCCCAGACCATAACTCCGGGTGTTCGACCACTATGTCGTTCAATAATACACTCAGGAAGGCAGCGTTGACCGGCATAACGTCTAACACGAACACGGCCATCATGGGTCCACAAATTGAAGCGTGATTCATCTGAAAAGACAACTTGGTGCCAATCAGCTCGCCAGTCTCTGTGCTCAAGAGCCCACTGCCGACGCAGCCGTCGATGATCCGCCGTGAGGGGAATCCTGTATAATGGCACCCTTGCACGCAATCCACGGCGCAGCAGACGACGACGAATTGACGAATCCGACAATTGTACACCTGTAGCAGTAGACCAATGTGCTGCCAGCTGCCTGGAGGAAGCTGTGCGATCATTCACCGCCATGCGGAGCAGGTGTCGATCATCGCGCTCTGACGTCACCTTCTGTCGTCCAGTGCCTGTTTTTCGAGTTGTTCGGTGCTCGTCGGTCCACTGCTTCCAAACTCGCATCACTGTGGAACTGTTCCGCTGCATACGAGCTGCTATTGCGCGATAGGAAAATCCTCCTTCTCGAAGGCCGATTATCCTCCCTCGTTCAAACTCCGTAAGTTGCTTGAATTTCTTATTCTTCCGTCGTGGAGGCATACTCAGGTCTCACTAAACGTTTGCCACTAACAAATAATCATAGACTATTTTCAACGTCCCGCTACAGCACTTTATTTATACGCTTTCAGCATCAATTCAGAGGGCGCTGCGTGCGCCACGCACGCGCGATGGCTCTGAAACTTTATTAATTTGCATAATATCCTATAATTGACATTTGCTGCGAATTTCATTTGATTCTGATGATTCCTTCATGGTGTTGCATTTTCTACAAACAGCAGTTTAAAAGAAATACGTTTACTGATTTTATGACTTGTTGAACGTGATTTGGATAAAGGAATTTTATAATTGTGTGTAAAAAATTTTCAATTCACTTAAAAAGCTCTCAACATATGGTGAAATACGCAAAAAATAAAATTATCATTGAGTGGTCTATACTTTTGATCGCTTTCCCGACCAAACTATGGACTAAACTAAAGGTATTTCCCAGATTGCGGCCGGCCCCTATATTTAGTCAAACAAAAATTTGAATTCGTCAAAAAAATGTTTGTTTATTCGGAGAAAGTACGTTTTTGTGTTTGATTTCGTAACTTAAAATTTCATTATCACTAATTAATTAGCATATTTCAGGTCTTCCCTTCGAACCATTAAGATTAAGTCCTAAATCGTGAAGATAGATCAAAAGTTATTCCGGGTGGTCCGTTTTTTCGTCCTTTTTTTGCACACTGTGCATCCGCTTTTTCTTTAATTTTATTTTTTAGGTGATTCATTGATGAATGCTTCAATTTCAATTATTTTCATAAGTATGGGTATATTTGGAATAATATACTTATCACTTTATACATGTATATTTAAATAATGTAAAAATGAGGATGAAAATTTTATAGAAGGAATCTGCATATTTTGAATCTTCTGAAATGGCGTTTCGATGCGTCAAGTCACTACAAAGAGAACGAGTTGCCGAATAAGTTGCCAAAATTTTTAAATGTTTTAAAATATCTCAGTATTTCAGCTATCGTGTTAACCGTCGAAATGAAACATTGTTTTAGTTTTTCCTCGAACAGTAGATAAGAATAATTACCCCCTAAATACCCCGATAACTACAAAATATCGAAACAAAACTTCATTTTAGTTTTTCCTCATAACATTCTACTAGGCTAATTACCCCCTAAATACCCAGATAACTACAAAATATCGAAATAAACATTTCTCAGTTTTTTACTTATCTCAACTATCCTTATAATCACAAAATATCGAGAAAAAGTTTGTTGTTGTTTTTTCTTAAAATAGTCGCTTAGGATAATTACACCCTAAATATCCTGGTAACAACAAAATATCGAAATTAAAAATTTTCAGTTTTTTTTTTTATTTATCTCAACTAACCTGATAAAAACAAAATATCGAAAAAAAACTTTTTTTAGTTCTTCTTCATAACAGTCGCTAAGGCTAGTTACCCCCTAAATACCTCGATAACAAAAAAATATGGAAATTGAAATTTTTCAATCTTCCTTATTGATATCAACTACCCTGATAATTACAAAATATCGAAATAATTTTTTTCTTAGTTTTTCAACATAACAGTCGATTATTTTAATAACCCCTAAATACCCCGACAACTACAAAATATCTAAATTAATTTTTTTCAGTTTCTTTTTTTTTTATTTACCTCATAAAGAGCACGTGGTCCTCATTTTAGCTGTCTAACTTCTTGAGAAATGAGAGAATTAGTAATGAATGGAGAGAGGGCTGTTTTTTATATATAGCGGGTGAAAACGAAATTCCTTATTTTTTTTAAATAAAATAATTTCTGATTAGTATATAACTGGGTTTTCAGTTTTTATTTCTTAGAAAAGAAAAACACGTTCCTGAAAATCAAGGACTTGGGGCCTGATAAGCTAAATTTATAGTTGCTATAGTTATTTTTAAACACAGGATTCTTAAACCTATCAAACATCGAAAAAAACTGGCTTTACTTTATTTCAGGGAGGTAATCTTTCAATGTCAGTAGATATTAATCTCTAACCAACTGTAATCTTGTTGGTGTGTCAATTGACGAAAAGAAAATACAGTCGATAATCAGATTTGTGTGTTTGATGGGAAAAAAGATTTTAAGTTGTATGGGGAAAAGGTTTTTTCTCATCATACTCAAATGAAGGTAAGAATGTATTTCATTTCATATAATTATTATTAAGTAGAAGGCTTTGCCTCCTTTACATTTCCATAAGCAACCTCCTCTATTGTTATGCAATAATTTTTATTTCTTCATTATAAATAATTTGTTGCATCAAATTAAGATGTACCGTAAACCGGGGCGAGTCTACCCATTTTAGTTTTATTTAATTTTCACTATTTTAAATTGAAAATAAAAAAATTTTTACCGACGGAGGACTTAGTTCAGACTCTAAGGAAGATGGCGCTGTAGTAGTTTGATCCGTTTTTATTTCTTTGGTGTCTTTTTAACAGACCTGTTCAAACGTCTTTTGATAGATTTGTATTGAAAATCAGCAAACTTTTAGTTGGTGCTCCGTAAGTATATTATTATTATTACTATTTTCACTTTGATTAAGTGATAAACTTATCTAAGACTAAGATTACATTAATTTTATATGAAAAAAAAACAAAAAGAATGTAAGTTTTGCTGTTGTAAACAAAAAGCCAGAATTCGCGGGGCGAGTCTACCCATTCGTATTTAGTTTTAATAAAGCATAATAATATAATTTAGAACTTTGTTTATATTAAAATTAAGTCATTTTAAATGAATTTGAGTATATTATTTCGATTCTGCATCGATAAATTTATCATTAATAAGAAAATTTATAGGTTAAATATAAATGTAAATATAAAATATGTTTATTTTACTTATTTTTTAAATTTTTATATTACAAAATTAACTTTTTTTATTTAATGCAAGTTAAATAAATTATTATTTATATTACATATGGTTCAAAATTATATTCATACGAAATTTTTCATGATTCCCAATGTTTGAATTTCGATTTTGTTAATAATCTTTAATTATTATTATTTATTAATTATTTAATTGCAAATTTATATTCATTTTAATTTATTTTTATCAACAATAATCAGAAAAAAATGTTCTTTTATAATGTTAATGATTATAAAGACAAAACTGTGATCAAAATGTGATAATTGATCAAATACTCAATTTGTGCTATTTTATGAATAAAAAAATGGAATATATAATAAAGTTATGAATTTTGCTTCATAAATATCCTATATAGTAACTAAAATAACAATTTAATAGTAAAATTTGATTATTTACAATGTTAACATTCATTTTAGTAGAATGGGTAGACTCGCCCCATACGAGAGATTTGTCAGCAGTTCTATAAAAATATACAGTAACAGCGTAACTGTTAATATTTTCTAAAATCGATTTCACAGCTTTAAAGAGGGATAAATAGCGATTCCGAAACACCTATTAAAAGCCTTTTTTCTTTAATATTTACAAAAGTTTGACCACTTGAAAGTTGACAAACTGAAAAAATGGGTAGACTCGCCCCGGTTTACGGTATTAAATTATCTCAGTTTTTTGCATTGTTTTGACACAAATTTGGTTCTCAAATTTAGTTCCCAAATACACTACCCTTCAATAATGGAAGAGACATTTTCAGTTTTTGATAATTTTTTTAAAATTTTTCAAAAAATATTAAGAGATCTATTTTGTAACTTCAGAGATGTTTAGTTCATGTAATTTTTCATACTTAGCAATAAGGTTTGAAGCCTTCGGAGGTTAGCGGGACCGACAATAAATTACGAAAAAATATTCGAACTCTATAAGGCAGAAAATTAAGCAATAAGTAACTTAAGCAGTCTGTAACTGGCGTCAATTACTTTGATTGTCATTTGCAATAATTGCATAAAATTTTGTGAACCTACTTAAATATTTATGGAAATATGGACATTTAATAAAAACTAATTTTTTATCTTACGTTTTTTTGGTATAAATGTAAAATTTTTTGAGTAATTTTAAATTAATTACAAAATTATTGTTTCAAAATTTGAAGAAAATTCATTAAGAACTGTGCAAGATATGAGTACTTAAAGTAATTCATTTGCAAGGCACATGCGGTTCCGTATAGGTTATTAAGGAGTTGTGTAATTTACCATACTACATAATACATTTTTTAGAAAATCTCCGATCAATTTAAACTTCTTTTTAAAAAGTACAAAAACTTCTTAGAAAATTTCTTGAAACCTTCTGAATTTTTAAGATATTCAAATCAGATGTTTTCTATTAGTTGCGAACAACTACAAAATTAAAAAGAAAAAACTTTAAATTTTTCCGAGCGTGTTTAATGAAATTTCTTCACATTTTAAAACAATACTTTTGTAATCAACTTTAAAATACTCCAAAAGTTTTGTTTAATTTTATTGAATGTTTTTAAAGTTATAGCAAAAATATGTAAGACAAAAAATACTTTTTTTATAAAAAATGTCTTTATCTCCATAAATAATTTGTCTAAGAATACGAAATTTAATGCAATAATTGCAAATAATAACCAAAATAATCGATACAAGTCACGAGAGTATTGCTTAATTTTTTGACGTAGGGTGTTTAAAAATAGGGTGCGTGTTTTCTTTCGTAATTTATTTCCAATTCCTCAAACCATTATTGATAACCATTAACCATTATTGATAAGTATGATAAATTGCAGGAACTAAACACTTATAATATTACAAAATAATCCTAAGTATTTCAATGAGAAATTTAAAAAAATTTCAACATCTGAAAGCCTCTCTTCCATTATTGTATGGTATTATATATAGGGGCAAATTTTGAATCTGAACACTTTACCCCGTTGAAAATGCAATTTCATCCACAAACCTGTTTGATAAATTCTTACTTAAATTTTGGTTACAACAAGAAGTTATTTAATGTTTTTCTCCAAAGAGATCGTTGAATAGTATAGTTAAAAGTTAATTTATACTCATAATAATCCTTTTCAATTTTGTATTCATTATTTTAACCACATATGTTGATTGAGCGCTGTTTTACATGAAGCTCATTACAGCCGCGATGGCTCAGGGGACAGAGCCTTCGCCTTCCAATGAGATGAACCGAGTTCGAATTCCAGCGATTGCTAGTCGATACAAATTCCGCATCTGGCTTGCATCGACCACAGTGCTGAAGTGAAATATCCTCAGTGGTAGACGGATTATGGGTTAGTGTTCCCTTGCCGTCAGAGGTTCTCGTGGTCTCCTCCGTGTAACATAAATGTAGATTAGTTCCAACAAAAAGTCCTCCACGAAGGCAAGTTTCGCCCAATTCTTTCCCAATTCTCATCCTTGCCTTTTGAATTGGGTTCAAAACAACAAGATAAATTAGAGTTGAGCATTATTGAGTTGAACATTGGTAATCGCAAACGCAAAATTAGATCGGCTTTTCAACAACAGTTATAAAATAAAGTATCACCAGATAGATCAGTTATGTATTATATTTCAGTAATATACTTCTATATATTTAATTCTTGGGAAAAGATTATAATATTCAAAAACAGCTATATGTGATTTATTATAAAGTGTGATTATGAAATTTAATTGAGAAGATTTTGTCGTAATGAAAAACTAGTATCTACCATTCCTTCGTTGAAGAACTTCGTTAAATAGTTTATACTAATTATCTTCTAATAATGCCGAATATTTTCAAAATGCAATACTTAAATACATTTAGCACAAAAAAATAAAAGAGCTGAAATATTTTTTTAGTCATAAAAGAATAGATAAATTTGATTGATGAATTATTTATCACTAGTGTTTTACGCCCAATAAATTTAAATAATTAATTTCAAAAGGTTTCTCTTTGAAGCAGACATTACACCAGTGTTTATTCTATATATTTTATATATATATATATATATATATATATATATATATAAGTGCAGATTTGAAAAAAAAATTTGTTTTGAAGTGAGCCAGCCGTGTTTGGAAGATTTTACTTTTAACGCAGAAGAAGACACCGATGTTTCAAGCTGTATTTTATAACCATAAATTATCAAAATGCTTAATATAAAATACTTCAATTATTTTGACCTAAAGACAAAGAATGAAAAATGTATTAAAATATATTAAATAAAAATTCTGAGTTAGAGGGGTACATGAATGTTTCCTTAAGTAAATAATACAAACTTTAAATTTAATGTATGTTTCAAAGATATTCAAATTTAAAATATAAGTCTGTAAGGAATGTCTGTTCTCTGATTAATTATGAATTTTTTACAAATATTTAAATATAATTTCCTAGTCTTAATGCTTATCATCTGATTTTTTAATTAAGTTTTCAATTTTTCCAGACCTAATATTGTAATGAAAAGGACCGGTCTTAATAGCTGGAGAAGCTGGATTGTTGCTGTTGCTTGTGCTGTTATTTACTGTTTATTTGCACCTGTGTACAGGTTAGCTGCAATATTTTATGCAGAATTCGTAGACAATTTCGACATCGATAGAAAAAGTGCATCTATACCATTCGTTGTGTTAGGATTTGTAAGATGTTCATCGGGTAAGCGTTTACCCTTATTACTATTGAATATTTTTAGTTGCTTCTAACTTTTTATAAATATTATTAATTCATTCAGATTTTGCTGACAAAACGTTAAAAATATAAGAAGAGTATGAAATGCTGACAATATGTGTGAACGCAAGGTATTCTATGAAATGCCTAAGTATAGAATACCCAGGCATTTCACAGTGATGTTTTTCAATCATTCTGTTAAACATAGGCTCAAAAAGTGGTATTAAGCTTGTGACAAGGGCCTTAATATTCCTTGGAATAATAATTTTGTTTACTTAATGAATATTTATCTAAACGATTTTGTGGATAGGACCAGACAGCAAAGACAACTCAGGATTGCCTTGGCTAGTAACGTGCTGTAGTGAAAGAAGAGGAAAGGATTTTCATAAATTAAAAATCTCTTTAAATTCTCAGGCTGCAAATTTTCTCTGACTCCTCAATTCCAAAGTCCTTGAAATGTAAAATTATACTTTGATATTTTATACTTAATTTAATTAATATTATTTAAAGTAATATTAACCACACTTCTGACGAATTATATAAACACATATATAAAAAGTCTAGTAATTACTTGAAATGGTATTAGGTGTGAAAAAAACTTAAAAATCTCAGTAATTTTTATATCATTACCCGCTAAAAAATCATTCCTCTAAACTAAACGAACAAACGCTGGCAGTTGATATGTAACAAGAAGAAATGTATGGTAAGCCGGTATTCTACAGATGATCTAGAAATTTTGTAGGTCTAGGTAGAATGCCTGATGTGTTTCATACTTTGTTTGATTATTTCTCTTGCGAATGAGTAAGCAATGAATTAAATGCTAAATCGCTTCATACTTTGCTATCCACTTTGAAGTATTCGATAAAATACCTAGATATTCTATATAATGCCAGATTCCAGACTTTTTCATCAACCTATATGTTATAAGAAAATCAGTTTTATTCGCGGTTTCGGTTTTATATTGTTTGGTTAAAAAAAAGCATGTATTTTAAAGAATGCCTGATGCATTTCATACTTTGCAAGTTTGTTCTTCATGAAAATGAGTATGGAGTGTGTTAAATATTAAATCGCTACATGCTTTACTCACCAATTTTAAACATTCAATATAAGATATTCTATAGAATACCTAGATATTCTATAGAATGCCGGATTTCAGACTTTTTTACTAACCTATATGTTATAAAAAAAGTTTATTCTCACATTTTTCTTAAGCAATATTCATGCATCTTAACAAATGTTTGATGCATTTCATACTTCGGTCTGATCATGTGAATGAGTAAGCGATGTGTTGAATGTTTATTCACTTCATACTCTGCTCACAAATTTCAAGTATTCTAAAATATGCCTAGATATTCTATAGAATGCTGAATTTCAGACTTTTCCAATAATCTATATATTTTAAAAAATTAATTTTTCTCTGACATTTTTGTTAAAAGGCTACTGACCTTATCCTTGTTCTATAGAATTTCATGTTTAAAAGCATATTTAGTATCCAATGAGAACATCTTCTGCATTAATTAGCATATTTGAGGTCTTCCTTTGAAACCTTTAAGATTTTTTATTTTGCGCACTGCTTATCAATTTTATTGAATAACAGCATGAAAACCAATAAAAGTTTTTTTCATCAGGTCCGATCTATGGAATTCTGGGGGAAAGGTTTGGTCTTCGTTGCATGACTTTGGTTGGTTGCTGTCTTTGTGTAATAGGATTAACAGCGAGCTTCTTTGCCCAAGATGTCATTGCTTTATCCGTCACTATAGGATTATTCTATGGTAAATTTTGTTAAGAATAAATTATTTTCAATATATTGTAAATTTTATGTTTGTTTATCCTGTACTGTTAGGGACTTTCTAGAGACGACATATACAGGGTTGACACAGAAAAAAATGAACAAAATAGTTGATTTTAGTAGCCTAAAGCATGAAAATAGTTGCCTAAATAAGAACAAAAATTCAGCAAAAATAACTCTAAAATTTTATTAAATGACTTAATTGTCATATACCATCATACATTTAGTCAAGTTGGTGGCAAATACGATAATTTTTATGTAAACGTTAGTGTTCTAGCACTAAATTTTTATATAAAAAAAATATCTATATATATATATATATATATATATATATATATATATATATATATATATATATATAATATATATATATATATATATATATATATATATATATATATATATATATATATATATATATATCTATATATATATATATATATATCTATATATATATATCTATATATATATATATATATATATATATATATATATATATATATATATATATATATATATATATATATAGATATATATATATATATATATATATATATATATATTGTGAAAAGTGAATACTCAAATTCAAAATTCATGCATCGTATTAAAAATTGGGATTTTTAAAATCATGCAGAATTTCTTAGCAATAATCGTTCAAAAGGCGATCGAGAAATGAAATAGACTTAGAATCTATGCAAATTGAACGCATTAAAAAGTGATGACTCAAATTTGCAATCTAAAACTTTTTAATTTTTAATTACTTATTTAATTTCTTTAAATTTTATTATTTTTATTTTACATTTCCTAAGAAAAGAAATTCAGCGTCTTCAGAAGATTTCGCGGCAGGTTTTCAACCCAATTATGCTAAAAAAACATTGCTAGGAGTACAGAAAAGTCTCCTAATAGTCTCCTTTTCCTGAAAATAGTTGCTTTTTTAGTCTTTTCAGGCAAAAAAAAGTTGCCATAGTCGCCTCATGCTGAAAATAGTTGCATTTTAGTCGCCTGTGGCAATCCTGCATATGCTCAATCCCACTTCTGGTCCACGATTTTCTTAGGGTCAACGGTCTGATGGATCTTGTCTGACATCGTCAGGCATTTGTAGGATAAGCCACAACAACAACATGTTTGTGTTTTTATTTAGCTATATGGCTGATATTCAAAATAGCAAAAGCAGATATAACCATGATAGATATGACCGTATATAGATGATGCTAATAGAAACGTACTTCATCAGCGAATAATCACGAATCTCAAAAATGATCCATTAATTTAATTGAGGAGTGTTCCGAAATAGCATAATTATTTTTGGAAAAAAAGCATCTACAGTAGGCAGTATTTTATAATAACATTTTTAGACATGTATATAAAAACGAATAAACGAAAGAACTAACCAAATTGGAATTCACCACAAATTTAAAAACTGGAAGTAGGCATTGTCTTGTTACAATGATATTCCCAACATATTTAATTTCAATGTACTTCTCTTAAAATAAACTCTACTATTAATCTCTTCATAATTTGTTGTAAATCCAAGCTTTCTATTTTTGACTAGAAATTTAATTTCAATTTTAAAAATATGATTGTTAGATATTTCACCCCCTAATCATATATACAAGAAGATACTGCCAATTGGCATCATTTTACTGATCTTCTCTTGATTTTTTTACTATTGTTCAAGCATTTTTTTTCGTGATAACAAAACGAACAGAACGATGTTTATAAATGTATAGGTTCTAAATGTATAGGTAACCGGTTTACTATTGTTATACTTGCTAACAAATGTAATTGGCGATATTGCTTAATTTGAATCAATTTAATATTTCGTTAAAAAGTGATATTTAATATTGTGTTAAATATACTACAAATCGCAATTATTTACTGATATTTTATCGAACCATCATAAGCAACAATCATTTTTTTTTATCAAATAAGCAAATGTTACTGTTTGGAAAACAATCGCGGGAATTAATTTTGACATCTTTTTTCCGATTTTACAATTTTCTTTTGCGTATAAACTAAAATAGGGAAATAGACAACACAGTGTGTTAATTTTTTTTCTATCATAGGTTTTGGAATGACATGTACAGCGCTACTGCCATCTATCATAAGAAGTCATTTTGATCACAATGCAACTACTATATCATATGCAATAGTTAACCTTGGACCAGGCATATGTGGTATCGCCTTTCCCGGTGTTATAATGTATTTTTTAGACGTGTATGGTGTTTCAGGAGCTTTATTGCTTTCTTCGGCTATCTTACTCAACTCACTTCCTCTAATCATGATACTGAAAAAGCCGAAAAAAATTACACCTAAAGTTGAAATGCAAGTAACCCGAAATAACATGATACATGAAACCATTTCTCAGCAAGGCAAAATTCATAACGAGGAAACATTTGCTACAGAAACAAATCGCATTAGGACCAACAAAGATAGTGTAGGTCATTCAGAAACGCTACAGTTAAAGGATGATCTTAACATCGTGAAAATAACTTCAACTTTCATTGAAAAGAAAATTCCAAAATGTATGCAGCATAGCCAAGAAGGGTGCTCATGTTTAACTCTGTTAAAGAAACCTGATTCACAAAGGTTTTCACATCCAAACAAAATTGAAATAATTTCTGAAAATTACCAAGTACAAGTACAGAAAAAAGATCATCCTCAACCAGTTTTAAAAGACGTTGATATCGCTCCTTCAAATAATAACGTGCAAGAAATCATCCAAAAAGAGTTTACCAATGCGAAACATTCAAATGCAATAACATCTGACAAATATAAAGGAAAGAACAAAAACTTATTCCACTCATTAAACGTTCTAAGAGATCCAACGTTTATAGTTTTGACGTTCATACAGGGTATTGCTGTTTACACATATCATGTGTGGCTTACTACACTAATAGACTATTCCAGAGATAAAGAAATCGATAGGAGTTTCGAAATATACCTTTTGACACTAAACCCAATCACAGACATAATTGGACGCGTAGCTCTCGCATGGGTAACAGATAAAGGCTATCTTTCAATAGCAAAGATGGGCGCACTTTTATTTATGTCACTTTCTATTTCAAGCATTTGGATTGCTGTAGCAAAAGATTTTGCAATGTTAGCATCGGGCAATATGTTAATGACATTTACTAGTGGAGCATATTTGAGCATATGCCCTGGAATGAGTTATGCATATATTGAAAAGGATAAACAGATACTATCCATTGCCTCTTATGGTTCATTGTACGCACCCTTAAGTTTTACAGTGTCCCCCTTAATAGGTAAGAATTATTCTATTTATTTGATAAAGCTATAGTGACATTAATTTTGGAGAAATTCTATGGCAATTGTTTTTTGGAATTGTAAAAAAATTTTAAGGGAAGGCAATTCTAAGAATTTTTCTGCAATTTCTGTGCGTTATGCAGGCACAGATTGGTGAGGAAAATATGCGAAAAGTCAAGTGGATTAAAATTTTTAAAAAATAAATTTTATCAATCAGTTTCAATCTAATTTCACTTAGAGCGTGGATTACTTTTATCACCCTGTTAAGTTTATATGTTGACAATAGAATACAAAAAATTTTACTTTATTTCAATTCGTTCAATTGGCGAGGTCTATAAATATAGAGCTCTAATTTTATTTTTTGCAACATAGCGTTCGCGTTTTTGGCTTTAAATTTGTTGCCAAAAGAGAGACATTCTCAGGTTATTGGTCCACTTTTTGTAGCTCATGGTACTTAAAGCCTTTTTCCCCTTCAAAAACACTCGAAGATTGCCTAGTAACTTCAACCCCTGAAATGTGCAAAATCCGCAAGTTTGGTAATCCTTTTTAAGATAAATCGCCTATCTGTTGCTAAATGCATTTCTTGCATTCCAAAAACTTTCAAAAGATAGTCTGTCCCTTCATTCACCAAGTTTTGCGATATTAAAAGATTCATCAAAGTGAATGAATGCTGTACAGTTAAATGAAACTAAATTAAGATTCTTTCTCATTTACAAAAAAAAATTTTAATAATAATTTTTACCCCACTTTGGTAGCCTAACGACCTGCGCTCGACGTCGAGCACTTTACGGAAGAACAATTTAACGAGGGCCAATACCGTTCATCCTCTGTCCCTTTGCAGACTCGTTTAAGTGGTCACCCACCCGCATTCGGACCGCAGTCAGTGATGCTTGATTTTAGTGTTCTACTAGGAACACTGTATGTATCAAAGATCAGTTCATTGCGGGATTGGTGTTTAAAAAAAACATCAATTTAAGTAATTGAAAGTATTTTTTGATAGCAAGACCTGATCTTCTCTACTTTATTTAAAACAGAATATAAAGTATTTGGGTATAATATAGAGATAAATCACTTTTTCCAAATGGGACATTTTTAAATAAAACTGTTCCTTATTATTTCCAGATCAGTACTTCATAAGTTTAAGGAATTCTTATTAAATAACAGTCGTATTTACACGTAAATACTACTTTTAGATTTGGTGTTTTTACCAAAAGTGTTGTCCTAAACAATTTTAATAAGCGACAATAACATTGCATTCCCCCCCTTTCCCCCCAAAAAATCTACTTACCTTCTTTGAATTGACTCTTTGATAATGAGAATAATAGCGAACTAACATTTAAAATTGTCATTTTAACTTTTATTTTAAAAAAATTTTCAAATCTGCATTTGTCATATTTGTTCCGAAGTAGATTTGGCCATATTTCTCCTTATAGCTAACCGCATATTATTTAGTCACACAACATAATTAGTCACAAATGTTCAAAACATTGCATAAATCACATTGATAATGCATGAATCTTTTTACATTTTTCAGGATATTTTAGGGAGAATCTAGGATCATACGATGGACTTTATTATTTGCTTGCTGTGATGAACTTTGCCAGCAGTCTGATTGTTCTGATGCTTCCAATGCTAGCTAATATGAGAGAAAAAAAGGAAAAGATATAAGATCAGCACCATTGTTTGAAATAAATTGATATTATTACGATAAAGTGAAAGAAATTAATTTTATGTACATAATTTTGTAATACTTAATTTAAAAAATCAAAGCATTTGTGTAAATATTAACATAATTACATGGTTAATTTAACAAAGACTAGGAGGCTCCATCCCCTGTGCGTTTCGCTCACCAATCCCGGTGGTTGGTCATCATTGTTTTCTTTTTCTTCAAAAGTCGATAAAAAAATCTTCTTGTTTATTAAACATATGATGATTATAACTTCATGTAAGCATTTTTTTAAATATGTTAACAGTAACTACAAGAAAGGATATCTGGATTTGAAAAATAATCAATTGTATTTGAAAAAAAATATTTAAATTTAGGAAAGCAGAATATGTGACACAATGAAAAGTAATGAATGAGACATATTGACAATATATTTTATTTTATTTTATATCATTGGGTGAACAATCAATTCAATTTTGAATTTATCACTACCTATGTTCAACTGCGTAGCTTTGTAATTTTTAACCCAATACAGAAGACAAGGAAACTCCTGGATCAAGTATTGGGTGAAATTTGCTTTCGTGGAGGACTTTTTAGATGGAACTAGCGAATTTGAGTTACATAGTGTAGAAAACTACGAAAATATTCGAATTCCTGATGGCAAGGGCACTCTAACCAATGATCCGTCTACCACAGAGGATACGCTAACTTTCTAGATGAATGCGTTTGTAATACGCTGAATTAAATAATAAAAATACTTGCGATTTTACTTTTTAAAAAAGACAAAATCAACGGCACTGTAAACTATGTATGATAAAAACTCGAAACAAAAAAAATAGGAATCAAACAAGAGTAAAGATCACTAAAAATTCATAAGAACATCGTTATTTTCATTTATAACAGATATTTATTTCAGAGAGGAGAGAACTTTTAACATCAAATAAATTATTTAATTCAGATATAAATGATATTTCATCCGAATTGGTTTTAGTTTCAGAGTGCTAGTTATTAAAAGTATAATGAACTAAATTTTATTAAAATTGAATTTTGAAAAATTACATAACCATTCAGAAAGATGCGATTGCGATTTTACTTATTAAAAAAGACAAAATCAACGGCACTATAAACTATATATGATAAAAACTCGAAACAAAAAAATAGGAATCAAACAAGAGTAAAGATAAGAGTAAAGAACATCGTTATTTTCATTTATAACAGATATTTATTTTAGAGAAGAGAGAACTTTTAGCATCAAATAAATTATTTAATTCAGATATCTATATATATATTTCTCGTACACGGCACCAAAAAAAAGCCTCATTACAACTCCCCGAATGGCAACGTTAGAAAATCGACCAATGATTGCTGCTAAAAATGTCTCATGGCAAATGTCACATGAGGTGGCTCAACATATAGCGCTTTTAAAAACGGAAACAATAACCAGAGTGAGCATTGTCAGGTTGTTCAATTCAGATTCATGCCCTAAGAACATGATAATATTTAATTTAAACTCAATTAGGAATTAATTAAGCTGGCCTTCTCCATAGCTAAAAATAAGTCACAAGGTCAGACTTTTGAGAAAATCAGTTTAGTGTTGACTAAACAAGTTTTTAGTCATGGACAACTTTATGTTGGCCTGTCAAGAGTTAAGTCATTTGACAGCCTTTCAGTAATTGCTCCAAGATGCCAAATCTATAATTGTGTTTTCAAAGAAATTCTAAATGCTTAGTGCTAATTTCTTAGCGCTTTACAGAAAAAAATGTTTTTTTGGAAAAAAATTTAATTGAAATTTCTATTGGCAGTAGGCAAGGGGAACTGCCAAAATCAAAACTCCCCGATTAGAAATTCAGCATGGCGACCTCCACGTGGTATTTCTCGGGTAATGCTTACAGCCATGCATTTTATTTATTGTATGTAAAACATCCTTATTCTGTTCTAATATGTTATGTACTTTATCACACATGATAATTAATATAGAAATTGATTTCAATAATGCTGATCACCAAAAAATATTTCATTTGGCGATAAAACAAATTTTTGTGTTCTTGAAAATGAAAGACTTTTTGAAGGTTATTATCTCACAAGGAAAAGTTAGGGTTTAAAGTTTATATTTTAAAATAATAAAAATTTCTAAAACTTTCAGAATTTCTAGCATTAACTAATTTATTATACACATTTAGTTGAATTTAGGTGAGTAACTGCAATATTTGATAATTTAATTTGCTAATATGTTTCTTATTTAGCTAATGTATTGATTATTTATCATGTACAATCTAAATAGCTAATATACTTTTTTAAAAGCCAATAAGAACATTGATAGAATTCCTCTACATAAGTACAATACTATGTCTTTGATGATAAAATACTATGTCTTTAATGATAATATATTATGTCTTTGTGCTAGAACATTGTGTTCATTGCCGAGCGAGTGCAGCGAGCCATGGTTCACGGCGTGAACCACATAGGATTGCGTAGCAATTCTCGGGGGTTGGCGAGCGTTAGCGAGCAGGGGGCGGAGCCTCCTAGTAAATAATATTTCATCCGAATTGGTTTTAGTTCCAGAGTGCTAGTTATTAAAAGTATAATGAACTAAATTTTATTAAAATTGAATTTTGAAAAATTACGTAACCATTCAGAAAGAAAATTAGGAACTGATAGATTTTCTGCACTTAAAGCTTGAAAAAATCTTTGGTAAAAAAAAAACGTAGCATATAATAACTTGGTCGTTTTGCTATAAGTTTAAAGAAAAACGGAATTAAAGCAGAATTAAATACTTTAAATTTTCCTTCCTTAGAAAGACGCAGATTCACTACTTCCCTCTTCTGTCTCACTAACAGACCAAAATATATTTCACAATTAAGACAACATTTCATTCCAGATCAAATTGTGGTAAAAAAGTACCGGCACTTTTATCGTAAAATCCGTTTTTTATCAGAACCTGTTAAGGAAAAAATCTAACTAATATACTATAATTTTTACAGTATAAAACAGATTTTACAGATGGTGCACGCAAAGTACCGGAACTTCATACCATAATTTGATCCGGAGTATTTTACAATGCACCGACACACAACTCTTCCGCATGATTTTGTACTGTTGATACAGTATCAAAATCATGCACAAAATTGAAAGACATATTACTAAAGCCATAACACAATTACTTAAGACATATTTCCCTTTTTTTATATTTATTTAGCGTTTTTTATTTATTTTTGTAGAAGTTCATCTCCTTGCAATAAAAATTATTTGTAATCAATATCTTTTGGTGTGATGTTGTTGTTTGAGTCCATCTCATGATCGTCAAAATTTAATGCAATCAAGCAATTTTCTTGAGTACTTATCCTTTTCAGTGTACCTCAAAAACATATTACTGCAGTACCTACAGTATCTATATACGATATTTGTATATTTGGTAAACAGCATTAATTACCATAATATTTGTAGTACTAATTATCAAAATTTATAATGCTTCACCGCGTTAGTAATATGCCGATTCCCTAAACGAACTAGTACATATTCGTCATTAACTTCGCTTTTTAGGACATAACTTATTATTCTTTATTTCAATAACCATTATTTTAAACTTTTAAGTTTCATCGAAATGCGTTTCAAAAGCAAAACTATAAGCAAACTAAGCACGTGGTTTCAGAAAACTTTAGAAATATTAATTCGGTGAAGCATCACCGATCCCCATGCCATTCAAGTTGATCACCGAGCTTGTAAAAAATAATCGAACATAGCAAAAACGCACAATAACCAGGGATCTGTCCAGGCCGAATTTACTACCGTTTATCGGTACCTTCACAAATTCAATTTTAGGTAAAACGGTAGTTTCACAAATTCAACTTTAGGAAAAACGGTAGTTTCACAAAATACTTCTTCCTAAAATTTCATTTTTGTATCCCTTAAGAAACTACAAATCTATATTTTAGCCAAGTTTTTGTATTGATTTTTTAATATAATTTTTAATTTTTCACAAATTATGTCTAAATTTTCACAAAATAGGTACCTTTCACAAAAACCTAGGCAGGCCCTGATAACAGGATCATCCACAGTTTAATTTATAACAATGGCTAACCCTAAACGAATAATTCGAAAAATTCAATTTACGTACATCTCTCTCAAACCAACTAATTAAAATCTTCAAACGATTTTTAAGATCGGGGACTAAAATTACTCCGTGTATTCGATGTCCAAATTTTAAGACCGTAGTACTGGGGAGTTACATCAGACATTGAGTTACAACAGACACGAAATAGCGTTCTACGACAAGAACAGAAAAAATACTGAATAAAGACAAAGGAAAAGTCAGAAAAAATTAGGAATATTAAAACAATTGCTGGTTTTTTCCGGATAATTCCGTTTCTCGGTAGTTTTCCATACTGCGGACACAGGTGATGAAATCGCCAATGCAAAGTCGTCGGAAACAATTAAGTTCTGCTCTTTTTTTTAAGGATATGATATTTTTTTCATCCAATAAATAAAATAGCTGAATGTACTTGCGCCGGCGAAATGGAAAATTATTTAGTTTTCCAGTGCTGTGAATTTTTTAACTGACTGATATTACACCAGGAAATGAAATAATTCCGGTTAAAAACCATAGACTATTGAGACATCCGCTTTCAAAACCAGAAGCTAAAAAAATTTGAAAATTAAAACTGAAACAAACTAAATTAACAGAATGTAATCAGTTGAACGCATTACATTAACTGTAAAAAAATTTATTAGTAGAAGGAAATATACCAGTAAATTCAAGTTAAAAAAGCAGCAGCAACTAGGATTAAATTTTATTTTCAGCAATTAAAATTTGCCACCGGTATTTAAATTTAATTAATAAGAATTCGATCAAAAAAATAAACGTTTCTGGAATATTCAAAAGCTGGTCGATTGGAGCAGAAATTAAAGCGCTGAAAAATCTTTACAAATATTTTTTGGGCGATAACTTAAAGAGCAAGAAGCTATTCAGTACTCTGATATCCAGTTTTATCTTTATGAGAAAACATTGATATTTAATTGCAGGCTTAAGGTTTACGTAAGCTGAACACGGGTTTAAGGTTAACGTGAATTACCCCAATGTTAAAGATGAAATATGTGTCGTTGATAAATAAATAAAGATGAAATAAGTGAAATCACTTAAACACTTTAGTGAATGTCAAAAATATCTGTTAAATACCAATTACTTTTAATTACGCAAACAAATATCATGGAACAACATGGAATGAAGGTGAAATTTTTAAAAAAAATTTTCATGGCACGATATAGAAAATTCAGTATTGGTTTACTTTGGCAAACGCCAACATTCAGCATGCACTAACTGAAATGTTGGGAAAATTCTTTAATATCATCATGTCGCCGTTGAACGCCAATCCACTCAGTAAATAAGCAGGTTTTTTTCCACTTTCAACTTCTTAACCTTGATAGGGTGCGTAGCCAAATCTTTCAACAAAAAATAAGCACCTTTTAAGTACTTTTTAAGCCCTCAAAAATATTTGTAAGCACTATATACATTACGAAAATGCATGATCATGATGAAATAACTAGTTTCTGACACAGGGTGGCCACTCAAATCAGATTTCAAATTTCCCTGATTTTTCCAGGTTTTCCAGATAAAAATCTTAAAATTTCCAGGTTTTTGTTTCTTTTTTCTTATAACGTGTAGGATGTGTACAAGAAAAGTGTCTATATTATAAAATATTTAAATCAAAATGTTATTTTTTTAACATATCATCTTGAAAAAAATAATTTATTTTGACAATTTGGCAAGATTTTTTAATTATTTTTTAATGTTTTGGTACAAATTTTTGAATCAAAAATCATTTATTGACCAACAAAAGAGTAAAATTAAATATTAATATATAGTTGGTTCTTAAAAAAACCTTTTTTTAAAATTAAAATATGTTATAAAAGGTTAAAAAGGAATAGAAAAAATTAGCATTAATGCAACAATTGTAGACAAACATTGCTGTGAGCGATTGTAAAAAAATGTGTGATTGGTTGGTTTGCTGAGAAAAAATAATTCACAGATTTCTTTGAATGGGAGCAGAAAAAGAGTGCAATATAAAATCTATTATTATTAAATTATAACCAACTAATTTTTGGAGAATTTTATAAAGTTAAAAATACAAAAACATTTTGTAGATAGAAAAAAAAATTACCACCAATAATTACTTGAGCCATAAATGGATTCAGCCCAAGGACAGAATTTAAAAACAGAAGCTAATATCCTAATCCCTTTCTCCGCCTCCACCAGAATCTTTCCTAAATTGCACGGTCCCATAGCGGTCAAAGGTTTCTACATTCATTTAGCAACGGTGGGAAAATTTTATGTGGCATTCTAGTTTACAGAGCTGTAATGGAGCAAATTTTGATGCAAGCAAAGTATCGCTAAGTTGATGATATTTCAACTGTTTGACGATACATTTCCGTTTAAAGAAAGTGGGTATAACTGATGAAATAATTTAAAGTAAGAAAATTAGTAAATAATTTAAATTAGTGAAGCTAAAAAAATTATCAAAGAAAAAATTTCCAGCTTTTCTTTAAAATTCCCTGATTTTTCCAGGTTTTTATTCAAATTTCCCAGATATTTCCAGGTTTTTTCCAGTATAAAAAAAAAATTCCCTGATAATTCCAGGTTTTCAAAGTTTTCCAGGTGGGTGGCCACCCTGAAAGAATTCTTCTTGATTATATTAGCTTATTAGCCATAAAAAATGATCACGAGGTTTTTCAGTTCGACATCAGAGGGTGGAAAATGAAGCGTGAAATCGAGAATCTCGTGCAAAATGCAACCGAGTTGCACATTAGAGTGCATTAATCTCACCGAACCCAGCTCAATATAGTAGATGCACATACGAACTCGCAAGTATTTCATCAAACATGTAAAATGATTGGTGCTTTCATATGCTATGGACCGACGGCACAAGAAATAGATTGTGGTTGAATGAATCGTGAAAAAAATTGAATAGAACAATGTTAAGAGCACGCTTTTGCATAATACGTGGGGAAAATCTACATGGTAAAGAAAAAAATCTCATTTTCGAAAAGGGAAAATTAAGCACTTTTTAAAAACACCCAATGAAAAAAGCACCTTTAAGGGCTTTTAAATAACGAGAATCGAAAATAAGCTCCTTTAAGCACTTTTTAAAAACGCTACGCACCATGCTCGACTCTCGAAGACAAAAGAACACCTGTTAAAAGAACAAGGTCATATTCACCGTCAAAAAGAATTCTTTTAACTGAAATTAATTAGAATTTGAGCAAAAAGGAGATAAAAACCACGAAAACCTCTCGCGGTTAGCCCGATACCAGTAGAGCTCTGAAATGCTTCTACCAAAGTATAATTTGCATAGTCACTGCAATCTCTGCTGGCAGGGAGCAAAATTAAGTTTAACTGTCTATCTCTGTGATTCGTTCAGATGTGGACTTCATCTGTCTCCGCTGATCCATGCCGATTTTTAAGAAAAAGTTGTCATTAATTCTGCAAACATATAAGTACACTTATTGAGTCGGATTTATCACTTAATATTTTAAATGTGCACATCTTACAGATTGCTGATAATTCCCTTATTGAAAAATATTAATCAGAAAAATAGAAAAATGTTTGGTGATAGGTATTATTGATATTATGTTTATTGGCGCTGCTTTTTAATATGAACTATATATATACTAATATAAATACGTATCACGATATCTACTATGAGTACTGAAGAAATGGGTTTTTTACAGCCTACCGAATTGGATAAGTACAGGAGAAAATTGTTGGTTATGGCAGTTTTTAACTATCAGGAGTTGGCCTCTGGTAATAGAATTATGACAAATTATACTGAACATTGTTAGTCTTCATTTTGAGAGTACGAACTTCTAAAAACATGTTTTCCTTAATGTAATAACGCAAAGCCATCGGGAAGAGCAACAAATAACAATAAATAAATAAAAACTGGTATTTTCAGTTAACTAATTGTGTCCGCATATATCTTTGAATTTTGTGCATGATTTCTTAATATTGATCATTAACGATTTATTGATTATTTAGTTTTATTTCCTAAAGAAAAACGAGTATTCAGCTGGTAACCATTATAATAAACTGAAAGTTACCTGAGCACAAAATAGTATTTATTTTCAAGGCGACTTTGCCTAGAAAAAAAATTTAATATTTTACCTGGGCAGTGTGTCTGAAACGCATGCGAACCAAACACAAAAAAATTGTATATTGAAGCTGAAATATAAATTCCTCCTTAATGCGCGGTAGCTGCTGCTTCAAGTTTTTTTTTTTTATTTCCGCCAATTATTTTCTCCCTGTGCCTTAACGTTCGATGTCAAGCAAATGATTTTCTAGGGTTGTTTATTGACTATTTATCACAAAGTCACTTATCTGGTTCTTCCATCCAAAGAATACTCAAATAATGTCACTTAGCCAGTTCTTCCAGTGAGTACCTTCGGAATGAATAGATTTAGCAATATAAATGAATGCTGTATGTTTAAATAAGAGCTTTTCCCGAGAAATCGCAATTCTTTTAAAAATGTCACTAAGTTCATTCTTCCACTAACCTTATTCAATTGAAGCTTTCACATTAGTGGTTAGAAACTACGTAACTGGTGCCAAAAACCAGTTACAATTTTACAAATATAAATCAGAGAGAGAACTCTTAAAGATTTTGGAAAGAAATAGGTAAAATTAATAATTTATAATTCTTTTCGAAGAATGCGAACTTACCGTGCATAACGGAAAAAATAAGTAAAATTTCTTATTCTTTACAAAGAACTCAAACTTACCGTGCATAACGGGAAATAGGTAAAATTAATAATTCATTATAAAGAACTCGAACTTACCGTGAGTAACGGAAAAAATAAGTAAAATTTCTAATTCTTTTCAAAGAACTCGAACTTATGGTGCATAACGGAAAAAAATAGGTAAAATTAATAAATTCATCATAAAGAACTCGAACATACCGTGCATAACGGAAAAAAATAAGTAAAATTTCTAATTCTTTTCAAAGAACTCGAACTTATGGTGCATAACGGAAAAAAATAGGTAAAATTAATAAATTCATCATAAAGAACTCGAACATACCGTGCATAACGGAAAAAAATAAGTAAAATTTCTAATTCTTTACAAAGAACTCGAACTTACGGTGCATAACGGAAAAGATAGGTAAAATTAATAAACTCATCATAAAGAACTCGAATATATCGTGTATAACGGAAAAAAATAAGTAAAATTTCTAATTCTTGACAAAGAACTCGAACTTACGGTGCATAACGGAAAAAAATAGGTAAAATTAATAAACTCATCATAAAGAACTCGAATATACCGTATATAACGGAAAAAAAATAAGTAAAATTTCTAATTCTTTACAAAGAACTCGAACTTACGGTGCATAACGGAAAAAAATAGGTAAAATTAATAAACTCATCATAAAGAACTCGAATATACCGTGTATAACGGGAAAAAATAAGTAAAATTTCTAATTCTTTACAAAGAACTCGAACTTACGGTGCATAACGAAAAAAAATAGGTAAAATTAATAAACTCATCATAAAGAACTCGAATATACCGTGTATAACGGAAAAAAAATAAGTAAAATCTCTAATTCTTTACAAAGAACTCGAACTTACGGTGCATAACGGAAAAAAATAGGTAAAATTAATAAACTCATCATAAAGAACTCGAATATACCGTGTATAACGGGAAAAAATAAGTAAAATTTCTAATTCTTTACAAAGAACTCGAACTTACGGTGCATAACGGAAAAAAATAGGTAAAATTAATAAACTCATCATAAAGAACTCGAATATACCGTGTATAACGGAAAAAAATAAGTAAAATTTCTAATTCTTTACAAAGAACTCGAACTTACCATGCATAACGGAAAAAATAGGTAAAATTAATAATTTATAATTCCTTACAAAGAATTCGAACTTACCGTGCATAACGGAAAGACACAAAATAGTACTGGCAGTTGCCTTATGATGCACTTCACTTCCAATATTCTAAGAATAGAAGCGTTTAATTAAAACAAATATCTTATTATTTCCGAAAAAATCGGTGCATTGAAATCGTGAAATTCATCAAAACAGTTTATTTACTTTAATATAACCAATCAATCCGCAACGTATTCAGTTTGTTTATAAGTAAAATAAACTCACGCAAGTAATATCTTTCTAATCAGTTCGTGCATAAAGTCGATTATCTTTCAATCAGTGAAAACTCGTTATCTTTTAATAGAGAAAACACGTTTTCGGGTTTTTCTTAAATTTTTGCTACGTTTGTTAGAATTTTATTGAGATATTATTTTTCTTCCTATTACAAATAATTCTTTCTTTCCGATTAAAAATATGAAGTTTAGTTCAAATAAAGGATTTTTAGAAAGATCATTTAAGGGAAATATAATATACCGCCTGACGAGAATTAAATATTGGGAGTACAAATTAATTCGGTCCGTTTTTTGTGATCAAAAATGCATTTATTTCAGAACAAAATGAATGGGCAGATTAATTAAAGTATTGTCCATCGCTGGCTACTACTTTTTCTCACCTCTCAGGCAATTTTCGAGTTCCATCTCGAAAGAATTTCTCGTCTTTTGAGGCGATCCAAGCTAGGAGCCAATTTTGGATTTCTGCGAAAAAAGTGAACCGGTGACCTAACAAATCCTGCTGCAACCGTCGGAACAGCCAGTAAACAGAAGGAGCAATATCCGGTGAATACGGCTGGTGTGGTAAAATATCCCACTTGAGCGTTTACAAATAATTTTTTACGACTTTTGCGACATGAGGCCGACCGTTATCATGCAGAAGAATAACTTTGTCATGACTTTGCTCGTATTCCAGCCGTTTTTCTCGTAATACACGGCTCAAACGAATCAATTGTAGCCTATACCGATCGCCCGGAATGGAATCGCCAGGTTGTAGCAGTTCATAGTATACATCGCGATTCACCATTCTTGAAACGTCGAAACCATTCCACACATGATTTATCAGTTGGAGCATTGTCACCATAAACTTCTACAAGCATTTGATGCTGTTTAGCTGCACTTTTCTGCCAATTAAAGCAGAAACATAAAACCTCTCGCATATGCTGCTTAGTTACCACAAAATTTGACATATTCAACAAAGTAAAAAACATTGTTTTTGTATGAAACTCAAAGCGATATAAATTGAATATTATTGACAGATGTCTAACCTCTCTTAAACCACCGAATCTAGCTGTCACTATGAAACATTCATAACAGCTAGAGCCATCTGTTGAAAACAGATCGAACTAATTTGTACTCCCAATAGTAAATCATAGAACGAGTCTATTAGTTAACAGGGTGCGTAGCCAAATCTTTCAACAAAAAATAAGCACCTTTTAAGTACTTTTAAGCACTCAAAAAATATTTTTAAGCACTATGTACACTAACAAAATGCAAAATATTTTCAAAGACTTTACATGATCATGATAAAATAACTAGAATTTGACATAGAACTCTTTTCTTGATTATATTAGCCATTAAAAAATGATCGAGAGATTTTTCGGTTCGATTTCAGAGGGTGGAAAATAATGCTTGAAATTGAGAATATCTTGCAAAATGCAGCAGAATCTCATCGAACATAACTCACTAGACGCACAAGCGGTCTCGTAAGTATTTCACCAAACCTGTAAAATGATTAGCGCTTTCATACGCTATAACGGTACGCTGAAATTGATTGTGATTGAATGAATTCTGAAAACGTTGAACAGAAAAATATGAAAAGCACGTTTTTACATAATACGTGGCGAAAATCGACTTTCCTTTTCATTAAGCACTTTTTAAAAACACCCAATAAAAAAAGCACCTTTAAGGGCTTTTAAAAACGAAAATCGAAAATAAGCACCTTTAAGCACTTTTTAAAAACACTACGCGCCATGGTTAAAACAAAGGTACAGAATTCAAGAAGTGTCTATCATTACACGGGTTAAAAGCTTTGACCCAATGCTGATCCCTGAGCACAATGATATGCTCGAGACAATATGAACTCTCTCTGAAGGTCAGTCGTCTTCTTACGGTGGGTGAACTATAGATAAAAGAAAAATCGCGCATACTTATTCAACTTGATGTTCCTCTCCAATTAATGCGAATTTGAGCAGGTTTTTTTCTTTTTTTTTTAAAAAAAAAAAGACACATCTCTGAATATTGTTTTGCCTTACTAAAAAAAAGACACAAAACCTAAAAAAATAATTTTGTCTAAAAAGCAAATGAAATCATGTTTGCCATCCAGCATCAACATTTTTATCAATAAAAATAGTTTAGAAAAGTAATATAATAACTATATTTTACTTAAAGTAGCGTGAAATTTTTATTTTTACTTTTCTTATTTTTTTTTCAACTTTCAATCTCTGCTCTATTTAATTTTTTATTAATTTTCTGTAACTGTGATATAATTTTCATATAATGGTTTAAGAGATTGCTAAAGATTGTTTAGTTAAAATTATCATTACAAAATTCGTTTAGAGGTTCCAGTGCATATTTTTGCCAAAAAAGGGCAATTTTTTAAAAAAGACTTAGCTAAACTTTTACAAAAACTGATTTTTTTTTTTTGTCAATTTAGTTTTGAGCCCTTAATGACATATATTTTACCCCCTTTTTACGTATTCCACTATATCTCGACAACTGAAGCATTTTTGCACACAATAATAAAAAAATTTTCTCCAAAGATAAATACGTGCAAAGAATAACTTTAAATGATTATTTATAATCTTGATTTTTTTTTTATTTAATGTTAGTAGAATTTGAAATATTAGAATATAATATTGAAATAGTAGAATTTGAATTAAAAAACATAGAAATTTTTACACAATTTTAAAGAATATAATTTTAAATGACAAAATGCAAAATTTGAAAGATCTTTTCAAAAAGTTTCAATGTAATAGTACGGAGGTAGGAGACAATTGAAAGAATACTTCTTAAGAAATCAAATTTTAAATAGACGACTTTTTTGAAATTTTTATAGCGAATAATTATTTATATTTAACTTATTAAATCCTAAGGCTCAATTTTCTCAATACTATTTATTAAAATTATATATCTGGTAAATTACTAAAAGCAATTATTGCCTGATAATATTGTGTTTTATTAGTAGAAATTTGAAACCCAAAGCAATATATCAGACTCTAATTCAGACTCAATTAAAATTCAGACTCAAAACTAAATGTCAGACTCAATTGCAAAACAATTAACCTAACAATTGTAATTACGAAAATATTTGCCGAATACAAATTTCAAAATTAAAAAGAAATGAAACGAACTTAACACTTTTCTTCCAAAGATAGGGAAAACTACTATTGAGTCGAACTTGAAAATGAAAATGGCTCATTTATCAACTCTTAATTTGTGCTGCAATTAATAAAATTTATGAAGGGAAAAAAACTGTGCATAAATCTTTTTTGCTGAATTACGTAATTTATGATTTTGTAGAAAACATAACTCCAGTCAGTTTATGCCGCTCAGAATCGTGCCTAAATACGTACCTTACTGGAGAGCAGATTACTTGAAAGCAGTTTAGTCATATTCATGTTGAAAAAACAATACCCGTTAACTAATGATCAGTTTTTAGAATCGTCATTAAAAAGAAACAATGTTCGTTAGCATCAATGGTGATTAAAATCAAATCAAATTAATAAGACGTTTTTTTTAAAACGGAATTCTAAGTGAACTGTGTAAATAGAATTATCTCCGAAGAGCACTAATAGGAGTTAAAATAAATCAAAACTAGTAAAATGTATTTTAAAGTAATGCTTAAGAGTACTTAGTTTTAAAAGTATGTGAACAGAATCGTCTGTCGAAGAGATAACGTGAGCACTAGTAGGGGGTCAAAATGTTATAAAAACATCAAAAGTGTTTTTGTTTTTTTTTTAAATAGATAATTTTTTAAAGTAATCATTAGCTTTTATAAATGCGCCACAAAGTTACTATTTAATTAAAAAAAACTACTTAGTCACAACTTTCTATTTAGGTCTTTGCATTGAACTTAAGACTTTTCATTATAAATAAATTATTTTTCTTTTTTGTTGCACAAATAAATATATGTTTAATGAAAATACATTTTTTTTTTTTTGCATTTCCAAACATACCGTTAGTTTAATTTGTATTATTATTTAATTTTGCATAGAAATTATTTTCAAACAGAATAGCTAAAGTAATTCTAAACGTTTTATTGAATTTTGAAAGTTAACATCCCTGGATAAAAATATATAAAACTAGCAAATCAATGATCTAAAAAAATCTGATCCTTACCTTTATATATTATATATATAAACTGCAAACTACACCTGGGAACCAAGAAATCGAAGAATCAATCAAAAAGTAATGCAATGAAATAATAAAGAAAACTTTTCATTGTTTGATTGTTTTGTTTTTTTAATTAAATTTTGCTATCAATTATTATTGAATTAATTGAATATATATAAACAAATTATCAGCTAAAAACCAGTTTTTACTCGGTATGGTTTTATTTGTCTCAATCTGTAAGTGTATAATTATTATTAAAAAAAACATTTTTCTAGATTATATAAACTGTTTTGCACTATTAAAATGCTTGAAATATTTGTACAGTTCTAAAAAATATAATCTCCGTTTCATTTCCACTTTCGATAGGTTTCATTTAATTAAAAAATATCTTACGCTAGTTAATTAAAAAAGGAAAACTAAAAGAAGAAAGAAGTGATCTTCTGTGTGATCTGGAAAAGATCAAAAGCGATCTAGAAAACCTCAAAAGATTCTTATTTTATTAACAAATTATCAATTAAAAACCATTTTTTGCTTACGTTGATTTTATTTGTCACAATCTGTAAATGTATAATTAATTTTAAAAAAAAAACATTTTTCCAGATTAACAAATTGTTTTGCACCATTAAAATCCTTAAAATAATTTGAGGGATCTAAAAATTATAATCTCCATTCCATTTCCAATTTCGATAAGTTTCATTTCCTTAAAAATACCATAGGCTAGATAATTAAAAAAAGATCACGAATCAATTCAGCACATGACATAGGCAAACAGTGAGAGAAGGTAAACAAAATTTGATCATGAAAAATTATTTCTCTCAGTAAATATAACATGTATGATTAACAAAAATGTGCACAACTGTCACGATTAAATATGGTATAAAAGTAGGCAACTGCCAACCATCAACCAGATCACTAAATCAGCAGCCATGTACTGCTCATTTAGTTTAGTGGCGGTGGTACTTCTGTCATATTGTGAGCTTCATACGATAAATGCCAACCACAATGCTGATTTTTCGTTCCTTTCGAATCCTCAAAAGGCTCGGGAATTTGCCAGAAATTTTGTTTCCAATCTGAAGGACTGCGGTATGTTTAATTATGAATCCGTGGAAGACTACTATGAAGTAATAATAAGTTTAACGAATGCCGAAATAAGCAGCAAGCAAAGGCATTACACAAAAGCTAAAGAAAAGGCAATGCTGGGGGCATTAGCTTCATCGATTGCTGAGCTAACGATAGTGGAAAGCAAACATATCAGTATAACAATTAAACTGAGAGCTGTTATACAAGCTATAAAAGTTACTTTTCGGCAAATAAATTGCCCAGAAAACAAAGATTTTATTAGCGAAATAGAAGATATGGTATTTGTACTTAGCCGACATAATTCCGACTCAGAGAATGAAATCGATATCGATAGCGAATCAGGCTCAGTTAGCGTACAGACCTCCATAAATGTCAATGAAGGTGGATCCAATGGGCAAGGAGGGAATAGTAATAACAACGGAATAGGTGAGTTTATTAAAAGGTGAGTTTTTGAGTTCAAATACCCACAAAGTATTGATAACAATTATGTATTTTTCTTTGTAAAAGCAGGGCCAAATGGACCCGGATCGGACAGCGGACCCATTTTCATAGATACAGTTGTCAATTATGAGCCCAATGGTGCACAAAACGATGCAGGAAATGGATTGGGAGGTAAGTTATTAAAATCTTTAACTAAATAATATTGTCCCTGCTTAAATATTAAAATATCGAATTTTTTCTTAAGTATAACAATCATATTAATCAAAATATAAAATGAAGATTAAATTTTCTCCATACACATTCTAATTAAAATTTTTCGATATTAACTATCAGAAGCAGACATTTCTTCAGTTGAGTGTAGAATTTGAAGCATAATACAAATTTATTCAGGTAGCTTACAAATAAATATTTTTCTAATCTACTGATCAGAATATGTAACAGCCAATCAACTTTGAAACATTGATATTAATCGAAAGATTGATAACCAAAAGAATCGTAAAAAGCTTTGATGTTAACTGAAAAAGGGGAGATATGGGGCCATTTATATAAATTTTATCTGAGCAACAATTTCTCCATTCTTACACTATTATTTGCACTTAGAAAAAAATATAATTTAAGGCAAAATAATATTTCATTTACAAAACACAGAAAGAATAGTTTATTACAAATTGTAAAATAAATTTTAAAAAAAACATTTATTTTTTATGAAATATAATTTTAAAATACTGACCACTAACGAGGTTTGAATCCCGGACCCTCGGATCCAGTAATTTGTTGCTTCCTATCACTTAAGATTAACGGCCAGAAAGCATCTGATTGCAAGTCTGTGATCTGAGCTGACTGTCAACAAAAAACTATATTATAGTTTTGAAAAAACAATTAAAACAATATATTAAATCAAATCACTCGTAAGAAAACAAGCAAATTAAATCATGCTTTCGGAAACTTTTCCAAATAGCAATAAAATCAAAGATACGTAACAGTTATAAGTAAAAACCTTTTATTAAAAATTAGAATAATCAACTTATAAACTATTTATTTATTAGTACTTTAGTTTGAATGTTTCATTCATTTGCATTAAAATGTTTATACTTTCCTTATATAGAGATGAAAATAACAATTTTCATCCTGTTTTAAAAAATGTCTAATTTAATTTGAATTATTAATAATTTTTTAGGCCTAGAATATTTTCGGATTACATTTTATTAACAGAATTTTGCTCAGTATTTAAAAACCAAAAATATTATCAATTTTTTTCTAAAAGATAATTTTACATAACAGAAACAATTACAGTTGATAACACCAATTTTTTACGGAAAATTTTTAAATACAGTGGAAAATATTTAATGAAAGAGATAGCTTCGAAATCATACTCATTTTGAAACACGATTTACGATACTTTACGAAGCGAAATTTAAAATTACTTGTTCACTTTTATAAAAAAGAACCAAATGCACCAGAAGGGAAAAATGCTGAAAAATCTATTAATGTAGACACTGTGATTAATTTAATTCCCGAGGGTCTAAGCAATGAAGATCGAACAATCACCTTATAGCCAAGGAGAACCGAACCAAGGTTCCGGAGGACCGAATTACTGAGGAGGACCAATGAACCCAGAAGTACCAAACGGACCAAATGCTGCAAACCCTATTAATGTAGACACTGAGGTCAATATATATCCTAAGGGTCCAAGCAATGAAGGACCGAACGGCCCAGGAGGACCAAAGGGACAAGAGTCGTCACAGAATATGTTTATAAAATATGATTACCATGCCGTGGCTCAAGGAATAGATCGCATTTCTCACACGGAATCGCCCAGGGATAGAATCTTAGCGTTGCTGGTCGATATGAATTTTGATCTCGACTCTCAACAACCTCGGTACTGACATAAAATATCCTCCGTGGTAGGCATATCATTGCAAGAAATCTCCTTGCAGTTTTTCAAATTGTTAGAGAGTTTCATGGTTTTCCGCTCCACATAACGGAAACGCGAGCTTGCTTCTTTAAAAAGACAAATACAAAGCTTAGTTTGATAAAATGCTTGATCCAGGTGTTTCTTTGACTTCCGGATTCAGTTCAAAATTTCAAAGGTACGGAGTTTAACCTAGATAGTCGTAAACTCAGAATCTAGACCGCTATACTACGCTAGTTACAAACAGAAATAAAAATAACTATATATGAAAGAATAGCTGGTTATAAAGAACTCCTAATTGGCAAAACTCTATTTACCGAAAATAACACCAATGAAATGGTTGAAAACTTTTGAACATTAACATTACTTAACAAAGACTTCAAAAAAACATGTCAATATTAGAATAATTCCAGAATTCATTTGCAATAAAATTTTTATACCATTTTATAGAGTTGAAAATAACACTTATCATCCTGTTTCAAAAAAAGTCTAATATAGTTAAAATTATGAGTACTTTTTTTCTAACAGATAATTTTACATAACAGTAACTAATACAGTAGATAACACCAGTTTTTTCCAACAATTTTTAAATGAGGAAAATTATATAATGAAAGATTTCGCTTCGGAATGGTATTCATTTTGTAACACTATTTACGATACTTTATAAAACAAAATTTAAAATTACTTATTCATTTTTATAAAAAGGACCAAATGGACCAGAAGGACCAAATGAAGGACCTATTAACGTAGACACTGAGGTCAATATATATCCAAACGGCCCAGGAGGACCAAAGGGACCAGGGGCGTCACCTTATGGCCCGGGAGGACCGAATGGCCCAGGAGGACCAAACGGACCAGGAGGACCAAACGGACCTGGAGGACCAAAGAATCCAGAAGGACCAAAAGGACCAGGAGGAACAAAAGGACCAGGAACGTCACCTTATGGCCCAGGAGGACCAAAAAACCCAGAAGGATCAAACGGACCAGGAGGACCAAACGCACCAAATGTCGAAAGACCTATTAATGTAGACACTGAGGTCAATATATATCCTGAGGGTCCAAGCAATGAAGGACCAAACGGCCCAGGAGGACCAAATGGAAAAGGTACGTCACCTTATGGCCCGGGAGGACCAAATGGCTCAGGTGGACCAAAGAATCCAGAAGGACCAAACGGACCAGGAGGACCAAACGGCCCAGGAGGACCAAAGAATCCAGAAGGACCAAACGGACCAGGAGGTTCAAAGGGACCAGGAGCGTCACCTTATGGCCCAGGAGGACCAAAGAACCCAGAAGGACCAAACGGACCAGGAGGACCAAACGGACCAAATGCCGAAAGACCTATTAATGTAGACACTGAGGTCAATATATATCCTGAGGGTCCAAGCAATGAAGGACCAAATGGACCAGGAGAACCAAAGGGACCAGGAGGACCGAACCAAGGCTCAGGAGGACCATTTGGGCCAGAAGGACCAAACAAAGGTTCAGGAGGACCGTTCGGGCCAGGAGGACCAAATAAACCAGAAGGACCAAACAATGAATCAGGTAGGTTAAAAATTTATGCTTCTATAAATATGTTTATAAAATATGTTCACCATGCCTTGGCTCAAGGAATAGATTGCATTTCTCACACGGAATCGCCCAGGGATAGAATCTTAGCGTTGCTGGTCGATATGAATTTTGATCTCGACTCTCACCAACCTCGGTACTGACATAAAAGATCCTCAGTGGTTGGCATATCATTGCAAGAAATCCCTTTGCAGTCTTTCAAATTGTTAGAGAGTTTCATGGTTTTCGCTCCACGTAACAGAAACGCGAGCTTGTTTCTTTAAAAAGACAAATACAAAGCTTAGTTTCATCAAATGCTTGATCCAGGTGTTTCTTTGACTTCCGGATACAGCTCAAAATTTCAAAGGTACGGAGTTTAACCTAGATAGTCGTAAACTCAGAATCGAGACCGCTATACTACGCTAGTTGCAAACAGAAAAAAAAAATAACTACATATTAAAGAATAGCAAGTTATAAAGAACTCCTATTTGGCAAAACTCTATTTTCCGAAAATAACACCAATGGAATGGTTGAAAACTTTTGAAAATTAACAGTAGTTAACAAAGACTTCAAAAAAACATGTCAATATAAGAATAATTCCAGAATTCATTTGCAATAAAATTTTTATACCGTTTTATAGAGATTAAAATAACACTTTTCATCCCGTTTCAAAAAAAGTCTAATATATTTAAAATTATTAGTAATTTTTTTCTAGCAGATAATTTTACATAACAGTAACTATTACAGTAGATAACACCAGTTTTTTCCTACAATTTTTAAATGAGGAAAATTATTTAATGAAAGATTTAGCTTCGGAATCGTACTCATTTTGTAACACTAATTACGATACTTAATAAAACGAAATTTAAAATTACTTATTCATTTTTATAAAAAGGACCAAATGGACCAGAAGGACCAAATAAAGGACCTATTAACGTAGACACTGAGGTCAATATATATCCAAACGGCCCAGGAGGACCAAAGGGACCAGGAGGACCAAAGAATCCAGAAGGACCAGACGGACCAGGAGGACCAAACGGTCCTGGAGGACCAAAGAATCCAGAAGGACCAAACGGACCAGGAGGACCAAACGGACCAGGAGCGTCACCTTATGGCCCAGGAGGACCAAAGAACCCAGAAGGACCAAACGGACCAGGAGGACCAAACGGACCAGGAGGACCAAACGGACCAAATGCCGAAAGACCTATTAATGTAGACACTGAGGTTAATATATATCCTGAGGGTCCAAGCAATGAAGGACCAAACGGCCCAGGAGGACCAAAGGGACCAGGTACGTCACCGTATGGACCGAATGGCCCAGGAGGACCAAAGAATCCAGAAGGACCAAACGGACCAGGAGGACCAAACGGACCAGGAGGACCAAACGGTCCGGGAGGACCAAAGAATCCAGAAGGACCAAACGGACCAGGAGGACCAAAGGGACCAGGAGCGTCACCTTATGGCCCAGGAGGACCAAAGAACCCAGAAGGACCAAACGGACCAAATGCCGAAAGACCTATTAATGTAGACACTGAGGTCAATATATATCCTGAGGGTCCAAGCAATGAATTACCAAATGGACCAGGAGAACCAAAGGGACCAGGAGGACCGAACCAAGGCTCAGGAGGACCATTTGGGCCAGAAGGACCAAACAAAGGTTCAGGAGGACCGTTCGGGCCAGGAGGACCAAATAAACCAGAAGGACCAAACAATGAATCGGGTAGGTTAAAAATTTATGCTTCTATAAATATGTTTATAAAATATGTTCACCATGCCTTGGCTCAAGGAATAGATTGCATTTCTCACACGGAATCGCCCAGGGATAGAATCTTAGCGTTGCTGGTCGATATGAATTTTGATCTCGACTCTCACCAACCTCGGTACTGACATAAAAGATCCTCAGTGGTTGGCATATCATTGCAAGAAATCCCTTTGCAGTTTTTCAAATTGTTAAAGAGTTTCATGGTTTTCGCTCCACGTAACGGAAACGCGAGCTTGTTTCTTTAAAAAGACAAATGCAAAGCTTAGTTTCATCAAATACTTGATCCAGGTGTTTCTTTGACTTCCGGATTCAGCTCAAAATTTCAAAGGTACGGAGTTTAACCTAGATAGTCGTAAACTTAGAATCGAGACCGATATACTACGCTAGTTACAAACAGAAAAAAAAATTACATATTAAAGAATAGCAAGTTATAAAGAACTCCTATTTGGCAAAACTCTATTTTCCGAAAATAACACCAATGGAATGGTTGAAAACTTTGGAAAATTAACCTTAGTTAACAAAGACTTCAAAAAAACATGTCAATATAAGAATAATTCCAGAATTCATTTGCAATAAAATTTTTATACCATTTTATAGAGATTAAAATAACACTTTTCATCCCGTTTCAAAAAAAGTCTAATATATTTAAAATTATTAGTAATTTTTTTCTAGCAGATAATTTTACACAACAGTAACTATTACAATAGATAACACCAGTTTTTTCCTACAATTTTTAAATGAGGAAAATTATTTAATGAAAGATTTAGCTTCGGAATCGTACTCATTTTGTAACACTAATTACGATACTTAATAAAACGAAATTTAAAATTACTTATTCATTTTTATAAAAAGGACCAAATGGACCAGAAGGACCAAATAAAGTACCTATTAACATAGACACTGAGGTCAATATATATCCAAACGGCCCAGGAGGACCAAAGGGACCAGGAGGACCAAAGAATCCAGAAGGACCAAACGGACCAGGAGGACCAAACGGTCCTGGAGGACCAAAGAATCCAGAAGGACCAAACGGACCAGGAGGACCAAACGGACCAGGAGCGTCACCTTATGGCCCAGGAGGACCAAAGAACCCAGAAGGACCAGGAGGACCAAACGGACCAGGAGGACCAAACGGACCAGGAGGACCAAACGGACCAAATGCCGAAAGACCTATTAATGTAGACACTGAGGTTAATATATATCCTGAGGGTCCAAGCAATGAAGGACCAAACGGCCCAGGAGGACCAAAGGGACCAGGTACGTCACCTTATGGACCGAATGGCCCAGGAGGACCAAAGAATCCAGAAGGACCAAACGGACCAGGAGGACCAAAGGGACCAGGAGCGTCACCTTATGGCCCAGGAGGACCAAAGAACCCAGAAGGACCAAACGGACCAGGAGGACCAAACGGACCAGGAGGACCAAACGGACCAAATGCCGAAAGACCTATTAATGTAGACACTGAGGTCAATATATATCCTGAGGGTCCAAGCAATGAAGGACCAAATGGACCAGGAGAACCAAAGGGACCAGGAGGACCGAACCAAGGCTCAGGAGGACCATTTGGGCCAGAAGGACCAAACAAAGGTTCAGGAGGACCGTTCGGGCCAGGAGGACCAAATAAACCAGAAGGACCAAACAATGAATCAGGTAGGTTAAAAATTTATGCTTCTATAAATATGTTTATAAAATATGTTCACCATGCCTTGGCTCAAGGAATAGATTGCATTTCTCACACGGAATCGCCCAGGGATAGAATCTTAGCGTTGCTGGTCGATATGAATTTTGATCTCGACTCTCACCAACCTCGGTACTGACATAAAAGATCATCAGTGGTTGGCATATCATTGCAAGAAATCTCTTTGCAGTTTTTCAAATTGTTAGAGAGTTTCATGGTTTTCGCTCCACGTAACGGAAACGCGAGCTTGTTTCTTTAAAAAGACAAATACAAAGCTTAGTTTCAACAAATGCTTGATCCAGGTGTTTCTTTGACTTCCGGATTCAGCTCAAAATTTCAAAGGTACGGAGTTTAACCTAGATAGTCGTAAACTTAGAATCGAGACCGATATACTACGCTAGTTACAAACAGAAAAAAAAATTACATATTAAAGAATAGCAAGTTATAAAGAACTCCTATTTGGCAAAACTCTATTTTCCGAAAATAACACCAATGGAATGGTTGAAAACTTTGGAAAATTAACCTTAGTTAACAAAGACTTCAAAATAACATGTCAATATAAGAATAATTCCAGAATTCATTTGCAATAAAATTTTTATACCATTTTATAGAGATTAAAATAACACTTTTCATCCCGTTTCAAAAAAAGTCTAATATATTTAAAATTATTAGTAATTTTTTTCTAGCAGATAATTTTACATAACAGTAACTATTACAGTAGATAACACCAGTTTTTTCCTACAATTTTTAAATGAGGAAAATTATATAATGAAAGATTTCGCTTCGGAATGGTATTCATTTTGTAACACTATTTACGATACTTTATAAAACAAAATTTAAAATTACTTATTCATTTTTATAAAAAGGACCAAATGGACCAGAAGGACCAAATAAAGGACCTATTAACGTAGACACTGAGGTCAATATATATCCAAACGGCCCAGGGGGACCAACGGGAACAGGAGGACCAAAGAATCCAGAAGGACCAAACGGACCAGGAGGACCAAACGGTCCTGGAGGACCAAAGAATCCAGAAGGACCAAACGGACCAGGAGGACCAAACGGACCAAACGGTCCTGGAGGACCAAAGAATCCAGAAGGACCAAACGGACCAGGAGGACCAAAGGGACCAGGAGCGTCACCTTATGGCCCAGGAGGACCAAAGAACCCAGAAGGACCAAACGGACCAGGAGGACCAAACGGACCAAATGCCGAAAGACCTATTAATGTAGACACTGAGGTTAATATATATCCTGAGGGTCCAAGCAATGAAGGACCAAACGGCCCAGGAGGACCAAAGGGACCAGGTACGTCACCTTATGGACCGAATGGCCCAGGTGGACCAAAGAATCCAGAAGGACCAAACGGACCAGGAGGACCAAACGGTCCGGGAGGACCAAAGAATCCAGAAGGACCAAACGGACCAGGAGGACCAAAGGGACCAGGAGCGTCACCTTATGGCCCAGGAGGACCAAAGAACCCAGAAGGACCAAACGGACCAAATGCCGAAAGACCTATTAATGTAGACACTGAGGTCAATATATATCCTGAGGGTCCAAGCAATGAATTACCAAATGGACCAGGAGAACCAAAGGGACCAGGAGGACCGAACCAAGGCTCAGGAGGACCATTTGGGCCAGAAGGACCAAACAAAGGTTCAGGAGGACCGTTCGGGCCAGGAGGACCAAATAAACCAGAAGGACCAAACAATGAATCAGGTAGGTTAAAAATTTATGCTTCTATAAATATGTTTATAAAATATGTTCACCATGCCTTGGCTCAAGGAATAGATTGCATTTCTCACACGGAATCGCCCAGGGATAGAATCTTAGCGTTGCTGGTCGATATGAATTTTGATCTCGACTCTCACCAACCTCGGTACTGACATAAAAGATCATCAGTGGTTGGCATATCATTGCAAGAAATCCCTTTGCAGTTTTTCAAATTGTTAGAGAGTTTCATGGTTTTCGCTCCACGTAACGGAAACGCGAGCTTGTTTCTTTAAAAAGACAAATACAAAGCTTAGTTTCAACAAATGCTTGATCCAGGTGTTTCTTTGACTTCCGGATTCAGCTCAAAATTTCAAAGGTACGGAGTTTAACCTAGATAGTCGTAAACTTAGAATCGAGACCGATATACTACGCTAGTTACAAACAGAAAAAAAAATTACATATTAAAGAATAGCAAGTTATAAAGAACTCCTATTTGGCAAAACTCTATTTTCCGAAAATAACACCAATGGAATGGTTGAAAACTTTGGAAAATTAACCTTAGTTAACAAAGACTTCAAAATAACATGTCAATATAAGAATAATTCCAGAATTCATTTGCAATAAAATTTTTATACCATTTTATAGAGATTAAAATAACACTTTTCATCCCGTTTCAAAAAAAGTCTAATATATTTAAAATTATTAGTAATTTTTTTCTAGCAGATAATTTTACATAACAGTAACTATTACAGTAGATAACACCAGTTTTTTCCTACAATTTTTAAATGAGGAAAATTATATAATGAAAGATTTCGCTTCGGAATGGTATTCATTTTGTAACACTATTTACGATACTTTATAAAACAAAATTTAAAATTACTTATTCATTTTTATAAAAAGGACCAAATGGACCAGAAGGACCAAATAAAGGACCTATTAACGTAGACACTGAGGTCAATATATATCCAAACGGCCCAGGGGGACCAACGGGAACAGGAGGACCAAAGAATCCAGAAGGACCAAACGGACCAGGAGGACCAAACGGTCCTGGAGGACCAAAGAATCCAGAAGGACCAAACGGACCAGGAGGACCAAACGGACCAAACGGTCCTGGAGGACCAAAGAATCCAGAAGGACCAAACGGACCAGGAGGACCAAAGGGACCAGGAGCGTCACCTTATGGCCCAGGAGGACCAAAGAACCCAGAAGGACCAAACGGACCAGGAGGACCAAACGGACCAAATGCCGAAAGACCTATTAATGTAGACACTGAGGTTAATATATATCCTGAGGGTCCAAGCAATGAAGGACCAAACGGCCCAGGAGGACCAAAGGGACCAGGTACGTCACCTTATGGACCGAATGGCCCAGGTGGACCAAAGAATCCAGAAGGACCAAACGGACCAGGAGGACCAAACGGTCCGGGAGGACCAAAGAATCCAGAAGGACCAAACGGACCAGGAGGACCAAAGGGACCAGGAGCGTCACCTTATGGCCCAGGAGGACCAAAGAACCCAGAAGGACCAAACGGACCAAATGCCGAAAGACCTATTAATGTAGACACTGAGGTCAATATATATCCTGAGGGTCCAAGCAATGAATTACCAAATGGACCAGGAGAACCAAAGGGACCAGGAGGACCGAACCAAGGCTCAGGAGGACCATTTGGGCCAGAAGGACCAAACAAAGGTTCAGGAGGACCGTTCGGGCCAGGAGGACCAAATAAACCAGAAGGACCAAACAATGAATCGGGTAGGTTAAAAATTTATGCTTCTATAAATATGTTTATAAAATATGTTCACCATGCCTTGGCTCAAGGAATAGATTGCATTTCTCACACGGAATCGCCCAGGGATAGAATCTTAGCGTTGCTGGTCGATATGAATTTTGATCTCGACTCTCACCAACCTCGGTACTGACATAAAAAATCCTCAGTGGTTGGCATATCATTGCAAGAAATCCCTTTGCAGTTTTTCAAATTGTTAGAGAGTTTCATGGTTTTCGCTCCACGTAACGGAAACGCGAGCTTGTTTCTTTAAAAAGACAAATGCAAAGCTTAGTTTCATCAAATGCTTGATCCAGGTGTTTCTTTGACTTCCGGATTCAGCTCAAAATTTCGAAGGTACGGAGTTTAACCCAGATAGTCGTAAACTTAGAATCGAGACCGATATACTACGCTAGTTACAAACAGAAAAAAAAATTACATATTAAAGAATAGCAAGTTATAAAGAACTCCTATTTGGCAAAACTCTATTTTCCGAAAATAACACCAATGGAATGGTTGAAAACTTTGGAAAATTAACCTTAGTTAACAAAGACTTCAAAAAAACATGTCAATATAAGAATAATTCCAGAATTCATTTTCAATAAAATTTTTATACCATTTTATAGAGATTAAAATAACACTTTTCATCCCGTTTCAAAAAAAGTCTAATATATTTAAAATTATTAGTAATTTTTTTCTAGCAGATAATTTTACATAACAGTAACTATTACGTTAGATAACACCAGTTTTTTCCTACAATTTTTAAATGAGGAAAATTATTTAATGAAAGATTTAGCTTCGGAATCGTACTCATTTTGTAACACTAATTACGATACTTAATAAAACGAAATTTAAAATTACTTATTCATTTTTATAAAAAGGACCAAATGGACCAGAAGGACCAAATAAAGGACCTATTAACGTAGACACTGAGGTCAATATATATCCAAACGGGCCAGGAGAACCAAAGGGACCAGGAGGACCAAAGAATCCAGAAGGACCAAACGGACCAGGAGGACCAAACGGTCCTGGAGGACCAAAGAATCCAGAAGGACCAAACGGACCAGGAGGACCAAAGGGACCAGGAGCGTCACCTTATGGCCCAGGAGGACCAAAGAACCCAGAAGGACCAAACGGACCAGGAGGACCAAACGGACCAAATGCCGAAAGACCTATTAATGTAGACACTGAGGTTAATATATATCCTGAGGGTCCAAGCAATGAAGGACCAAACGGCCCAGGAGGACCAAAGGGACCAGGTACGTCACCTTATGGACCGAATGGCCCAGGTGGACCAAAGAATCCAGAAGGACCAAACGGACCAGGAGGACCAAACGGACCAGGAGGACCAAACGGACCAGGAGGACCAAACGGTCCGGGAGGACCAAAGAATCCAGAAGGACCAAACGGACCAGGAGGACCAAAGGGACCAGGAGCGTCACCTTATGGCCCAGGAGGACCAAAGAACCCAGAAGGACCAAACGGACCAGGAGGACCAAACGGACCAAATGCCGAAAGACCTATTAATGTAGACACTGAGGTCAATATATATCCTGAGGGTCCAAGCAATGAAGGACCAAATGGACCAGGAGAACCAAAGGGACCAGGAGGACCGAACCAAGGCTCAGGAGGACCATTTGGGCCAGAAGGACCAAACAAAGGTTCAGGAGGACCGTTCGGCCCAGGAGGACCAAATAAACCAGAAGGACCAAACAATGAATCAGGTAGGTTAAAAATTTATGCTTCTATAAATATGTTTATAAAATATGTTCACCATGCCTTGGCTCAAGGAATAGATTGCATTTCTCACACGGAATCGCCCAGGGATAGAATCTTAGCGTTGCTGGTCGATATGAATTTTGATCTCGACTCTCACCAACCTCGGTACTGACATAAAAGATCATCAGTGGTTGGCATATCATTGCAAGAAATCCCTTTGCAGTTTTTCAAATTGTTAGAGAGTTTCATGGTTTTCGCTCCACGTAACGGAAACGCGAGCTTGTTTCTTTAAAAAGGCAAATACAAAGCTTAGTTTCATCAAATGCTTGATCCAGGTGTTTCTTTGACTTCCGGATTCAGCTCAAAATTTCAAAGGTACGGAGTTTAACCTAGATAGTCGTAAACTCAGAATCGAGACCGATATACTACGCTAGTTACAAACAGAAAAAAAAATTACATATTAAAGAATAGCAAGTTATAAAGAACTCCTATTTGGCAAAACTCTATTTTCCGAAAATAACACCAATGGAATGGTTGAAAACTTTGGAAAATTAACCTTAGTTAACAAAGACTTCAAAAAAACATGTCAATATAAGAATAATTCCAGAATTCATTTGCAATAAAATTTTTATACCATTTTATAGAGATTAAAATAACACTTTTCATCCCGTTTCAAATAATGTCTAATATATTTAAAATTATTAGTAATTTTTTTCTAGCAGATAATTTTACATAACAGTAACTATTACAGTAGATAACACCAGTTTTTTCCTACAATTTTTAAATGAGGAAAATTATTTAATGAAAGATTTAGCTTCGGAATCGTACTCATTTTGTAACACTAATTACGATACTTAATAAAACGAAATTTAAAATTACTTATTCATTTTTATAAAAAGGACCAAATGGACCAGAAGGACCAAATAAAGGACCTATTAACGTAGACACTGAGGTTAATATATATCCAAACGGCCCAGGGGGACCAACGGGACCAGGAGGACCAAAGAATCCAGAAGGACCAAACGGACCAGGAGGACCAAACGGACCAAACGGTCCTGGAGGACCAAAGAATCCAGAAGGACCAAACGGACCAGGAGGACCAAACGGTCCTGGAGGACCAAAGAATCCAGAAGGACCAAACGGACCAGGAGGACCAAACGGACCAGGAGGACCAAACGGACCAAATGCCGTAAGACCTATTAATGTAGACACTGAGGTTAATATATATCCTGAGGGTCCAAGCAATGAAGGACCAAACGGCCCAGGAGGACCAAAGGGACCAGGTACGTCACCTTATGGACCGAATGGCCCAGGTGGACCAAAGAATCCAGAAGGACCAAACGGACCAGGAGGACCAAACGGTCCGGGAGGACCAAAGAATCCAGAAGGACCAAACGGACCAGGAGGACCAAAAGGACCAGGAGCGTCACCTTATGGCCCAGGAGGACCAAAGAACCCAGAAGGACCAAACGGACCAGGAGGACCAAACGGACCAAATGCCGAAAGACCTATTAATGTAGACACTGAGGTCAATATATATCCTGAGGGTCCAAGCAATGAAGGACCAAATGGACCAGGAGAACCAAAGGGACCAGGAGGACCGAACCAAGGCTCAGGAGGACCATTTGGGCCAGAAGGACCAAACAAAGGTTCAGGAGGACCGTTCGGGCCAGGAGGACCAAATAAACCAGAAGGACCAAACAATGAATCAGGTAGGTTAAAAATTTATGCTTCTATAAATATGTTTATAAAATATGTTCACCATGCCTTGGCTCAAGGAATAGATTGCATTTCTCACACGGAATCGCCCAGGGATAGAATCTTAGCGTTGCTGGTCGATATGAATTTTGATCTCGACTCTCACCAACCTCGGTACTGACATAAAAGATCCTCAGTGGTTGGCATATCATTGCAAGAAATCCCTTTTCAGTTTTTCAAATTGTTAGAGAGTTTCATGGTTTTCGCTCCACGTAACGGAAACGCGAGCTTGTTTCTTTAAAAAGACAAATACAAAGCTTAGTTTCATCAAATGCTTGATCCAGGTGTTTCTTTGACTTCCGGATTCAGCTCAAAATTTCAAAGGTACGGAGTTTAACCTAGATAGTCGTAAACTCAGAATCGAGACCGCTATACTACGCTAGTTACAAACAGAAAAAAAAATAACTACATATTAAAGAATAGCAAGTTATAAAGAACTCCTATTTGGCAAAACTCTATTTTCCGAAAATAACACCAATGGAATGGTTGAAAACTTTTGAAAATTAACATTAGTTAACAAAGACTTCAAAAAAACATGTCAATATAAGAATAATTCCAGAATTCATTTGCAATAAAATTTTTATACCGTTTTATAGAGATTAAAATAACACTTTTCATCCCGTTTCAAAAAAAGTCTAATATATTTAAAATTATTAGTAATTTTTTTCTAGCAGATAATTTTACATAACAGTAACTGTTACAGTAGATAACACCAGTTTTTTCCTACAATTTTTAAATGAGGAAAATTATTTAATGAAAGATTTAGCTTCGGAATCGTACTCATTTTGTAACACTAATTACGATACTTAATAAAACGAAATTTAAAATTACTTATTCATTTTTATAAAAAGGACCAAATGGACCAGAAGGACCAAATAAAGGACCTATTAACGTAGACACTGAGGTCAATATATATCCAAACGGCCCAGGAGGACCAAAGGGACCAGGAGGACCAAAGAATCCAGAAGGACCAAACGGACCAGGAGGACCAAACGGTCCTGGAGGACCAAAGAATCCAGAAGGACCAAACGGACCAGGAGGACCAAACGGACCAGGAGCGTCACCTTATGGCCCAGGAGGACCAAAGAACCCAGAAGGACCAAACGGACCAGGAGGACCAAACGGACCAAATGCCGAAAGACCTATTAATGTAGACACTGAGGTTAATATATATCCTGAGGGTCCAAGCAATGAAGGACCAAACGGCCCAGGAGGACCAAAGGGACCAGGTACGTCACCTTATGGACCGAATGGCCCAGGTGGACCAAGGAATCCAGAAGGACCAAACGGACCAGGAGGACCAAACGGACCAGGAGGACCAAACGGTCCGGGAGGACCAAAGAATCCAGAAGGACCAAACGGACCAGGAGGACCAAAGGGACCAGGAGCGTCACCTTATGGCCCAGGAGGACCAAAGAACCCAGAAGGACCAAACGGACCAGGAGGACCAAACGGACCAAATGCCGAAAGACCTATTAATGTAGACACTGAGGTCAATATATATCCTGAGGGTCCAAGCAATGAAGGACCAAATGGACCAGGAGAACCAAAGGGACCAGGAGGACCGAACCAAGGCTCAGGAGGACCATTTGGGCCAGAAGGACCAAACAAAGGTTCAGGAGGACCGTTCGGGCCAGGAGGACCAAATAAACCAGAAGGACCAAACAATGAATCAGGTAGGTTAAAAATTTATGCTTCTATAAATATGTTTATAAAATATGCTCACCATGCCTTGGCTCAAGGAATAGATTGCATTTCTCAAACGGAATCGCCCAGGGATAGAATCTTAGCGTTGCTGGTCGATATGAATTTTGATCTCGACTCTCACCAACCTCGGTACTGACATAAAAGATCCTCAGTGGTTGGCATATCATTGCAAGAAATCCCTTTGCAGTTTTTCAAATTGTTAGAGAGTTTCATGGTTTTCGCTCCACGTAACGGAAACGCGAGCTTGTTTCTTTAAAAAGACAAATACAAAGCTTAGTTTCATCAAATGCTTGATCCAGGTGTTTCTTTGACTTCCGGATTCAGCTCAAAATTTCAAAGGTACGGAGTTTAACCTAGATAGTCGTAAACTCAGAATCGAGACCGCTATACTACGCTAGTTACAAACAGAAAAAAAAATAACTACATATTAAAGAATAGCAAGTTATAAAGAACTCCTATTTGGCAAAACTCTATTTTCCGAAAATAACACCAATGGAATGGTTGAAAACTTTTGAAAATTAACATTAGTTAACAAAGACTTCAAAAAAACATGTCAATATAAGAATAATTCCAGAATTCATTTGCAATAAAATTTTTATACCGTTTTATAGAGATTAAAATAACACTTTTCATCCCGTTTCAAAAAAAGTCTAATATATTTAAAATTATTAGTAATTTTTTTCTAGCAGATAATTTTACATAACAGTAACTGTTACAGTAGATAACACCAGTTTTTTCCTACAATTTTTAAATGAGGAAAATTATTTAATGAAAGATTTAGCTTCGGAATCGTACTCATTTTGTAACACTAATTACGATACTTAATAAAACGAAATTTAAAATTACTTATTCATTTTTATAAAAAGGACCAAATGGACCAGAAGGACCAAATAAAGGACCTATTAACGTAGACACTGAGGTCAATATATATCCAAACGGCCCAGGAGGACCAAAGGGACCAGGAGGACCAAAGAATCCAGAAGGACCAAACGGACCAGGAGGACCAAACGGACCAAACGGTCCTGGAGGACCAAAGAATCCAGAAGGACCAAACGGACCAGGAGGACCAAACGGACCAGGAGCGTCACCTTATGGCCCAGGAGGACCAAAGAACCCAGAAGGACCAAACGGACCAGGAGGACCAAACGGACCAAATGCCGAAAGACCTATTAATGTAGACACTGAGGTTAATATATATCCTGAGGGTCCAAGCAATGAAGGACCAAACGGCCCAGGAGGACCAAAGGGACCAGGTACGTCACCTTATGGACCGAATGGCCCAGGTGGACCAAGGAATCCAGAAGGACCAAACGGACCAGGAGGACCAAACGGACCAGGAGGACCAAACGGACCAGGAGGACCAAACGGTCCGGGAGGACCAAAGAATCCAGAAGGACCAAACGGACCAGGAGGACCAAAGGGACCAGGAGCGTCACCTTATGGCCCAGGAGGACCAAAGAACCCAGAAGGACCAAACGGACCAGGAGGACCAAACGGACCAAATGCCGAAAGACCTATTAATGTAGACACTGAGGTCAATATATATCCTGAGGGTCCAAGCAATGAAGGACCAAATGGACCAGGAGAACCAAAGGGACCAGGAGGACCGAACCAAGGCTCAGGAGGACCATTTGGGCCAGAAGGACCAAACAAAGGTTCAGGAGGACCGTTCGGGCCAGGAGGACCAAATAAACCAGAAGGACCAAACAATGAATCAGGTAGGTTAAAAATTTATGCTTCTATAAATATGTTTATAAAATATGCTCACCATGCCTTGGCTCAAGGAATAGATTGCATTTCTCAAACGGAATCGCCCAGGGATAGAATCTTAGCGTTGCTGGTCGATATGAATTTTGATCTCGACTCTCACCAACCTCGGTACTGACATAAAAGATCCTCAGTGGTTGGCATATCATTGCAAGAAATCCCTTTGCAGTTTTTCAAATTGTTAGAGAGTTTCATGGTTTTCGCTCCACGTAACGGAAACGCGAGCTTGTTTCTTTAAAAAGACAAATACAAAGCTTAGTTTCATCAAATGCTTGATCCAGGTGTTTCTTTGACTTCCGGATTCAGCTCAAAATTTCAAAGGTACGGAGTTTAACCTAGATAGTCGTAAACTCAGAATCGAGACCGCTATACTACGCTAGTTACAAACAGAAAAAAAAATAACTACATATTAAAGAATAGCAAGTTATAAAGAACTCCTATTTGGCAAAACTCTATTTTCCGAAAATAACACCAATGGAATGGTTGAAAACTTTTGAAAATTAACATTAGTTAACAAAGACTTCAAAAAAACATGTCAATATAAGAATAATTCCAGAATTCATTTGCAATAAAATTTTTATACCGTTTTATAGAGATTAAAATAACACTTTTCATCCCGTTTCAAAAAAAGTCTAATATATTTAAAATTATTAGTAATTTTTTTCTAGCAGATAATTTTACATAACAGTAACTGTTACAGTAGATAACACCAGTTTTTTCCTACAATTTTTAAATGAGGAAAATTATTTAATGAAAGATTTAGCTTCGGAATCGTACTCATTTTGTAACACTAATTACGATACTTAATAAAACGAAATTTAAAATTACTTATTCATTTTTATAAAAAGGACCAAATGGACCAGAAGGACCAAATAAAGGACCTATTAACGTAGACACTGAGGTCAATATATATCCAAACGGCCCAGGAGGACCAAAGGGACCAGGAGGACCAAAGAATCCAGAAGGACCAAACGGACCAGGAGGACCAAACGGACCAAACGGTCCTGGAGGACCAAAGAATCCAGAAGGACCAAACGGACCAGGAGGACCAAACGGACCAGGAGCGTCACCTTATGGCCCAGGAGGACCAAAGAACCCAGAAGGACCAAACGGACCAGGAGGACCAAACGGACCAAATGCCGAAAGACCTATTAATGTAGACACTGAGGTTAATATATATCCTGAGGGTCCAAGCAATGAAGGACCAAACGGCCCAGGAGGACCAAAGGGACCAGGTACGTCACCTTATGGACCGAATGGCCCAGGTGGACCAAGGAATCCAGAAGGACCAAACGGACCAGGAGGACCAAACGGACCAGGAGGACCAAACGGACCAGGAGGACCAAACGGTCCGGGAGGACCAAAGAATCCAGAAGGACCAAACGGACCAGGAGGACCAAAGGGACCAGGAGCGTCACCTTATGGCCCAGGAGGACCAAAGAACCCAGAAGGACCAAACGGACCAGGAGGACCAAACGGACCAAATGCCGAAAGACCTATTAATGTAGACACTGAGGTCAATATATATCCTGAGGGTCCAAGCAATGAAGGACCAAATGGACCAGGAGAACCAAAGGGACCAGGAGGACCGAACCAAGGCTCAGGAGGACCATTTGGGCCAGAAGGACCAAACAAAGGTTCAGGAGGACCGTTCGGGCCAGGAGGACCAAATAAACCAGAAGGACCAAACAATGAATCAGGTAGGTTAAAAATTTATGCTTCTATAAATATGTTTATAAAATATGCTCACCATGCCTTGGCTCAAGGAATAGATTGCATTTCTCAAACGGAATCGCCCAGGGATAGAATCTTAGCGTTGCTGGTCGATATGAATTTTGATCTCGACTCTCACCAACCTCGGTACTGACATAAAAGATCCTCAGTGGTTGGCATATCATTGCAAGAAATCCCTTTGCAGTTTTTCAAATTGTTAGAGAGTTTCATGGTTTTCGCTCCACGTAACGGAAACGCGAGCTTGTTTCTTTAAAAAGACAAATACAAAGCTTAGTTTCATCAAATGCTTGATCCAGGTGTTTCTTTGACTTCCGGATTCAGCTCAAAATTTCAAAGGTACGGAGTTTAACCTAGATAGTCGTAAACTCAGAATCGAGACCGCTATACTACGCTAGTTACAAACAGAAAAAAAAATAACTACATATTAAAGAATAGCAAGTTATAAAGAACTCCTATTTGGCAAAACTCTATTTTCCGAAAATAACACCAATGGAATGGTTGAAAACTTTTGAAAATTAACATTAGTTAACAAAGACTTCAAAAAAACATGTCAATATAAGAATAATTCCAGAATTCATTTGCAATAAAATTTTTATACCGTTTTATAGAGATTAAAATAACACTTTTCATCCCGTTTCAAAAAAAGTCTAATATATTTAAAATTATTAGTAATTTTTTTCTAGCAGATAATTTTACATAACAGTAACTGTTACAGTAGATAACACCAGTTTTTTCCTACAATTTTTAAATGAGGAAAATTATTTAATGAAAGATTTAGCTTCGAAATCGTACTCATTTTGTAACACTAATTACGATACTTAATAAAACGAAATTTAAAATTACTTATTCATTTTTATAAAAAGGACCAAATGGACCAGAAGGACCAAATAAAGGACCTATTAACGTAGACACTGAGGTCAATATATATCCAAACGGCCCAGGAGGACCAAAGGGACCAGGAGGACCAAAGAATCCAGAAGGACCAAACGGACCAGGAGGACCAAACGGACCAAACGGTCCTGGAGGACCAAAGAATCCAGAAGGACCAAACGGACCAAACGGACCAGGAGCGTCACCTTATGGCCCAGGAGGACCAAAGAACCCAGAAGGACCAAACGGACCAGGAGGACCAAACGAACCAAATGCCGAAAGACCTATTAATGTAGACACTGAGGTTAATATATATCCTGAGGGTCCAAGCAATGAAGGACCAAACGGCCCAGGAGGACCAAAGGGACCAGGTACGTCACCTTATGGACCGAATGGCCCAGGTGGACCAAGGAATCCAGAAGGACCAAACGGACCAGGAGGACCAAACGGACCAGGAGGACCAAACGGACCAGGAGGACCAAACGGTCCGGGAGGACCAAAGAATACAGAAGGACCAAACGGACCAGGAGGACCAAAGGGACCAGGAGCGTCACCTTATGGCCCAGGAGGACCAAAGAACCCAGAAGGACCAAACGGACCAGGAGGACCAAACGGACCAAATGCCGAAAGACCTATTAATGTAGACACTGAGGTCAATATATATCCTGAGGGTCCAAGCAATGAAGGACCAAATGGACCAGGAGAACCAAAGGGACCAGGAGGACCGAACCAAGGCTCAGGAGGACCATTTGGGCCAGAAGGACCAAACAAAGGTTCAGGAGGACCGTTCGGGCCAGGAGGACCAAATAAACCAGAAGGACCAAACAATGAATCAGGTAGGTTAAAAATTTATGCTTCTATAAATATGTTTATAAAATATGTTCACCATGCCTTGGCTCAAGGAATAGATTGCATTTCTCACACGGAATCGCCCAGGGATAGAATCTTAGCGTTGATGGTCGATATGAATTTTGATCTCGACTCTCACCAACCTCGGTACTGACATAAAAGATCCTCAGTGGTTGGCATATCATTGCAAGAAATCCCTTTGCAGTTTTTCAAATTGTTAGAGAGTTTCATGGTTTTCGCTCCACGTAACGGAAACGCGAGCTTGTTTCTTTAAAAAGACAAATACAAAACTTAGTTTCATCAAATGCTTGATCCAGGTGTTTCTTTGACTTCCGGATTCAGCTCAAAATTTCAAAGGTACGGAGTTTAACCTAGATAGTCGTAAACTCAGAATCGAGACCGCTATACTACGCTAGTTACAAACAGAAAAAAAAATAACTACATATTAAAGAATAGCAAGTTATAAAGAACTCCTATTTGGCAAAACTCTATTTTCCGAAAATAACACCAATGGAATGGTTGAAAACTTTTGAAAATTAACATTAGTTAACAAAGACTTCAAAAAAACATGTCAATATAAGAATAATTCCAGAATTCATTTGCAATAAAATTTTTATACCGTTTTATAGAGATTAAAATAACACTTTTCATCCCGTTTCAAAAAAAGTCTAATATATTTAAAATTATTAGTAATTTTTTTCTAGCAGATAATTTTACATAACAGTAACTGTTACAGTAGATAACACCAGTTTTTTCCTACAATTTTTAAATGAGGAACATTATTTAATGAAAGATTTAGCTTCGGAATCGTACTCATTTTGTAACACTAATTACGATACTTAATAAAACGAAATTTAAAATTACTTATTCATTTTTATAAAAAGGACCAAATGGACCAGGAGGACCAAATAAAGGACCTATTAACGTAGACACTGAGGTCAATATATATCCAAACGGCCCAGGAGGACCAAAGGGACCAGGAGGACCAAAGAATCCAGAAGGACCAAACGGACCAGGAGGACCAAACGGACCAAACGGTCCTGGAGGACCAAAGAATCCAGAAGGACCAAACGGACCAGGAGGACCAAAGGGACCAGGTACGTCACCTTATGGACCGAATGGCCCCGGTGGACCAAAGAATCCAGAAGGACCAAACGGACCAGGAGGACCAAACGGACCAGGAGGACCAAACGGTCCGGGAGGACCAAAGAATCCAGAAGGACCAAACGGACCAGGAGGACTAAAGGGACCAGGAGCGTCTCCTTATGGCCCAGGAGGACCAAAGAACCCAGAAGGACCAAACGGACCAGGAGGACCAAACGGACCAAATGCCGAAAGACCTATTAATGTAGACACTGAGGTCAATATATATCCTGAGGGTCCAAGCAATGAAGGACCAAATGGACCAGGAGAACCAAAGGGACCAGGAGGACCATTTGGGCCAGGAGGACCATTTGGGCCAGAAGGACCAAACAAAGGTTCAGGAGGACCGTTCGGGCCAGGAGGACCTAATAAACCAGAAGGACCAAACAATGAATCAGGTAGGTTAAAAATTTATGCTTCTATAAATATGTTTATAAAATATGTTCACCATGCCTTGGCTCAAGGAATAGATTGCATTTCTCACACGGAATCGCCCAGGGATAGAATCTTAGCGTTGCTGGTCGATATGAATTTTGATCTCGACTCTCACCAACCTCGGTACTGACATAAAAGATCCTCAGTGGTTGGCATATCATTGCAAGAAATCCCTTTGCAGTTTTTCAAATTGTTAGAGAGTTTCATGGTTTTCGCTCCACGTAACGGAAACGCGAGCTTGTTTCTTTAAAAAGACAAATACAAAACTTAGTTTCATCAAATGCTTGATCCAGGTGTTTCTTTGACTTCCGGATTCAGCTCAAAATTTCAAAGGTACGGAGTTTAACCTAGATAGTCGTAAACTCAGAATCGAGACCGCTATACTACGCTAGTTACAAACAGAAAAAAAAATAACTACATATTAAAGAATAGCAAGTTATAAAGAACTCCTATTTGGCAAAACTCTATTTTCCGAAAATAACACCAATGGAATGGTTGAAAACTTTTGAAAATTAACATTAGTTAACAAAGACTTCAAAAAAACATGTCAATATAAGAATAATTCCAGAATTCATTTGCAATAAAATTTTTATACCGTTTTATAGAGATTAAAATAACACTTTTCATCCCGTTTCAAAAAAAGTCTAATATATTTAAAATTATTAGTAATTTTTTTCTAGCAGATAATTTTACATAACAGTAACTGTTACAGTAGATAACACCAGTTTTTTCCTACAATTTTTAAATGAGGAACATTATTTAATGAAAGATTTAGCTTCGGAATCGTACTCATTTTGTAACACTAATTACGATACTTAATAAAACGAAATTTAAAATTACTTATTCATTTTTATAAAAAGGACCAAATGGACCAGGAGGACCAAATAAAGGACCTATTAACGTAGACACTGAGGTCAATATATATCCAAACGGCCCAGGAGGACCAAAGGGACCAGGAGGACCAAAGAATCCAGAAGGACCAAACGGACCAGGAGGACCAAACGGACCAAACGGTCCTGGAGGACCAAACGGACCAAACGGTCCTGGAGGACCAAAGAATCCAGAAGGACCAAACGGACCAGGAGGACCAAAGGGACCAGGTACGTCACCTTATGGACCGAATGGCCCCGGTGGACCAAAGAATCCAGAAGGACCAAACGGACCAGGAGGACCAAACGGACCAGGAGGACCAAACGGTCCGGGAGGACCAAAGAATCCAGAAGGACCAAACGGACCAGGAGGACCAAAGGGACCAGGAGCGTCCCCTTATGGCCCAGGAGGACCAAAGAACCCAGAAGGACCAAACGGACCAGGAGGACCAAACGGACCAAATGCCGAAAGACCTATTAATGTAGACACTGAGGTCAATATATATCCTGAGGGTCCAAGCAATGAAGGACCAAATGGACCAGGAGAACCAAAGGGACCAGGAGGACCATTTGGGCCAGGAGGACCATTTGGGCCAGAAGGACCAAACAAAGGTTCAGGAGGACCGTTCGGGCCAGGAGGACCAAATAAACCAGAAGGACCAAACAATGAATCAGGTAGGTTAAAAATTTATGCTTCTATAAATATGTTTATAAAATATGTTCACCATGCCTTGGCTCAAGGAATAGATTGCATTTCTCACACGGAATCGCCCAGGGATAGAATCTTAGCGTTGCTGGTCGATATGAATTTTGATCTCGACTCTCACCAACCTCGGTACTGACATAAAAGATCCTCAGTGGTTGGCATATCATTGCAAGAAATCCCTTTTCAGTTTTTCAAATTGTTAGAGAGTTTCATGGTTTTCGCTCCACGTAACGGAAACGCGAGCTTGTTTCTTTAAAAAGACAAATACAAAGCTTAGTTTCATCAAATGCTTGATCCAGGTGTTTCTTTGACTTCCGGATTCAGCTCAAAATTTCAAAGGTACGGAGTTTACCCTAGATAGTCGTAAACTCAGAATCGAGACCGCTATACTACGCTAGTTACAAACAGAAAAAAAAATAACTACATATTAAAGAATAGCAAGTTATAAAGAACTCCTATTTGGCAAAACTCTATTTTCCGAAAATAACACCAATGGAATGGTTGAAAACTTTTGAAAATTAACATTAGTTAACAAAGACTTCAAAAAAACATGTCAATATAAGAATAATTCCAGAATTCATTTGCAATAAAATTTTTATACCGTTTTATAGAGATTAAAATAACACTTTTCATCCCGTTTCAAAAAAAGTCTAATATATTTAAAATTATTAGTAATTTTTTTCTAGCAGATAATTTTACATAACAGTAACTGTTACAGTAGATAACACCAGTTTTTTCCTACAATTTTTAAATGAGGAAAATTATTTAATGAAAGATTTAGCTTCGGAATCGTACTCATTTTGTAACACTAATTACGATACTTAAACGAAATTTAAAATTACTTATTCATTTTTATAAAAAGGACCAAATGGACCAGAAGGACCAAATAAAGGACCAATTAACGTAGACACTGAGGTCAATATATATCCAAACGGCCCAGGAGGACCAAAGGGACCAGGAGGACCAAAGAATCCAGAAGGACCAAACGGACCAGGAGGACCAAACGGACCAAACGGTCCTGGAGGACCAAAGAATCCAGAAGGACCAAACGGACCAGGAGGACCAAACGGACCAGGAGCGTCACCTTATGGCCCAGGAGGACCAAAGAACCCAGAAGGACCAAACGGACCAGGAGGACCAAACGGACCAAATGCCGAAAGACCTATTAATGTAGACACTGAGGTTAATATATATCCTGAGGGTCCAAGCAATGAAGGACCAAACGGCCCAGGAGGACCAAAGGGACCAGGTACGTCACCTAATGGACCGAATGGCCCAGGTGAACCAAAGAATCCAGAAGGACCAAACGGACCAGGAGGACCAAACGGTCCGGGAGGACCAAAGAATCCAGAAGGACCAAATGGACCAGGAGGACCAAAGGGACCAGGAGCGTCACCTTATGGCCCAGGAGGACCAAAGAACCCAGAAGGACCAAACGGACCAGGAGGACCAAAGAACCCAGAAGGACCAAACGGACCAGGAGGACCAAACGGACCAAATGCCGAAAGACCTATTAATGTAGACACTGAGGTCAATATATATCCTGAGGGTCCAAGCAATAAAGGACCAAATGGACCAGGAGAACCAAAGGGACCAGGAGGACCGAACCAAGGCTCAGGAGGACCATTTGGGCCAGAAGGACCAAACAAAGGTTCAGGAGGACCGTTCGGGCCAGGAGGACCAAATAAACCAGAAGGACCAAACAATGAATCAGGTAGGTTAAAAATTTATGCTTCTATAAATATGTTTATAAAATATGCTCACCATGCCTTGGCTCAAGGAATAGATTGCATTTCTCAAACGGAATCGCCCAGGGATAGAATCTTAGCGTTGCTGGTCGATATGAATTTTGATCTCGACTCTCACCAACCTCGGTACTGACATAAAAGATCCTCAGTGGTTGGCATATCATTGCAAGAAATCCCTTTGCAGTTTTTCAAATTGTTAGAGAGTTTCATGGTTTTCGCTCCACGTAACGGAAACGCGAGCTTGTTTCTTTATAGTTTCAAATACAAAGCTTAGTTTCATCAAATGCTTGATCCAGGTGTTTCTTTGACTTCCGGATTCAGCTCAAAATTTCAAAGGTACGGAGTTTACCCTAGATAGTCGTAAACTCAGAATCGAGACCGCTATACTACGCTAGTTACAAACAGAAAAAAAAATAACTACATATTAAAGAATAGCAAGATATAAAGAACTCCTATTTGGAAAAACTCTATTTTCCGAAAATAACACCAATGGAATGGTTGAAAACTTTTGAAAATTAACATTAGTTAACAAAGACTTCAAAAAAACATGTCAATATAAGAATAATTCCAGAATTCATTTGCAATAAAATTTTTATACCGTTTTATAGAGATTAAAATAACACTTTTCATCCCGTTTCAAAAAAAGTCTAATATATTTAAAATTATTAGTAATTTTTTTCTAGCAGATAATTTTACATAACAGTAACTGTTACAGTAGATAACACCAGTTTTTTCCTACAATTTTTAAATGAGGAAAATTATTTAATGAAAGATTTAGCTTCGGAATCGTACTCATTTTGTAACACTAATTACGATACTTAATAAAACGAAATTTAAAATTACTTATTCATTTTTATAAAAAGGACCAAATGGACCAGGAGGACCAAATAAAGGACCTATTAACGTAGACACTGAGGTCAATATATATCCAAACGGCCCAGGAGGACCAAAGGGACCAGGAGGACCAAAGAATCCAGAAGGACCAAACGGACCAGGAGGACCAATCGGACCAAACGGTCCTGGAGGACCAAAGAATCCAGAAGGACCAAACGGACCAGGAGGACCAAACGGACCAGGAGCGTCACCTTATGGCCCAGGAGGACCAAAGAACCCAGAAGGACCAAACGGACCAGGAGGACCAAACGGACCAGGAGGACCAAACGGACCAAATGCCGAAAGACCTATTAATGTAGACACTGAGGTTAATATATATCCTGAGGGTCCAAGCAATGAAGGACCAAACGGCCCAGGAGGACCAAAGGGACCAGGTACGTCACCTTATGGACCGAATGGCCCCGGTGGACCAAAGAATCCAGAAGGACCAAACGGACCAGGAGGACCAAACGGACCAGGAGGACCAAACGGTCCGGGAGGACCAAAGAATCCAGAAGGACCAAACGGACCAGGAGGACCAAAGGGACCAGGAGCGTCACCTTATGGCCCAGGAGGACCAAAGAACCCAGAAGGACCAAACGGACCAGGAGGACCAAAGAACCCAGAAGGACCAAACGGACCAGGAGGACCAAACGGACCAAATGCCGAAAGACCTATTAATGTAGACACTGAGGTCAATATATATCCTGAGGGTCCAAGCAATGAAGGACCAAATGGACCAGGAGAACCAAAGGGACCAGGAGGACCATTTGGGCCAGGAGGACCATTTGGGCCAGAAGGACCAAACAAAGGTTCAGGAGGACCGTTCGGGCCAGGAGGACCAAATAAACCAGAAGGACCAAACAATGAATCAGGTAGGTTAAAAATTTATGCTTCTATAAATATGTTTATAAAATATGTTCACCATGCCTTGGCTCAAGGAATAGATTGCATTTCTCACACGGAATCGCCCAGGGATAGAATCTTAGCGTTGCTGGTCGATATGAATTTTGATCTCGACTCTCACCAACCTCGGTACTGACATAAAAGATCCTCAGTGGTTGGCATATCATTGCAAGAAATCCCTTTGCAGTTTTTCAAATTGTTAGAGAGTTTCATGGTTTTCGCTCCACGTAACGGAAACGCGAGCTTGTTTCTTTAAAAAGACAAATACAAAGCTTAGTTTCATCAAATGCTTGATCCAGGTGTTTCTTTGACTTCCGGATTCACCTCAAAATTTCAAAGGTACGGAGTTTACCCTAGATAGTCGTAAACTCAGAATCGAGACCGCTATACTACGCTAGTTACAAACAGAAAAAAAAAATAACTACATATTAAAGAATAGCAAGTTATAAAGAACTCCTATTTGGCAAAACTCTATTTTCCGAAAATAACACCAATGGAATGGTTGAAAACTTTTGAAAATTAACATTAGTTAACAAAGACTTCAAAAAAACATGTCAATATAAGAATAATTCCAGAATTCATTTGCAATAAAATTTTTATACCGTTTTATAGAGATTAAAATAACACTTTTCATCCCGTTTCAAAAAAAGTCTAATATATTTAAAATTATTAGTAATTTTTTTCTAGCAGATAATTTTACATAACACTAACTGTTACAGTAGATAACACCAGTTTTTTCCTACAATTTTTAAATGAGGAAAATTATTTAATGAAAGATTTAGCTTCGGAATCGTACTCATTTTGTAACACTAATTACGATACTTAATAAAACGAAATTTAAAATTACTTATTCATTTTTATAAAAAGGACCAAATGGACCAGAAGGACCAAATAAAGGACCTATTAACGTAGACACTGAGGTCAATATATATCCAAACGGCCCTGGAGGACCAAAGGGACCAGGAGGACCAAAGAATCCAGAAGGACCAAACGGACCAGGAGGACCAAACGGACCAAACGGTCCTGGAGGACCAAAGAATCCAGAAGGACCAAACGGACCAGGAGGACCAAACGGACCAGGAGCGTCACCTTATGGCCCAGGAGGACCAAAGAACCCAGAAGGACCAAACGGACCAGGAGGACCAAACGGACCAAATGCCGAAAGACCTATTAATGTAGACACTGAGGTTAATATATATCCTGAGGGTCCAAGCAATGAAGGACCAAACGGCCCAGGAGGACCAAAGGGACCAGGTACGTCACCTAATGGACCGAATGGCCCAGGTGGACCAAAGAATCCAGAAGGACCAAACGGACCAGGAGGACCAAACGGTCCGGGAGGACCAAAGAATCCAGAAGGACCAAATGGACCAGGAGGACCAAAGGGACCAGGAGCGTCACCTTATGGCCCAGGAGGACCAAAGAACCCAGAAGGACCAAACGGACCAGGAGGACCAAAGAACCCAGAAGGACCAAACGGACCAGGAGGACCAAACGGACCAAATGCCGAAAGACCTATTAATGTAGACACTGAGGTCAATATATATCCTGAGGGTCCAAGCAATAAAGGACCAAATGGACCAGGAGAACCAAAGGGACCAGGAGGACCGAACCAAGGCTCAGGAGGACCATTTGGGCCAGAAGGACCAAACAAAGGTTCAGGAGGACCGTTCGGGCCAGGAGGACCAAATAAACCAGAAGGACCAAACAATGAATCAGGTAGGTTAAAAATTTATGCTTCTATAAATATGTTTATAAAATATGCTCACCATGCCTTGGCTCAAGGAATAGATTGCATTTCTCAAACGGAATCGCCCAGGGATAGAATCTTAGCGTTGCTGGTCGATATGAATTTTGATCTCGACTCTCACCAACCTCGGTACTGACATAAAAGATCCTCAGTGGTTGGCATATCATTGCAAGAAATCCCTTTGCAGTTTTTCAAATTGTTAGAGAGTTTCATGGTTTTCGCTCCACGTAACGGAAACGCGAGCTTGTTTCTTTATAGTTTCAAATACAAAGCTTAGTTTCATCAAATGCTTGATCCAGGTGTTTCTTTGACTTCCGGATTCAGCTCAAAATTTCAAAGGTACGGAGTTTACCCTAGATAGTCGTAAACTCAGAATCGAGACCGCTATACTACGCTAGTTACAAACAGAAAAAAAAATAACTACATATTAAAGAATAGCAAGATATAAAGAACTCCTATTTGGAAAAACTCTATTTTCCGAAAATAACACCAATGGAATGGTTGAAAACTTTTGAAAATTAACATTAGTTAACAAAGACTTCAAAAAAACATGTCAATATAAGAATAATTCCAGAATTCATTTGCAATAAAATTTTTATACCGTTTTATAGAGATTAAAATAACACTTTTCATCCCGTTTCAAAAAAAGTCTAATATATTTAAAATTATTAGTAATTTTTTTCTAGCAGATAATTTTACATAACAGTAACTGTTACAGTAGATAACACCAGTTTTTTCCTACAATTTTTAAATGAGGAAAATTATTTAATGAAAGATTTAGCTTCGGAATCGTACTCATTTTGTAACACTAATTACGATACTTAATAAAACGAAATTTAAAATTACTTATTCATTTTTATAAAAAGGACCAAATGGACCAGGAGGACCAAATAAAGGACCTATTAACGTAGACACTGAGGTCAATATATATCCAAACGGCCCAGGAGGACCAAAGGGACCAGGAGGACCAAAGAATCCAGAAGGACCAAACGGACCAGGAGGACCAATCGGACCAAACGGTCCTGGAGGACCAAAGAATCCAGAAGGACCAAACGGACCAGGAGGACCAAACGGACCAGGAGCGTCACCTTATGGCCCAGGAGGACCAAAGAACCCAGAAGGACCAAACGGACCAGGAGGACCAAACGGACCAGGAGGACCAAACGGACCAAATGCCGAAAGACCTATTAATGTAGACACTGAGGTTAATATATATCCTGAGGGTCCAAGCAATGAAGGACCAAACGGCCCAGGAGGACCAAAGGGACCAGGTACGTCACCTTATGGACCGAATGGCCCCGGTGGACCAAAGAATCCAGAAGGACCAAACGGACCAGGAGGACCAAACGGACCAGGAGGACCAAACGGTCCGGGAGGACCAAAGAATCCAGAAGGACCAAACGGACCAGGAGGACCAAAGGGACCAGGAGCGTCACCTTATGGCCCAGGAGGACCAAAGAACCCAGAAGGACCAAACGGACCAGGAGGACCAAACGGACCAAATGCCGAAAGACCTATTAATGTAGACACTGAGGTTAATATATATCCTGAGGGTCCAAGCAATGAAGGACCAAACGGCCCAGGAGGACCAAAGGGACCAGGTACGTCACCTTATGGACCGAATGGCCCCGGTGGACCAAAGAATCCAGAAGGACCAAACGGACCAGGAGGACCAAACGGTCCGGGAGGACCAAAGAATCCAGAAGGACCAAACGGACCAGGAGGACCAAAGGGACCAGGAGCGTCACCTTATGGCCCAGGAGGACCAAAGAACCCAGAAGGATCAAACGGACCAGGAGGACCAAAGAACCCAGAAGGACCAAACGGACCAGGAGGACCAAACGGACCAAATGCCGAAAGACCTATTAATGTAGACACTGAGGTCAATATATATCCTGAGGGTCCAAGCAATGAAGGACCAAATGGACCAGGAGAACCAAAGGGACCAGGAGGACCATTTGGGCCAGGAGGACCATTTGGGCCAGAAGGACCAAACAAAGGTTCAGGAGGACCGTTCGGGCCAGGAGGACCAAATAAACCAGAAGGACCAAACAATGAATCAGGTAGGTTAAAAATTTATGCTTCTATAAATATGTTTATAAAATATGTTCACCATGCCTTGGCTCAAGGAATAGATTGCATTTCTCACACGGAATCGCCCAGGGATAGAATCTTAGCGTTGCTGGTCGATATGAATTTTGATCTCGACTCTCACCAACCTCGGTACTGACATAAAAGATCCTCAGTGGTTGGCATATCATTGCAAGAAATCCCTTTGCAGTTTTTCAAATTGTTAGAGAGTTTCATGGTTTTCGCTCCACGTAACGGAAACGCGAGCTTGTTTCTTTAAAAAGACAAATACAAAGCTTAGTTTCATCAAATGCTTGATCCAGGTGTTTCTTTGACTTCCGGATTCAGCTCAAAATTTCAAAGGTACGGAGTTTACCCTAGATAGTCGTAAACTCAGAATCGAGACCGCTATACTACGCTAGTTACAAACAGAAAAAAAAATAACTACATATTAAAGAATAGCAAGTTATAAAGAACTCCTATTTGGCAAAACTCTATTTTCCGAAAATAACACCAATGGAATGGTTGAAAACTTTTGAAAATTAACATTAGTTAACAAAGACTTCAAAAAAACATGTCAATATAAGAATAATTCCAGAATTCATTTGCAATAAAATTTTTATACCGTTTAATAGAGATTAAAATAACACTTTTCATCCCGTTTCAAAAAAAGTCTAATATATTTAAAATTATTAGTAATTTTTTTCTAGCAGATAATTTTACATAACAGTAACTGTTACAGTAGATAACACCAGTTTTTTCCTACAATTTTTAAATGAGGAAAATTATTTAATGAAAGATTTAGCTTCGGAATCGTACTCATTTTGTAACACTAATTACGATACTTAATAAAACGAAATTTAAAATTACTTATTCATTTTTATAAAAAGGACCAAATGGACCAGAAGGACCAAATAAAGGACCTATTAACGTAGACACTGAGGTCAATATATATCCAAACGGCCCTGGAGGACCAAAGGGACCAGGAGGACCAAAGAATCCAGAAGGACCAAACGGACCAGGAGGACCAAACGGTCCTGGAGGACCAAAGAATCCAGAAGGACCAAACGGACCAGGAGCGTCACCTTATGGCCCAGGAGGACCAAAGAACCCAGAAGGACCAAACGGACCAGGAGGACCAAATGCCGAAAGACCTATTAATGTAGACACTGAGGTTAATATATATCCTGAGGGTCCAAGCAATGAAGGACCAAACGGCCCAGGAGGACCAAAGGGACCAGGTACGTCCCCTTATGGACCGAATGGCCCAGGTGGACCAAAGAATCCAGAAGGACCAAACGGACCAGGAGGACCAAACGGACCAGGAGGACCAAACGGACCAGGAGGACCAAACGGTCCGGGAGGACCAAAGAATCCAGAAGGACCAAACGGACCAGGAGGACCAAAGGGACCAGGAGCGTCACCTTATGGCCCAGGAGGACCAAAGAACCCAGAAGGACCAAACGGACCAGGAGGACCAAACGGACCAAATGCCGAAAGACCTATTAATGTAGACACTGAGGTCAATATATATCCTGAGGGTCCAAGCAATGTAGGACCAGGAGAACCAAAGGGACCAGGAGGACCGAACCAAGGCTCAGGAGGACCATTTGGGCCAGAAGGACCAAACAAAGGTTCAGGAGGACCGTTCGGGCCAGGAGGACCAAATAAACCAGAAGGACCAAACAATGAATCAGGTAGGTTAAAAATTCATGCTTCTATAAATATGTTTATAAAATATGTTCACCATGCCTTGGCTCAAGGAATAGATTGCATTTCTCACACGGAATCGCCCAGGGATAGAATCTTAGCGTTGCTGGTCGATATGAATTTTGATCTCGACTCTAACCAACCTCGGTACTGACATAAAAGATCCTCAGTGGTTGGCATATCATTGCAAGAAATCTCTTTGCAGTTTTTCAAATTGTTAGAGAGTTTCATGGTTTTCCGCTCCACATAACGGAAACGCGAGCTTGTTTCTTTAAAAAGACAAATACAAAGCTTAGTTTCATCAAATGCTTGATCCAGGTGTTTCTTTGACTTCCGGTTTCAGCTCAAAATTTCAAAGGTACGGAGTTTAACCTAGATAGTCGAAAACTCAGAATCGAGACCGCTGTACTACGCTAGTTACAAACAGAAAAAAAAATAACTATATATTAAAGAATAGCAAGTTATAAAGAACTCCTATTTGGCAAAACTCTATTTTCCGAAAATAACACCAATGGAATGGTTGAAAACTTTTGAAAATTAACATTAGTTAACAAAGACTTCAAAAAAACATGTCAATGTAGGAATAATTCCAGAATTCATTTGCAATAAAATTTTTATACCATTTTATAGAGATTAAAATAACTTTTCATCCCGTTTCAAAAAAAGTCTAATATATTTAAAATTATTAGTAATTTTTTTCTAGCAGATAATTTTACATAACAGTAACTATTACAGTAGATAACACCAATTTTTTCCTACAATTTTTAAATGAGGAAAATTATTTAATGAAAGATTTAGCTTCGGAATCGTACTCATTTTGTAACACTAATTACGATACTTAATAAAACGAAATTTAAAATTACTTATTCATTTTTATAAAAAGGACCAAATGGACCAGAAGGACCAAATAAAGGACCTATTAACGTAGACACTGAGGTCAATATATATCCAAACGGCCCTGGAGGACCAAAGGGACCAGGAGGACCAAAGAATCCAGAAGGACCAAACGGACCAGGAGGACCAAACGGACCAAACGGTCCTGGAGGACCAAAGAATCCAGAAGGACCAAACGGACCAGGAGGACCAAACGGACCAGGAGCGTCACCTTATGGCCCAGGAGGACCAAAGAACCCAGAAGGACCAAACGGACCAGGAGGACCAAACAGACCAGGAGGACCAAACGGACCAAATGCCGAAAGACCTATTAATGTAGACACTGAGGTTAATATATATCCTGAGGGTCCAAGCAATGAAGGACCAAACGGCCCAGGAGGACCAAAGGGACCAGGTACGTCACCTTATGGACCGAATGGCCCCGGTGGACCAAAGAATCCAGAAGGACCAAACGGACCAGGAGGACCAAACGGACCAGGAGGACCAAACGGTCCGGGTGGACCAAAGAATCCAGAAGGACCAAACGGACCAGGAGGACCAAAGGGACCAGGAGCGTCACCTTATGGCCCAGGAGGACCAAAGAACCCAGAAGGACCAAACGGACCAGGAGGACCAAACGGACCAAATGCCGAAAGACCTATTAATGTAGACACTGAGGTCAATATATATCCTGAGGGTCCAAGCAATGAAGGACCAAATGGACCAGGAGAACCAAAGGGACCAGGAGGACCATTTGGGCCAGGAGGACCATTTGGGCCAGAAGGACCAAACAAAGGTTCAGGAGGACCGTTCGGGCCAGGAGGACCAAATAAACCAGAAGGACCAAACAATGAATCAGGTAGGTTAAAAATTTATGCTTCTATAAATATGTTTATAAAATATGTTCACCATACCTTGGCTCAAGGAATAGATTGCATTTCTCACACGGAATCGCCCAGGGATAGAATCTTAGCGTTGCTGGTCGATATGAATTTTGATCTCGACTCTCACCAACCTCGGTACTGACATAAAAGATCCTCAGTGGTTGGCATATCATTGCAAGAAATCTCTTTGCAGTTTTTCAAATTGTTAGAGAGTTTCATGGTTTTCGCTCCACGTAACGGAAACGCGAGCTTGTTTCTTTAAAAAGACAAATACAAAGCTTAGTTTCATCAAATGCTTGATCCAGGTGTTTCTTTGACTTCCGGATTCAGCTCAAAATTTCAAAGGTACGGAGTTTAACCTAGATAGTCGTAAACTCAGAATCGAGACCGCTATACTACGCTAGTTACAAACAGAAAAAAAATAATTACATATTAAAGAATAGCAAGTTATAAAGAACTCCTATTTGACAAAACTCTATTTTCCGAAAATATTACCAATGGAATGGTTGAAAACTTTTGAAAATTAACATTAGTTAACAAAGACTTCAAAAAAACATGTCAATATAAGAGTAATTCCAGAATTCATTTGCAATAAAATTTTTATACCATTTTATAGAGATTAAAATAACACTTTTCATCCCGTTTCAAAAAAAGTCTGATATATTTAAAATTATTAGTAATTTTTTTCTAGCAGATAATTTTACATAACAGTAACTATTACAGTAGATAACACCAGTTTTTTCCTACAATTTTTAAATGAGGAAAATTATTTAATGAAAGATTTAGCTTTGGAATCGTACTCATTTTGTAACACTAATTACGATACTTCATAAAACGAAATTTAAAATTACTTATTCATTTTTATAAAAAGGACCAAATGGACCAGAAGGACCAAATAAAGGACCTATTAACGTAGACACTGAGGTCAATATATATCCAAACGGCCCAGGAGGACCAAAGGGACCAGGAGGACCAAAGAATCCAGAAGGACCAAACGGACCAGGAGGACCAAACGGACCAGGAGGACCAAACGGTCCTGGAGGACCAAAGAATCCAGAAGGACCAAACGGACCAGGAGGACCAAAGGGACCAGGAGCGTCACCTTATGGCCCAGGAGGACCAAAGAACCCAGAAGGACCAAACGGACCAGGAGGACCAAACGGACCAAATGCCGAAAGACCTATTAATGTAGACACTGAGGTCAATATATATCCTGAGGGTCCAAGCAATGTAGGACCAGGAGAACCAAAGGGACCAGGAGGACCGAACCAAGGCTCAGGAGGACCATTTGGGCCAGAAGGACCAAACAAAGGTTCAGGAGGACCGTTCGGGCCAGGAGGACCAAATAAACCAGAAGGACCAAACAATGAATCAGGTAGGTTAAAAATTCATGCTTCTATAAATATGTTTATAAAATATGTTCACCATGCCTTGGCTCAAGGAATAGATTGCATTTCTCACACGGAATCGCCCAGGGATAGAATCTTAGCGTTGCTGGTCGATATGAATTTTGATCTCGACTCTAACCAACCTCGGTACTGACATAAAAGATCCTCAGTGGTTGGCATATCATTGCAAGAAATCTCTTTGCAGTTTTACAAATTGTTAGAGAGTTTCATGGTTTTCCGCTCCACATAACGGAAACGCGAGCTTGTTTCTTTAAAAAGACAAATACAAAGCTTAGTTTCATCAAATGCTTGATCCAGGTGTTTCTTTGACTTCCGGTTTCAGCTCAAAATTTCAAAGGTACGGAGTTTAACCTAGATAGTCGAAAACTCAGAATCGAGACCGCTGTACTACGCTAGTTACAAACAGAAAAAAAAATAACTATATATTAAAGAATAGCAAGTTATAAAGAACTCCTATTTGGCAAAACTCTATTTTCCGAAAATAACACCAATGGAATGGTTGAAAACTTTTGAAATTAACATTAGTTAACAAAGACTTCAAAAAAACATGTCAATGTAGGAATAATTCCTGAATTCATTTGCAATAAAATTTTTATACCATTTTATAGAGATTAAAATAACTTTTCATCCCGTTTCAAAAAAAAGTCTAATATATTTAAAATTATTAGTAATTTTTTTCTAGCAGATAATTTTACATAACAGTAACTATTACAGTAGATAACACCAAATTTTTCCTACAATTTTTAAATGAGGAAAATTATTTAATGAAAGATTTAGCTTCGGAATCGTACTCATTTTGTAACACTATTTACTTCGTACTGTTCCTGTGTTACCAAAAATCAAAATAAACGAGACAGCATTTTTACCTTATGAACTGATTATTTTTCTTAGAATAGAAACTTAGATTCTGTTTTTTCTATTATCTGCTAAGTTTTTGTTTTACCTTATGTAACAAAACGATATTTTTTCCATGACAGTGCTTAGGAAACATACTTAGGTTAAAGATATTATTATTTACTTTTTATTTATTTGATCATCTTTAATAATATTTGTATATTTTTAAGGACTTAACGGACCAGTACAACCTTATGGACCAGGATTAGGAAGACCAAATAGACCGGGACTAGGACTCCCATATGGGCCAAGAATGCCTACAAGACCTTTCGATCGCAGTCCATATAATTTGGGTAGACCAAATGCACCCATGAAAAGACCATTTGCAGGATCAGACATGCAAAGAGTATCAGTTTTAATAAACATCGTTCAACAATCTCTGCAAGCCCAAGGTTTTAACTACAATTTATTCGGAAACAGTCTCTCACAGCTGTTAACAGGAAATGACTCAAATGGCTGTCCATCTAGAACTGATGTACGTCTGCTGTTAGACGCCCTTGAAGCTGCCATACAAGTTTTAATTGCTCCCAGATCACGAGTCGTATTTCCAGCTGATTATGCAGCGTTTAGTGTGTCGGTGAGAACGAAATTTGGAGTCTAAATCTTGTTGCCATTTGATTTGTTTATGTATACGCAACATATTGATTTAAATAAAAGCATTCTCATATATATGTCATGTTTCATTTAGTATCCAAAAATTTTATTAATGTTTCAATAATGATTGAGAAAATTAAATTTATGTAGCTGTAAAAGAACATATACAAGTAAGAAAACATATGTGATTGACAAAATAAAGGAAATCGCTCTTTATAATTTCTTATTTAATTATCACAGGGCCGTTTTTAGGTTTCAAAGGTCCTATATTAAAAGCCTTTCTCAGAATTTAAAAAAAAATAGAATTTTGCATAGTTTTTAAAAATTATTATGTTACAGAAGTGAAAAACAAATGCAAAAAACATTTCTCATAAAAAAAATAGCCTTAATACTTTCGTAAAAAAAATCCATGTGCTTAAGCGGACGCTATATGGCTTATCATCGCAAATTCTGCTTCACCACCGTAACTAATCTAAAATTTAAAGTATGGAAAAACCGAGTTCAAGCACGGTTAGCCTCGAAGTTTCAATTGCTGGAAAAAAATTTAAAAACATAAAAATGCTAACTAATTAGTGGAAAATAACATCCCCTTTGCCTAATACTAAGTTATCCTCTCACAATATGTTTTCATTTTCACATTTTGAAAATTTCTTTATGGATTACTCTAGGTTGTCTAAACTCACTTTTTCTATACTTACTAAATTACTTATGGAAGTGAAAGAGAATTTGCCGTAAAAAGTTTCTTCCATGGTATAGCGTCTTCTTAAGTTATAACTCGATAAGTATCGTAACACTAAGCTTTAGGGTAAGAATACTTTTCGTGATTTTTGATAAGCGAAGTCTTCAACGGTAAAATCGATTTCTTCAAAAGCATATCTTCAATGCGTTTTAGCATTAATTTAAAATTACGAATTTTAAAATGATGAATATAAAATTATTTACTTTTTATCTAGACTTTTCATTTTCTAAATTTTCCTACACGAAGCTCCCTTCCAGCATCTGCATTTTTACTAAATTCATCTCATTTTGTCCATTCATTTTAAGGGACTATGGGAAGAAACAATTCTGACTGACAATTTCCTTGATGTATTGATTCTGTAAACTTTCTTAATGACAAATAACTTCAAAACAGATGTCAAACTGCAGCATTCTTTATGAATGTATGCTATCTTTATTTTATTTAATAATTAATTTTTTCAATGGCATCAAAATTTTGTCTGACATTTTTCTTCTTTACTCGATGAATAAAATGAATAATCAAGTTGAAAATTGAATCTTTAAGCTAACTTTTTAAAAAACCGAATTAAAATTTCAAAAATTTAATGCAGATCCTCTTGTGGCCTTCTGAAAAAAGAAAAAATAGAAAAAAAATTCATATTGCTAAGGAAAAACAATTGGAATAAAACTAGGAATTTGGTGCTGACATACATACATATATATATATATATATATATATATATATATATATATATATATATATATATATATATATATATATATATATATATATATATATATATATATATATATATATATACACTGGTTATCATAAATTAAGGAAAATTCACAAAAATCGCGATAACTCAAGAAATTACACATGGAATTTTATGAAACTTACCCACAATATACAACACATAGTAAGGTATTAAACAACATAAAAAGAAATTATCAGACATTAATAGTAGTATAGAAATTAGCACATGTATAAAATAAACAAATTGGAAGTATCGGTTTGCAATAGAAAAAGTACCTTTAATATGGAATATGATTGCCTCTAGAAGCAATACAGCACAAACAGCGATGTGTGATGCTTTCAATTATGCGGTCTATCAGTTCAATAGGAAGTGAGAGCCATTGCTCTTGTAAAGCAGTTGCAAGCGTGGCAAGGGTCTGAGGGGGCGGATTGATGGCAGATACACGCCTCCCTAGAGCATCCCAAACGTGCTCGATAGGATTCAAGTCCGGGGATCGAGCTGGCCACTCCATGCGAGTAATTGTTTCCTGTTGAAGATAATCATCAACAATGCGAGCTCTGTGTGGTCTTGCATTATCGTCCTGTAACAGGAAGCAATCACCAATTGCCCCGGCATATGGGCGCACATAAGCATCAAGGATGTTGTCTCGATAAACCTGAGCATTCACGGTTCCCCTTGGAAAGACATGGAGGTATGTGCGCCCTCCTAAGGATATGGCTCCCCAAACACAGACACTGCCTCTTCCGTATGCATCTCTTTCACGGATGTTTGATGGATGATAACGGGTCCCAGGTTCTCTCCATATCAAATAACGTCTACTGTCACTTTCTAGACTAAACCTGGACTCATCCGTAAAGAGAACAGGCCTCCATTGATCTGACGTCCAGTGGACATGTTGTCGGGCCCACTGCAAACGGTCTCTCCTATGGCGTGATGTGAGCGGCACGCAAATGGCTGGTCGTCTCGCATACAGACCACCTTCGTGGAGCCTTCTGCGCACAGTTGACGTTGACACCAACCTTCCGGTGGCTGCAGCAAGAGAGGATCTAAGATGTGTCGGAGTAGCGGTTCTATTCCTGCGTGCACTTAATGTCAAATATCGGTCATCGGCACTGGTCGTAACAGTTGGCCGTCCTTGACTGAACCTCCTAGATGCCGAATCTGTGGTTTGAAATTGCCTCCAAAGTCTATGAACCACAGATGGACTCACATTTAGCCATCTGGCCACTTCTGATTGACTCTGCCCTGCCTCTAGTCTCCCGATGGCTCTCCATCGTAGTTCTTCAGGCAAATGATGCCTAGAGGTCATTATTACGAATTGGCTATCTCAGATTTTCAATGTCGCAATCACAGTAAAATTTGTGTGCTTTCTCTCAAACTTGGACTTTTATGCTCCAGGCAGATGACGTAAGCCGAGTGCAGCGCCACTAATTTGCATATTGCAATTTTACTCAGCTACTCTTAGTGGACAACATATGCAAATTTTGCACGGTTTGGCTTACTTTTGAAAGAGTTATCGCTATTTTTGTGATTTTTCCTTAATTTATGATAACCAGTGTATATATATATATATATATATATATATATATATATATATATATATATATATATATATATATATATATATATATACATATATATATATATATATATATATATATATATATATATATATATATATATATATATATATATATATATATATATATATAGTACGCAGAGCCTTTAAAGACTTTTCTTTTTCACAACAAATAAAGTTTCATCTTCATTAAAAGATACCAAAGAAATTAACTATTTCCATTTCTTTAAATCATATTTGCGAAAAACGTACAAAAAGTGGAAGGAAAAAATTTCCCTTTAATTTTGCTCGTCAAAAATTATCATCAAAATGTTAAAAATGGATTATTTTTAAAAAAAATTAAACGAAATAACTACAATATTCAATGTGTTCACATATATGGGAAATGTTAATAAATTACAGTAGTTTTTGCTCAAATTCTAGCAAAGTAAATCAAATTATATAATTTTCAAGATAAATATACAACAATACTATGCAACTAATACAACAGTATTTATCATTATATCAACTGTCATGCATTCCATGTCCCTTAGATTCTTTTAAATTACCGACAAATTACAAAAATCCAGGAAATGGCGCGAAACTATCAAAATTTTCGCGGGAATATTTACAATTAAGTATCACCATCTATTGAGAAAATAATAAATTACATATTATGCATCGGACGAACTGAGCTTTACGGAATTGAAGCAACAATTTTCTCTTGCCTGAACTCATGTCGAGCATTTCAAAATTGACGCATTTGCGCTGCCCAAACTGAGTTCGGGTGTCACAGGCAAAGGATTAAAAGTCTCTTTAAAACAGAAAAAGGATTTCACTTTATCCATGTTAACCAACAGAGAATTGCATACCTTGAATTTCCACTTTGATTCAGCAACTAATTAATATTTTTGAATCATGTTTGTTTCATTTTTATTCTTTTTTACTTGATTTTAAGGCCTTTTTTCAGGTTTTTTTTAACCACCACTATCTTTTCATCTACAGCTAATGACTTGAAAAAAAGGTTAAGATTTTTGGTAACACCATAGTAAGAGCATAAACATAATACTTACAATGGAAGCAAAAATACTCAAAATGTTACTATTTATAAGTAACTTAACACTTCATATCTTAACACCACTAATTCTTTTTTTAAATGCAAATACATTAGAATGCATCAATATAAGGATATAAAAAATTTACATGAATAAAAGTAAAATTAAAAAATTTTTAGAAAAAAAGGGTTTGTCGCATTTCTACAAGACTTTGAAAAATGATAAGGCATTGATTGTTACATTTCTGCAACATTAACAACATTGCGAAAAATGACAAACCATGGATCATTACATTTCTACAACATTATGCAAAATGACGAAACATTGATTGTTACATTTTTGCAACACTGACTATAATGACATAAAGATTCAAAAATTTCAATTTCTTTCATATTCCTCAAACAAACGTGCGTAACTTTCTAAGTTACCAATTGAACTTCAAATCTAATAATCACCACAGTTTCGCCATGTGGTAGAAAGAAGTCGAACAATGTGTATTAAGCGCAATGTTGCATGCATAGATATAAAGGCATCCCCTATATTAGTCTCAGGTTGAGCGATTGCAGTTTTGGTAAATTAAGTTTTTATAAACATTTAAACAAATTACCAATTAAAATTTAAAGAATAAATTTAATTTAAACATAATTAAGAATTACAAATAAAAATACAGAAAGTTAAATGAAATTAAGATTATTGTAGAGCCGAGTAGCGCCATCACCGACCAGCGCACGAGGTAAACTGATGTGTAGCGTCGAGTTGCTGGTAGAAAACAGGTTTCACATGAGTCACTGCCCTGTGGCAGAATTTTTTCTGACTTTCTGCGACAAACCTAATTAGAACCAATATCTTTCTGCAAGATATTTTTATCGTTATAAATGTATGTGTAATGAATTTATAATAATAGATGAAATTCGTGTTTATAAAATAAGTCTACATGCATAGAATAGAACTGTAATTTCATAATATAAGTTTACATTTCTTAATAAGTTTAAATTGTTTAAGTATAAATTTGTATAATCTTCGATAATAACGAAAAGTTATAAATGTATAGATCTGAAGACAAAAATGCTTACTAGAGCATAAATAAAGATTACCCAGAGCCTGTAATAAGATAGAACTTATAGAAATAGCTAAGAATGGACAATAAGATTAAATTTATAAAACAAGATAACTGAATTTGAAGTATCAGTTTAAAACAGTATGATTTAATGTTTCACTATAGTAGTTATATCAGGTACAGAAACAAATCAGGTGAAAAAATTAATATTGAAGTTGAGTAATCAAAATAATAAAATAGTATTGACTATAACCGAATTCTAAAAGCAAAAAAATTAAAGCAATGTTTGCTTCAATTTTTTCTACATCTAATTAATTTCACCTAATTAATTAGATTCGATTAATATTGTACTGACTTATTGAAAGATTTTTTTTTTTTAAAAAAGGAGGTAAATAAAACTTTTTTCGTGATCAGATTAAGTTCAGAACGAAAAAAATACACAGCGCTTGTGATTTCGCACTGTATTGTGTAAATATATAGCACTGATTCCACACGAAGTATGCAGAAGCAGTTTCCGACTCAATATGCTCAAGTCTATTCAACATCTCGAAACGAAATAGTCTTTATCAGTACTGAAACATCGGTATTAGAGCCATATTCATTGGATGCGAATTTTTTCGCATGCGTTAAAATGCTCTGTTCTCATAAAAAAACACAAAGCAAATTACTGCGCCAGCGATAGAGACCGAAGTTGGCAAATTTCCAAAAATAGCTTAATAAAGGGGAAAAAAATTCTCCCCTTTTTATCCAGTAACAGTTTGTGTTGGAGATTAACAGAGAATTACGAGCGCTTTCTCCTTCCGCGGTACGTTAGAAAAAAAAAATATTTAAAACAATTCTGTAAGAAAAAAAGTTTGCAGAACCATTATTGCTTCTGCAGAATTTTTTTGTTTCTGAAGAAAATGATTTTTTTTGTTGGTAAAACAGCTTCTGTTTCTGCAGATTTTATTTTGAGAACTTTTGTTTGTGGCAAACCAAAAATTTTTATTTCCCAAATAAAAAAAATCTTTCTGCAAGAACTCAGTCGCTTTCTGCGACAATGTCGCTGTGTCGCCGTGTTTCTGCCACGGGGAGTCACTGCAAGTTAAAGTGCTTTTTTTGCATGGTTGCCGAGGCACATACTAAGGGACTGGATGGTTGCCGAGGCACACCGCAGCAGTAATTGTTGAAATTGTCATTCAAAACTGCAGAAATGCAATAGTTGACGCAAAGGGTGTGTAAAAGAAATGAATATAACTTGAAATGTGTTTAAGAAAATGGGCACTGTTCCAACTGTGTTTTTAAGGAAATAGACACGGTTAAAGAAAGGAATATTTGAGATAATGGAGATAGCTCAAATTACGTATTTAAGAAAAAGGACCTATATATTTAAGTATATGGACATAGCATTTGATTCCGTTTTTCCAATTACTCTTAAAATTATTATTTTTTTAAGAATTAACTGATAAATAAAAACTAGTGGACTGCGCCCCCTGCTCGCTAACGCTCGCCAACCCCCGGAAATTGCTACGCAATCTTAAATGGTTTGCTTCGCAAACCAAATTCGCTTCGCTCGCTACTAACTTAAGTACATTGCAAATACACAAAATTCTAAGAATTCAAAACAATCATTCAAATCCATATAACAACTTTTTTTTTTAAAAAAAATTACATCTTTTTAGTAAATACTAAGTCATTAAAATAAATTTGAATTCAAATAAATGGCATGTAATTCGTTGAACCTATTAGAAATGTGCTATAGTATAAAATCTTAAAGCGTAACAGCACGACTGGGACTAATTTTTCAATGAATAACTAATAACAATAATAAAACACATAAATTTGTGATATAAATCAAAAATCGTCAAATAAATTCGCAATATATAAATTCGTGAAAAAAAGCGCTTTCGACAAAATACTAAAATAGAGATCTATCGACAAAGACTACTCACGTCTGCCTAGCTTAGGGTTATTTCAGTTTCCGTTTTTAAAAGCTATATATTTTGAGCTACCTCAGCTAGATTTGGCATGTGAAATTTTTAGCGGCAATCATTGGTCGATTTTCCAGCGTTTCCATTCGGGGAGTTGTAATGAGGCTTTTTTTTGTCGCCGTGTAAGAAAAATATAGTATATATAGATAATTTCGTAATATCTCAAGTCGTTCACCTGCATGAATTATTTAGTACATGTTTCTTTTTTTAATTCAGTATTTTTTAAAAAGAGTCCAAAGGTCTGTAGCTCTTTTTTTAGATGGTTGCAATGGAAATTTATAATAGTGTTTGTAAATATATGTTAATAGTTGTTGAAATTTCATTTCTTAAACATGACTTTATCGTTTAGAGCAGCGGTTCCCAAGTTTTTTCGGTTATGGATTCCTAAATGATCGACCAATTTTTGACGGAACCCTGACACTTAATCAGGAAATTTCAGTGGCAATTGTGAACATATGAATCAACGAAAGATTATTAATTACTCTGAAAATATTTTAACGTGTAATTATTGCGACACCCGAAGTTCGAATTTGAGTTATCACTTACCAACGTGCGCAATTTGATACGATTCCTTGAGCCAGTTTGTTATTACGAAATTATGTTTCGAATTTGCTCATTTAACCTTCAACTTTTCATACCTTTTTTAGGCTGCAAATATTTAACTGAAGAAATGTGAAATTATCAAATACCTGCAATTTTTTAATTGCTTAGTGCTCTTTTATTTCCTCTTAGAAATTAAGTGCATCGAAAACATGTTTGATTCCTTTGAAATTACGTCAATACTTCGCGAGTGTGCATTCACATGTGAAAGTGCGACCAAAGTGATTAATTATCCATTTTTTGTAATGGCTGATTTAAATATTAATCATGCGTAATTTTAAATACGTAATTTCTGTTAACGCTCAGCTGCATCCGTAGGGTCATTTTTATTGCATTCATTGATCCACAAAGATTTGTACACTTCAAATCAAAAAATTAATTGCTTTAGAACAGTGTTTCCTTTCTAAGCTAACGTTAAAAGTAGTTGTCAGGATTCGCTACAAACTACTGCTTTTTGGTATCGCACTACTCACTACTCTACTTTTTTTTTAAAAAAAAGTAGAACTACGAACTACGAAAAAAAGTAGCGACTACAACAGTTTCACTACTTGTTGTGCGCTACATCTGACGACTAAGGCCTAAAAATAAACATACACCTCTATTTTTAGCATAAAAATGGCATATAGTAATGCTATTTGAACTTTATTGTCCTACAGAAATGATTATGCAGAAATATGTCCCACAGTAATAATTACCTGTGTTTCATTTCCTGCATCGGAAACTGTATTGCGATAATGCTCTAAAAATACTGGTATATACTTGGATTTGCAACTAAAATTTTTTAGTTAGCATTAATACTGATTTAAAAAAAATAAAAACGAAATCATACCCTGCAAATAATAAAAAACAATATTCCAAAATAGTTTTACATCCAAATGCGACTAATGATTCATTTCTTATATGAAAGAAAACTAAAATCTTTCCCCAATTTCGTTTATAACTTTATGCTGACGATTGAAAAACTCATTACAGTTACCACGAAAAAGCTTTTACTTAAACTTGATCCTAAATCTAAATCAAACGTTCTTTGAATTTTTCGATAGTTAGTTCATTCATACTCTTAATCTTTGACAGCCTATGGATGGTTGACTGTGCAAAGCTAAGCAAAAATGGCGCAAGGGGTTAAATTGATTGTTAGGCCTAAGCTTGAAAAAAGGCCGCCATCAAATATTATTATACTGGTAGTGTTTCAAATATAACGCGCTATTTCAATTTGAATTTTAACGAAACAAACAACATATGAATTTGGAAAATTTCGCGAGCAAGCTATGCTTTGCAAAACGCAACCCAAAAAATAACTAACGGTGATATTTTATACAAGTATAGTCAAACAAGAGATAACACTCAAAACATGAAAAACCTTACACCTTGAACAGCTCGGAGCATACGCCAGAGGTGTACCGGGTTCGAATCCCAGAGATGGTTGGTCGATACGAATTCCGCATCCGGCTTGCACCAACCACAGTGCTGACGTGAAACATCCTCAGTGGTAGACGGTTGGAGTCCCTTTGCGTTAGGCTGACCGTGGGAGGTTGTCGTGGTTTTCCTCTCCATGTAACGCAAATATGAGTTAGTTCCATCAAAAATTCCTAAACGAAGGCAAATTTCTCCCAATACTTGATCCAGGAGTTCCCTTGCTTACTGGATTGGGTTCAAAATTACAAGGATACGGTGTTGAACATTAACAGTCGTAAACCAAAAATTTGGGTCAGCTGTTCAACGACGATTGTAAAATAAGAAAAGTAAAGTAACTGTACATATTTGAATTGATATTTTAAAGGTTAACATTCAATATGTCGCAATTTTGTTAAAAACTATTTTAAAAATTGCTGTCGGCCGGCCAGGTGGCAGAGAGGTTAGCGAGCCTGTCTGCGAAGCCAATGGCCGCGGGTTCGAATCCCGCTCTGGGCATGGATGTTTCTCTCTCTTGTGTTGTCCTCTGTTGTGTGTGATGGGTGAATGTGGCCCACCCTATGAACGGGTTTGTGGAAGTGTGGCGTGGGCAATGTTACTCGCCTCCGTGACTTTGGTTCACAGGTGCCCACTGGGCAAAGCGAAATGAGTAACAACTCTGGCATCTTCTAAGGCGAAACGAATAAAGTTCAGTGCCTGCCATTCGAAAAAAAAATTGTTGTCGCCGACTGACGTTGCACAATTTGTAGGTTCACAAAAAAATTTATGAATTAATAAATTCATTCACTCGTCCTTAAATAAATTCACTGCTGTTAAATTCACTACTTACTCGTTGTTAATATGTTTATTCACTGATTTCAAAGCAATCTTAATCTTAAACATGAAACTTAAAGCAATTACTTCCTCACCCCTTGCTTTTGGATGGTTTACAGAAGAGATACGGAACGCAAATGTCAAAAAAATGACTTTTCTGCTACACACTTTCCTTTCCATCTTAAATAAAACTTATACTTAAAGAACTCTAACTACAAAGAAAGTTAACATAAGAATTATAATTGAGTAATAGATACGGGGGCTACTAGACATTTCTGTAATAAACTGAAAGTTGTTTCCTGAGTTTAAACCTATTAAGAGTAAAAAGATCAGTCGGGCCTCTATTTGACGAAGTCGCTAAATCTCGATAATAAGTTCGTTATATGGAAAACTCGTTAAATAGAAAATCACCTTTTAAAATTCTTGAACAACACAAAACAGAACACTAAGCATAATTAAAATAGCGATTGATGCACCTTCATCTTGTAAACTAGTATCTATTTATTTTATAAATCATTACCATAAAAGAAATTTGCATGGAAAGCAAGAACAGAGCAAAAATTATGCTACATACATTTTCAACTAAAAAAAAGCTAAATTTATGTATAAAATTACACCTGATTTTATTACAAAAGTAATTTTAAACATACATTATCACATGCGTTCTTAAGTTTAATTGTTACTGATAAAATCCGTTAATTTTGTCTGAGTTTTTCGTTTGAAATGCAAACAAAAAGGGAAAGGGACTTTACTGCTTCCTCTAAAATAACTTTTAGAGAAAGCAGTTAAACATTACATAAAGCAGTGGCTTAGAAAATTAATTCAAGGTCAGTTCCCCCATAAAATGCGTTAACAAAATGTTCCGAAATATTTTGGAAAACAGGGAAAGTGGATATATATATATATATGAAATAACGGTGTATCCACATCGATATTTTTTAGTCAATTAGAAGTCAAAACAGCATGATTAAGGAGTCCAGTTTCGGCATAATCTTTTATTTTACTAAACGATGGTGAAATAGCAGTTTCACCCCTCTTCAGCCGGAGAGGGAGAGTTTCAGTCAGATCAGACTGAGTTTAATTTGTAAGCATGAAATACCAAAAAGCCACGCAAAAACATTGCTCCAGCGTTTTATAGGATGATTAAAAGTTGTGAAGAGGCCAGTCATTATTACCTATTTTGTATTCTTACGCCTCATCAAATTTATTTATTACTCATAGCAAATCGTTTAATCTTTCCTTATATGGAAGTGAAAGATCTTAAAATAACTTCTCTTTTGAAATATAAATCTAATTATTATTCATTGGTATGTTTTCAACCTTGAAGTCCCAAAATAGAATTTCTACACTTATCCTTTACCAAAGATATTATATGAAAACGAAAGAGTTTTAATGCTTTTATTAATACAAAAGTATTTATAATTTTTGTATTACATATATATATACATATATACTTTTAAAAGTCTAGCGGAATCATTGGCCAAGTTCACCTTTCTCAAAATAAGCTTTAAAAAAATCAACCCACTAAAATTAACTAAAACTAAAATTAAGGAAGCCAAACAATTGAAAATTAAATAGTAATGTGAATAATTAGACAGTAAAATTAATGGAAAAGAAAATCCCGGAGATAAGAAGGAATAAAAATTTAGTTTTTGACAATAAATTTAAATTTGTGGATTTCTTAATTAAAGAAATTAAAGAAATAAACTCCAATAAATTGTTTTATTGTCCTTTTAGTAAATTTTATAAAGAATCTTTAAATAGTCCTATAGCATAAGAGATAACTAAAATGAAAGACATTAAAACTTAAAGGACTGTTCCCAGAAGAAGAAAAAAATAAGTTCAGATTTGTGAAATACTTAAAATAGTTAAATTATTCCATATGTGATCTTAGAAAATAGGTAACTGAATTGCTAACTAAAAAGAATGATGAATTAACAGGAAAAAACACTGCAAGCTTAAAAGTAAAATTTAAATATTAATATTGCCTAAACATGATATTGAGACATATAATAGAACAAACTGTAAATTTTATTTAATTGATTATCACTGAAAAAAAAATAATTATGTCATTTATTTAAAAAGAAGTAATAATGCAAATTAATCATAAAATATAAATACTCATCAATATCTTTAATTTTTCTATTTGCCATAAAAAGTACATAGTCTTGGAAATATTACTATATGAAAGTTTTTTTATTATTATTTATTTATAAATGGCTTTAAAGTGGTCAATATGGAATTCTCTAATTAATAAGAGATAAAATTCACTTAATATAAATTCTTAATTTACAATTTTAAAAATCAGGTTTTATCTATAATGAGAATAATGAAATGAATAAATAGAACTTACCTGAGAATTTCTATTCCACTTAACCTTTCTTTTGATAGTGTTTATAGATTTTAATGGAAAAATTATTCTTTCTCAGCATCTAAGCAAAATAAAGTCTAGAATCAAAATTAAATTACAATAAATAATTAAAAAAATAATTTTAAAAAAATTATAATAAATACAAATGATAAAATAATTTTTATAATACACCTACTTATTAACACTAAAATGAAATAAAATGCTTTCAAGGTTAAAATTGAAAATAAAATAAAAACCTAATGGTTAGACCTTTTCAATTTTTTTTCTTAATTTCTACTTATTTTTGTGCTAATATAACCTCAATCGTAGATAAAACCAAAAAAAATGTATTTCTTGATGATTTTGTGATGTTTTCAGTCTACATATTTTTGTAAAAACAATAAAAATGGAGAGCTTCTGAAATTTTTATTTTATAATCTTTCAAACTTCTGTTCTACAAGAATTGATAATTGATACTTAAATAAGAATTGAATTTTAAGATTATCCCAAAATTCAACAAAATTTGCCCCATCATAAGTTGGTTGGTTTGCGAAGAATTCAGCAGCGCTACCTATAAATCTTTCTTGTTAATGATAAGTGCAAATTATGCAAATTAAGCTGGCAGCAATCTCAGCATACATGCGCTGTCTGTCACATTTCCTTTACAGTGACATAAATATAAACACCTTACAAGTAATATTAATGACGACCTAAAATGCAATATTTTACCTTTACTTTAAATCTTTTCTAAAGAATTCAGTTAGCTTACGTCCTAAGGCGAGGTAATGTTTATGGACTTACTTTTTTTCAATCTGTATTTTTGTTTAAATTACCGGGACACTACTCCTGTGTTTACACAGGTGATGTAATTTACGATGCATAGTCATCTGCTATGTTTTGGTTTTCAACGATACACCTGACTTTTAATGTTGTACTTTTTTTTTCAAATTTCGAAGTTCTTCATGAGAAAACAAATAACGAACATAAGTAAACTCAAATATTTTCCTAAATTGCAATAGTACAAGAGACCTGTCATGAGATTTCCAAACATTGTAGAAATGTATATATTTTTTATTGTTTATTTTAATTTAGCTGTTTTAGGTAGCAACTTTTATTAAAAATTTATCCCAGCGTAATGTCTTTTGCAGTGAATTTAGTCTTTAATGTTATTCAAACTTGCTCAGATTTTTTTTATTTACTATATTTAAGGTCTAAATAAGGGTATTTTGCTTAAATGAAAAATTTTTCTTGTTTTCTATAATATTTTTAGATTAACCCCTGTATGAACAAGCTAATATTTCCTTGCTTGTTATCTAAAAGTATTATTTGTATTGTATGAGGGTTTTTTTTTCCTATAAATATCTTCTTTAAAAACTAAAAGCATTGTTTTAACATTTAAACATTTTCTAAAAAGAGTTATTTTTATTTTTTAAATATGTCAGAAAATTAAATATATATTGCTTCCATTTGAATTATTTGTAAATATTCAGTGCAGCTTGTCAGAAGCTTTTAGTTTTCATAGAATATACAAAGAGCTCCACAACTCTATGTTCTAGTGACCTTCCTCTTCTCTCCCCCTTCCCATTCTTCTAATTCTTTGCTTTTTGTTATAGGCTGTTTTTGTTATCTTCAACCATGTGATTTTTTGTTACTTTAGATGTTTTGTTTTTATATATTTTTAAGTATGAGTCTTGCAGAACAGCAGCATTTGACTTTTGCTATTATAGACAGTATAATTTATCAAAAGATGATTTTTGTATTAAATGCTAAGAAATTGGTAGGTCATGCTTTAATTTGTAGTTTTATTATTATTATTGACTTTGTTTTCAATAATTAAGCTATTTGTAAAACAATTTTTTTTTTTTTAAATGTTCATTTTTATAACAATTCCTATGTTTTGAAGTATTTTAGTGCAAAATTTAATTTTAGCCTAATAAATGGATCAGTTTTTCTTAAGGAAAAAAGTACTTCTTAATTTTTTGTGAAAAAAAGTCTTGTGAAACTTTTTAAAAAAGTTTTTTTTTTTTTTTTTTTTAAATAATCCTAATTAAGTTCCTACAATCTAAATTTTTCAAATTTAAAGAATCTTAGTTTAATGTCAAATACTCACCATAAAACATCAAAACAATACAGTCTATAAATGTGTTAAGCACTGCTATAATGAAATATGTATAACAACAATGTTTAACATTTTTGTACCAACTACCTAGTTGGTCTGCCAGAGAGGTTGTGGTAGTTTCTTATATTTATGACTGGTGTTATGGAGACAATCTGAATATTGTTGTCCACCATCCATTTTTTATTTCTTAGACTCACTGTACTTATTGCTTTAAATTTGGGTTCAAGTCTTAACTAAGATTAGAACTTTGGTCCTTTTAGAATGATTGTTGATGGCCTTAACCACTGTTGTCACAGTTTCAATAATACAGTTATCGGTGTTCTCCTTAAGTATTTTTTGAAGAGCTATCCGTTCAGCTTGCCCTTTGATCCAAATAAATGTGTCCTCTTCACCTTTTTTGTAAAAATAAGCCACTGAACCTTCAAAACACTGCCTTAATTACTCAATGTTAAAATTTATCTGTGTTTATATATTTAATTCTGACTACTATTACATATATTCATACTATACTACTATTACATATTACATAACTTTACTAAAGGTAGCAAAGCAATCATATTAATTACTTATTTTTATTAATAAATTAACATATATATATATAGAGTTAATGAGCTAATTAGCTTAGTAATTTATTTGAAGTGCATGCATATATTATTAAAATAATAAATGTGTGTTTTTGAGTGTCTGTAGTTATGATTTAATTATTAAAATGATTAATAATAATAAGTATGATTTAATGATAGTAGAAGTAACTGCAAACTTTCAAAGACAAGTGCAGCAAGAGAGTGTGATGGCTATTTTTAGTTTCCCATATAAATCTATGTATTGACAGCAATGACAAACTAAATAAAAAGAGTTGAAAATAATAGAGTTTAACAGGGTGCGTAGCGTTTGTAAAAAGTACTTAAAGGTGCTTTTTGGGGGATTTCGTTTTTAAAAGCTTTTAAAGGTGCTTTTTTCAGCTGTCGTTTTTAAAAAGTGCTTTTTTTTCGAATAATTTTTTTTCTCCCTTCAGTGATATCTGGTGGATCCCATCCATGCTGTTCACGAAAAATGGGGAGTTGCTCCGAGTGCTCCAATTCGGATAGAGAATATCAGATCCTCATGAAATGTTTTTCTTTTTAATTTATTTTAAGTTCGTTCTTGTTTATTTTATTTTACTTCTAACACTTTTTTTGACGTAGGGGGTAAGGATACTTTTGTTCTGAGTTCAGGGTCAAGTTGAATTAACTTGGTGTTGTGGGAAAGCACTGATTGTTTCGATTTACGCCCGTTTCTTTTTGGGGGTTTTTTTAACGCTAAAACTGTTTATAAAAAGTTTTTGTTTTTCAATAATATCATTGATTGAATATAAATTTTTTGAGTGCTTGAAAAGTTTTTAAAAAGTGCTTATTTTTTATTCAAAGATTTGGCTATGCACCCTGTTTAAGAAATCCATTGTAGAGTTTGGGGGGGGGGAAATAAAGAAGGACTGCCCAAAAGAGTATGGAGTCTATTACATCAGGGCACTAATTTTCTTCAGGGACAACAGGATGGATTCTTTTGACAAAAAGGGCAGCAGGGTGCTGCACCCTGATTACCCTGCCTAGAATGAGCTCTGCTGCTTTTTTTTTTATTCTTCGTCTGACCAAAAAGTGAAGCCGACGGATTGTACGTCATTCCAGATTGCACACCAGGGATTACTGTTTCTGCATTTAATATTGTGTTAATTTGTTTAATACTAAGATTAGTAACTACGTTAGTTTTCAGTTGTGGTTTATTTTTTAGCTTTAAGATGGAACCTTCTATTAATTCTTCTGCTACAGATGGAGATGGTTCTCAGATCAATGTTAGCACTAAAAAAAGACTAGATGATAAAACTCCATTGTTGAGAAATGTGAGGCTTCTATGCAGCTTCAACGAAAGTAGCTGTGAATCGCAAACATCCATTGCTAGTACTAATGTCAGTAATACTGGTGGTGGTACTGTCAGAAGTCTTACGACTTTTTCTGGAGTATTTGTTCCTGTGTCACTATCTATGTTTAGTGCAGTGCTATTTTTGAGAGTTGGTAAATATTGAGTTTTTTATTTGCATAGTCTCATTAAGTTTTGTTTAAACCGGTTGTTACACTATGTTTTGTTTCCAATTCCCTCTCCTGTGCCAGACAAAAAGGCAAATGTAGTAATCATGTTTCATGTTCATAGATAAGATTTTGCAGTTTTTCCATTTTTTTTTTTTTTTCCTTCCTGAAAATGAGGGGGGGGGGGGATTGTCTCTGTACCAAGAAAATTTTTTGCATGTTTCATAGTGTTTAGCTAATAAAATTTTGGCCACAACAGCATCAATAGATAGAAACTAAAATATTTAAACTCAAATTTTTATTTTTTAATTTCTTCTTAAATGATCATTCACTAATTAGTTTTTGAAACAATATGTGTTCTAATTAAACTGTGGTTTCAGTGTTCAGTTTTGGTATCTAGACCTTTTCATAATTACATTTAGTTTTTTTTTTCTTTAAGGTTTTAACAAACATTCGATTGTTTAAAAAAAATTTGGCATAATTTTATCTAAATTATAAAGTGTTTAGACTTGGATTTAGGCCGAAATAGCCTGGTTGGTAGGGAGCTGGGAGCTTTCTCTAACATTTGGAGTTTGATACAAATTTAAAATTTGTTTTATGAAATTTAGTACTTATAACAGCTAATGAGTTATAAATTAATCTTTATACCTCATTCTGTATAATGGTGTTTTTTTTTAAATTTTAAAAGTAAAATGAGAGAGTTAATATTTCTGTTAAAAATATTTAAAATGTATCTGATGCATTTACAAGTTAAAATTGCATATTTTTGTAATTCATTTAGTGCCTTTTTTATATGTATAGAATGTCTTGAAAACTTTTCATAGATTCTTTAGTGATTTCAACGATACATATTTAAATTAACTACTTTATAGTGATCTATTAAATTTGATTTTATGCCTTTTCTCTGTATTTTTCTCATATTAATTTGATTCATTTTGACATATTTTAACTATTTCCACCTTCAAAATGTATGACTTCATGGTGATATTTTTTATAATGATTCTCTTTATGAAATGCAAAATGTTCTCTGTATAAAAAATTTTAAGTAATTAGTATAGAATAATAAATAAAAAAATTTATATACATAATATGTACTTAACTTAATGAAATGGAGAACATTCTGTTTTAAAGGATTTTTTTAAATATATTTTTTAAAGCAGTCTATTGTGTATACGAATTATAAATTACTGAAACTTTTTTAATAAATTAAGATTTTCGCCTTCAAACTATTTACTTTCACATTGAAATTACAAAGGAGTTGCATAGCTAGGTAATTTTATCTAATATTTATTCTTCAATTTATATTTTTTATATTTCCACATTAATTACAAATTAACATGAATTTCTGAACATACACAAAATTCTAAAATTTGTCTAAATCACTTTTCTATTTTGGTTTGGTTATGTAAGCTCAAATTATATCAAAATGGAATTAAGAATTATCTGAAATATTGAATCTGATATTTATGAATCATAATTTTTACTAATCGGGTTTTATTTTTGCAATTTTCAGGTTTTATAGTTGGTCATGCTGGATTATTAGAGACATTAGGTTCAACTGTTTTATCATATGTGATTTTACTATCAACTGTCTTGTCTATTTGTGCTATTTCTACAAACGGAGCGGTAGAAGGTGGTGGAGCTTACTGTATCCTTGTGTTTTACTTATTAGTATCATTGTGTAACTTATATATTAATTTTCATCGGTACATAAATTTTTATAAACAAAAAAAAAAATCAAGACATCACAAACCATTAATTGAATTGTTAAAACTATTTTTATTTTATTTTTAATGTTTTAATCTGTTTTGTAAAATTGGCTGGTGGCTGGGTCGCGTGCAAGCGATTTTTTTTTTTTTTTTCTCCCCTTTTTTGAGTTTTAAGTCCCTTCGCAAACGATTTTTCCCCAACAGGCAGTAAATGGCTGAAGAGGAGTGATGTAATGAATGAGTAGGAGTGACGTAATGGTATGAGAGCCTATCAGAGCTTGCCAGAGGGCGCTGTTTTTCTCCCTTTTTTTCGAATTTTCGACGCAGAGCGCGTTAGCCAGTCTCGTAATTTTTTCTTAAAGGTAGCACGTTTCTTTTAGGTAGACGTTTTTGGGCTACTGGGCCCTGGATCCAGGGACCGGATGACCGATAAGTATTTTTTTTCCTCAAACTGGCGTATTAAATTAGTAATTAATTTTAATTAACAATGTCGAAAAGTTTTATAATGTTAAATTAACCTAAAATAGATACTTAATAATCTAATTACGCCGATAATCTTAAACCACGTGCGAATAATTTTTTTTTTAAACCCAGCCTAATTTTTTATAAGTTGTTAAATGTGAATTATTTTCCATAATATATATTAAAGTGTTGTAACAGTTGAAATTTTGTTTTGGAGATGTTGCACCAAAATTTTGAATTCCTGTTAAATTTAAGATTATTGTTTATTATAATAATTATAATGTAAACCAGGTATAATTTAAAAATTGGTATTCAGTATTGACAAAAGTAATTCAGGTTTTTATACTGTTATAGTTAAAGAAAATTAAACTAACCAGGGTTATATTTAAATTATATATTGGTTCGTAAACATGGTTATAATTTATTTTTAATTTCATGGATCATTTTTAACATATAATGTCCTTTAATAAAATAATATAATAGATCGTATAGAATTTGGAATAATTATTTAATAAGTTTACACTTGCGTTGTGAACAATTTAAATCAGAAATCAAATAACGTATCTAAAAATATTCAAATAATTACAACGTGATTCTAATGTTAAATTAATTAGTATATTCATACCTTAAATCTAATATTTAAATTCAGTATTTACTATTTCTCCGACGTGCTCGTGCAGGCCATCCATGTGACTCGAAAATCTGTTAGCAAAATTAATCTGCTAAGCTAAACAGCAATTTGGACTGGAATTAATTTTAAGCAATGATAATTGGCATTATTTAACGAAATATTTAGTTATTTAAAAAAAGGATTATAGATAATCTTAGAGAATCATGGCACTAGACTGCATGAAATTTAATCCTATCCAAGAAATTAGCAAGAGGCATAGTCAAAATTAAAGACTAATAACTTTTAAAAACAAAATTGTATTAAAACATAATTCTTGGTTACAATACATATAAAACATTCTTTGTTAACACAATACTTAGAATGTCTTAGGAATTCAAAATTTTGGTGCAACATCTCCAAAACAAAATTTCAACTGTTACAACACTTTAATATATATTATGGAAAATAATTCACATTTAACAACTTATAAAAAATTAGGCTGGGTTTAAAAAAAATTATTCGCACAATGTTATATATTAATTTTCATCGGTACATAAATTTTTATAAACATAACTGATTGTGTTTTAATCCTTAACGTATATTAGTCATGATCAGTAGAGCTTTAGGGCCTGAATTTGGTGGCAGCATTGGAACTTTGTTCTTCTTAGCAAACATATTTTCCAGTGCTTTGTATATAACTGGATGTGTGGAAGGATTAGTTGACAGTTTTGGACCATCTGGTGAGATTCTAATTTTCCAATGAACTAATTTGTTTCTATGTAATCTTTAATCTTTACTATTTTTAGGAGTGTGTGATAGATTTTCCTTTTTAAAAAAAAAAATTTACTATTTCGTATATTTTAAAGTTTAAGTAAATATTTCTCTTAAATTATAGTTGTCTTAAAACCATTGTGGACTGATTTGCAGCTTGCAGCAATATAACAATTCATGCAAAATACCTTGACATTTTCTCCTTCTGGGTTTCCTTCTTTATGTATATGCTAGTTCCACAACTGTTGGACACCCTAATGCACCATTTGGTGTAGTTCATTTATGTCGCACTAGAGCTGCACAATGGGCTATTGGCGACTGTCTGGGAAACATCCCTGAGGCTGATCCGAAGACATGCCATCACAATTTTGATCCTCTGCAGAGGGGATGCCACCACTTTGTGTTAGACTTTTTTTAAATTTTTGTTGCCAATATTAAATTCAATCGATCTAAGAAGTAGGCTATATTTGCAAGGAAATCTAAATTAAGAGTAGATTTTAAACTGTGAACACTAGTGTCAAATTAATATAAAGTTTATCTGTGTCTAGTAAGTTGAATCTGTATTGTTCATTTTATTTTTATAGTGCACATCTAAAACTTTAATTAAAATCATTCAGTTGTGCTTAATGCTCTTTGACTACATTAAGTAACAGTAAGGTGCAGTTTTTTTTCTTCTAAATATTGTAGCAATTAAATATTTCTCTACTTTAATGTAATAAATTAAATTTGTTTCATTTTTCTTTCTAAATTTAGAGAAATATAAATACTTGATATTTAATATTTTGTTGAAATTGCCATAATTTTAATGTTTTATTTTTAAATTTTAGGGAGCTTGGAATCTATTTTACCAGGAGGGCCCTGGTACAATTTCCTCTTTGGATCTGTTTTGAATTTCTTCAATTGTATTGTATGTCTCGTTGGAGCATCAATGTTTGCTCGTACTTCAGTTATTATATTCATAATTGTTCTTACAAGTACTGCATCTGTTGTGATAAGTTTTATGGCTGTCACTCCATTCTTTGTTTCTCTTCCTGCTGAAAATCATGTAGTAAATGTAAGTGTAGCAGAATATACAGGATTCAGCTGGCATACTTTCACAAATAATATCTGGGGTAAGATCCATTTTGTAGATTGCCAACTTTTAATTAGTATGATCTAATAACATTAGTTTTAATAGTCAGTGTACCTTCAATTATACAATACAAATTCTAAGCTTTTTAGATTAAACAAGAATAAAGAATTTATGAAATTGTTTTGCCTATTTTAGAAAACTATTTTGAGGATGCAGTAGTATTTTGTGTGCAATGAACAAAATTTTGAGTGACCACCGCCAGTAAAATTGATTATAAAATCTGCCTTTTTTTTTTTTTTTTTTAAATCAAGTCTGCGAGAACTGGATTGTGTCCATATCAGAACATGCTAAAACTATCCTTTTAAAAAATTACAGTTTTATGAAATAAAATTTTAATAGGGAATATTTTTAAAATTATTGAACTGTTTTTTCTTCTCTGATTAATTTTTTTTTTCTAAAATTCGAAAACCATATTTTAGGAACGCTCCTTTTTTTTTTTTTTTTTTTTTTTTTTAAGTAATAAAATTCATTAGGTGTTTATGAACAAATTTACAGGTGTGGATAATTCAAAAATTTTAATTTTGCTAACCAAACAAGTGTGCTAATGTTTTAAAATCCCTCTAATTTAAAGAAATTTTATCTAATGTTTAATTAAACTACCAAGCGTAGATTTAGTAAGATTAAAGTTTTATAATCACTTTAGCTTAAAGTGTATTATAAAATTTTAACTTGGGGAAAAAATATTTTCTTGAGTTCAAACATTCTGGCTTTTAAAATCTACTGCTTTATTAAATGTTCTTGGAATGGACATGATTTAATATCTTTAAGTTCTATATTTGGCTTTATTTTATTAAAATTTCAAAATTCTTTTAAAGCGATACACTAGAATAAAAGCAAAAAACACATGTTTAGTAGAATAACAGTATGAATATTAAAAAAAAATTACAATCTAAACTGTCCTAGTGAACTAAAATAGTTTCTCAAGACAGTGGATATATTTTTAAAAAATGAATTTTAGTTGGAACATAGTTCAATGAGCTTTTCTTTCATGCATATTTAAGCTAACATCTACCGATATTTTTAGACCTAATCTGAATATATTCAAAAACTTGACTAAAAGTAAAAAAATTTGTAATAAAATTGTTTTAATATTAATCAATACATTGAAGAATAAATAACTATTAACAAAATTTAATTGTCAATCATTTATATAAGTATTTAGAATTCTAAGAATTAAAAAAAAATTTCATTAGAATTTTATTTAGTGTTGAGTGTTGGCTCTTGTTCAACATTGTCTTGTTGACAAGATTGACATTGAATTTTATACTATTGATAAAATAAAAATTAGAACAAAAAAATAGAATCCAAATACGCTTTATCTTTATTGTTCAACATTAATTAAAATAGCTAACATTAAAAAAGACTTAAAATAAGAAAAATCTGTCTTTGTAGTTCTATACTGCTTCCCTTACTCCTAAATCCTAGCAAACTGTATGGACCCAGATAGATACTCCATGACCTATGAAAAAGTTCACTAAGACATTTGATAAAGATGATGTCTCAGTTGTGACACAATATTTTAGGTTGCTTCACTTTTGGCTGCTTATGTATGGTTAATGGCATTGAAAAAGTATCTATACTTGGCATGAATATTTCTTTTCGATTTATGTCTCTTTCGTTTAATAATATCTGAAGAATTATAACCGTTTGTGAATATTATGAGCCAAAGAGCTGTTTCATTTAATAGTTAACTATGCTCCATGGCAATTTATAAAGCACATCAAATATGTAGTTCTGAGGCTAAACATTGTTCCAAAATAAGGCCTGCAAAGTCTGAAAAACTTACAACAGCATTTAGAAACCACTTAGTAGTCTTATGAAACTGGGTTTTGAATTTTCCACTTTTTGTGTAAATTATTTATTAATGGTTACCTTCCTCAATGTGCATCACTATTTCTGTAAAATATATCTTTTGTATGTTTACTGTTTTCACCCTACATTAGCACAGGAGTAAAGCAATTCATGACCAGCTAATGTAGTTCCCACTGAGGGTAGATTTTAGATGTCTGTATATTTAACGTTGCAGGGTAGCTCAGAATAGTTAAGTGGTGTAGTTTGAATTTATTAGCTGGGGCATGCATTGATGTTACGGGTTCAAGTTTGGATATTCCCCATAGCTAAGTTGTTTGCTATGTATGAACTTTAGTGAGCTAAATCCAAATTAGAGCCATAAGCTTTTCTTCAGCTATAGCTTTTGTTCAAAATTACAAATATGTATGTTCTTATTTATTTAATAAATTATAATTTTTTTTAAGATTTTTGCATTGATTACTTTGATGCAACAAAACCAATTTTATTGCATTTTATGAAACTTTTTTTTATAACTACATTTTGTTTTCTAAATTTTATTTAATGATTAAGAATTTTTCTAATGTATAATAAATAATCCATTTTCTATCCATCTTGTTTTCAGCAAATTATGGAGAGGACTATACAACCAGCAAAATGACTACTTTTGCGACTGTTTTTGCAGTTATGTTTAGTGGTGTAACTGGAATCATGGCAGGGGCCAATATGTCTGGTAATAAGTCTAAAGCAATTTTATACATTTAATAGAAATGTTATTGCTGATAGCTTCTTAAGTTTGAAATGCTTGTTTTTAATAATTTCATGTGTTTTGCTGTTTTTTAAAAAAAATTTCTGCTTGACAACCTCATTACCTAAATAAATAAAATATGGTGTAATTGGAATTGATATTTACTTAAACTAACATTGCTGAAAGAATGTAAGTTGTGGTATTCTGCAGAATTAATTCTTATGATCCTTAATTTTACACAAATTATATTTCTTTCTGTACTTCTCATTTAAATTATTAAATTTCTTTTTAAATAGTAGTACAAGCAAATCTATTTCTAAATTTGTTATAAATTGAAAAATCTATGTACAGTACAGAACCCGTTATCCGGAAATCTGAAAACCAAAAAACCGGAACGAAATTCGATAAATGTTCCCACCATTTTTTTATAAAAAAAAAAAATTTTCCTCATAAGATTTTAGGATTTTTCTTTCTTTTTTGAAAGATGTTTACCTTACCATCATTTTGGAAATAATCATTAGTGTATTACTCCATCGTTTTTTCTTTTTAAGATTATTTCCAAAAAAAAAATTTTTTTAGTTGGGTTTAATAATAAAAAAAAAACGGCTTTTTGTAGCGATTCCGAAAACCGGAAAAATCGGTTATCCGGAATAGCGATAGTCCTGATCGTTCCGGATAATCGGTTCCCTACTGTATATAAATATTTGCAAATTTTATTAAAGTATACAATCAAAATTGTAGGCATTCTGTTAATTCCATTTTGCATACAATTTTTTTCTTTCACTGAAATTAAACAATCGCTATTGGCAAGAAATGGGTGTTTCTAAATCAGACTATCCAAAGTTATAATTGAAATTTGTTTTATTGCAAGTTTTTTGTGTAGGCCTGGATATTAACAAATCTTTTCTCTGAAGAGTTATCCTTTGCTGATATCCATGTAGATTTACTAATTTATCTAGGTTAAGTACATAAATTATTTCTAGATATTCCTGCAAACTAAAATATGACCATGTAGATGTTCAAAGCATTAACTCTAAAAATAGAAATTATTTTAAATTTTTGTTACTTTTGCAGAGTCAAATTATTACGTTAATAGATTAATTGACACAATTGTTTTAGAAACAAATGTTTGACTTATTTTGAAGGGATTTTTCTTGAATCAAATTAATATATAACTGAATTTCGGTTGCTATACTGGACTACAAGCCACGGTTCTAATTGGTATTAAAATTAAGAATCTGTGGATTAGACAGTTGGATTTTATATATATATGTCTTTATAGTGAAATAGTAGTAGTGATGGAAGTTAATACTAAAGAATATAAATTTATATACATATATTAAACCATTTAAAATATGTACTCTATTTAAATTTCAGGAGACTTGAAAGATCCTGGCAGAGCTATCCCTAAAGGAACTCTCACTGCTATGTCTTTCACATTTGTTACATACACTTTATTATTCTTCCTTACTGCCGCATCTTGTTCAAGGTAAGTATTTAGTTAAAGAAAAGTAAAATTGTTGTATATATATCATCCTGGAATGTTGAGTAATTGAGAAGGGAGGAATTTTGGACTAATCTATTCAATTTGAAAAACATTGTCTAAAATCTTTGAGCAACAGTTTTAATGTTTTAAAATTTATGTTTTGAAAATTTTATTAAAATAGATTCCTCTTTTTTTTTTTTTTTTTTTTTTTTTTTTTTAAATTTTCTTATCACTCTTTTTAAATATGTATCTGTTTATTACTTTGTATATTAACTGGCATAAAAAATTTTGAGCAAACTGGTATCACTAGTTTATATAGATTAGAAATTTTAGAACGGAATTGAACCAATTTTTTTGTATTATAAATTTATTAAACTTGTTTTAATAAATGTATAAGTAGTTTAATAAATAATGTTATGGTAAATTTTACTGGACTTTTTTTTCTTCCAATCTGACCGAAATCTTAATGATAATGTGCAGTTAAAAATTTTGCATTGGAGAATAGTGCGATTAGTTTCTATCAATGTCTATCTTTGGAATGATACCATTAACTCTGCGTTTTAGATTTTTTCTAAATAAAAAGAAAAAACTTTCACCTTGTTGTAAAATTTTTGATGCAATTGTAATAGCATACTTTTAAATTTATTTAACAAATTTACAATGCTGAAAATCAACTCAAAATTTAATATCTGCCTTTGTTCATCTTTAAAATGGCACTTTGCTTCAAAGTAATATATTTTTCTAAAAAATTTTTTATTTGCTGCTTGATTGAAGTTTATTGGCAGCATGAGCCAGAAGTGGCTATACTGCTTTTTTCACTGGTTTAGATATACTGTTGTGTAATGTTTACATTTTCCTATTTTGATAAAATTAATGTATAGGGTTACCAAACATAATAATCTTTTAATCAAACTGATTCCCATTGTTACTGAGAATAATATATCATAAATTTTTGTTGAAGAAAATTAAATAAAATATTAACTAAGTTTTAAATTTTATATATTTTTGTATAACTAGCTAGCAGATGTTTGTGTTTACTTAAACTAAGAATTATTTTGTAAATTTTTTCCTAATTTTCTTTTCTAGCCTTCTGTTAAAGAATAATTATCTCTATATGCAGTATATAAATCTTTATCCTCCTCTTGTGTCAGTTGGTCTGTTTTGTGCTACTTTATCAGCAGCTTTGAGTAATCTCATTGGTTCATCCAGAGTCTTGGAAGCATTGGCCAAAGATGAAATATTTGGTAATATTAAGTCTTATCTGTTTATTTGTCTAATTTTGTTTTGAACATAAGTTCTTATCTAATGAATTTTTTAATATTTCTGTACTAAAAGATAAATTTAGTAATTTGGTATTCTATACAATCAATCTAACAATATTCATTGCTTATTCAATTAATAAATTTTATTTATTTTTAATTATGTGTGTTAATGGCTGAAACCTATAGAAATATGCAATTAAATTCTTACAAAGGAGACAAGAATAAAATCTTTAGTGGCTTAAAAAAAGCTTTACTTGTCCTTTTTAGTTGAACCTTTTTTTAAGTGCTTCATTTGGCTTATAGTTTAACTCTTTTAAGTTGTCCTGTTTTCTATTAGATTATATTTTAATCAATATTTAATCACATTTTAATGACTTGAAATATGTTAAAAACATGTTTTTCAGACATAAAGCTTTTTAACTTAATTGGATTATTAAAAAAAATTTTATTTTAAATGTATGTTTAAAATATATTCATTTTCTTTAAAATTAAACTTTATTTTTAGGGCCTCTTTTGATACCAGTAGTGAAATTGACACATGGAAACAATCCTATTGGAGCTGTAATTATAGCTTGGTTTTTAGTTCAGGTAATTTTATAATACTTTTATATGGAATTTATTCCATCTAATACTTATTTAAAATTTGATTATTTTAAAATGCTTTTGAAAATTATTGACTTTAAATTTTTGCTTTCAGTTGATTCTTCTGATTGGATCATTGAATACCATTGCCCAGATAACATCTGTATTCTTTTTGCTGTCCTATTTCTCTACTAATTTAGCTTGTTTAGGCCTTGAAGTAGCGTCTGCTCCTAATTTCAGGTGATCTTTTAGTGACTTTTTTACTTAGACATTTGAAAATAACTCTAAAACATTCCTGAAATTTTCACTCTGTAAAAATTAAAAAAAATTTATTAAGCTTAAAGTTGTTTATTTAGGTTGATAGAAATTTTTAGCCTGCTAATATTTTTCCATTTTTGTTATGCATTCAAAATTTAGCTGGCTACAGGATGCGTAGAGTTTCTAAAATCCCTTAAAAAAAAAATTTTTCAGGGTTTGTAAAAGTACTTAATCTGTCTTTTAAAAAAAAAATTTTTTTTTTTTTTACTTTGCAGTGTTGCTTGTCATTCTAAATTGCAGAAATGCGCGATTTTCCACAATTCTCTGCAATATTTATCAAAAACTAGTTATTTTATCATGATTTTGTATAGTTTTTGAATTTTATTGATTTTTATGTTTTATAAATTAATAACTTTAAATGATAGAAAAATATTTTTATTACTGCACAGATCCTTATTTTTCCTTTTTTTTTTTTTTTTTTTTTTTTAATACTTGGAAAGGGATTAAAATATTTGAGTGCTTAAAAAGCACTTAAAAGTTAAAAGTTGCTTATATTTTGTTGAAAAATCCTGGCTATGCACCCTGGGTAAGCTTTCTTATCCATAATTCTTCCTCTCAAAAATGTGCCTAAAGCATGATCTTAAAGTTGTTCATTCAGTGTGAAGAGTTATAATGTGATAAAAATTAAAACCTCTTTGTCTATAAGCATCCTATTTAGCTAAATGGTTAAAGACCCTTTTCCTTTATCATATCTGTTCTCTCTAGTTTGACATGAATCTGAATATACCTTTTCTTTAATGAATGCACTGTAATGTAAATCAAATTTTTCTAAACTTTAATAAATAAAAAAAATTCACAGGGAGAAATGTTTTCCAAAAGTTATTCTGAATTTTGTCAGTCATTAGCAATCGAAGTAGTTTCTCGCATATCTTTTTAGTCCTAGAAATTTCTATTTTGCCTTAATATTTTGATCACATTTCTATTTATAAATAAAACTTTAAATTCAATGAGTAATGATGCCTTCTCTTGTTAAAATAAATTATGTTTCAAGTTTTTGACTATTCATTTTTTTTTTTTTTAAATAGGCCTTCATTTAAATACTTTTCTTGGCACACTGCAATGATTGGTATTCTCGGCTGCATTTCCATGATGTTTGTAATAAGTCCCCTTTATGCTGCTATCTCCATAATAATGTGCTTGCTGCTAGTTATAATTCTTCATTTGAGATCATTGCCTGTCCGATGGGGATCTATTAGCCAAGCTTTGATATTTCACCAGGTGACTCTTATATTAATTCTTATTCACGATGTATTATTTATGGACATTGTATATAATTTAAATTACATTAAAATTGTTGAGAAAATAAGATTTAAATTTATAACAATCTTTAAATTTTTATATTACACTAATTCTATTTAGTTAAGTTATTTTCTAAACTGGTAATTATATGGTCTTGAAAAAAAATAATTGCTGTCAATTTCGTATGGTAAAAAAGAAAGTCCACTTAAATTTTGACAAGCATTGTCTAAAATATTTAATTATCTTACTCCTTTTTTTATAAGAAAAATATATTACAGCAGGTAAAGAGTCAAATTTTAATTTATGCAATTTAGTTTTGTATTTATGTTATATTTAGTAAGTGAAATGTTAAATGAGGAATCTATTTAAATGATGCTGTCAAAATATATTTTGGTAAACTTTGAAACTAGGTGTTTTTTAAAATAAGTAGTACCTTTTGGTGCACACATAAAGTAAGTTTACAGCTATGTATTAAAAGTTTATCCATTTACGGAAGAATAATATGAAATAATTTGTAAATATTTTGAGTGAACTTTTTAACCCTGAGAAAATACTGTTTGCTGTGCTAAATGCTAAGTTTCATATAGCTAAATTAGAAGATTTAAGTTCTATCTTTATCCCAGAATTAATTTGTTTTAAAGAGATTTGATTTAGGTTTAATTTTTATTAAATTCTCCTTTTTAAATGCTTTTTACATCTTTTCTCGAAGACAGAATTTTGAAAAACATTGTCTGGCTACCTTTGAGCACATACTTAAAGAAATTTTACTTTAACCTTTATACTGTCAGTATGTTCCAGTATCTTTACAAATGTTTGTTAAATCAAAGCACATTATTGATATATTAATGTGCTGTAGTAATGTTATATTAGAAACTTAAAAAAGAAAAGATTGAGAAAAGCAAAAAAAAACAGTAAAAGATACTGCCTTCTAGTTCAGGACAGCTGTGTATAAATGTTAAGCAAATTCCTTATTTTATATAAATACAAGGTTCCCACAGTCCTTAAAAACTGCTTAATTTTTATTTTTCAAAATAAGGGCACTTAAAAGCACTTAATTTTGGTACAAAGTTTTTAGAGTCCTTAATTTTTCAGTATCGCTATACTTGATAGGAACGATTTTGTCAGTCTTCTAAAATATTTTTAGAAAAGGTCTTTTTTTTTTATCACCTAGAATGAGACCATGCATTGAGGATACACCACTTTAGAGACAAAACTTTTTGCTTTTTCTTTTTGGCGTAACTGAATATTTAGCGTGATTAGACCACTACTGAATATGTGATGCATGTCTTGCAGCAAAATATTAAAACATGTTTTAATAATTTTAAATTTTTTCCCAAATTTATTTATTACTTTTTTTTTTTTTTAATGAATGAAAAAATTTGCAAATCTTAATTTTGCTATTTAATTTCAATGAAATCATTAAAAATGGAATATGGATTAGTTTCATAGATGTTAACATTTAAAAATCTGAAAATTTTTAAAAAACCCAACCCTGGTTTGCAAAAATTGACTGGTCCTGCTTTGGCGAATCCTGATACTTATTACAATTATATCAGTACTTAAACTATAATGAATTTTTTTTTTAATTTATTGATATTTTTTAGGAAAGGTAAATAATTGGTACTGTCACTGGCATTATATTCGATGATAAACAATTATACTATTTTTATGGTGCTTAATTTTTAGGAAAAAGTCCTTAATTTTTGCTTTTATTTATTTTCTCTCCTTTCAATTTTTTAAAGCTTTTCATTTTATTTAAAATGAAGTGTAAAGAAATCAGAAGTTAGAATTCAAAAAGTTTGGAAATTTAATGAAATACCTTAACATCCAGAGAAAAATTCAGTTTGAAGGTTAAATATTAATCCAAAAGCATTTGTTTAATTTTTGTAATAAATGTTAAGTATAAGATTACGACAAAAAGATATACTAAATATGAAACTTATGTCCTGTGTAACAAAAATAGGGAAAATTCGATAAAATCAGTCAGGGTAAGGTTTGGATTTTTTTTAATGTATATGGCAATTTGTTGTCATAGGCCATTACGGTACTTGGGGTGTGATTGTTGTTTTCCAGTGACTTGAATTAGACTTCTGCCACACCCATGTGTTACACCTGTTTATAGATGGGACCCATTCACTCATTCCTCACCAGATAGTACTTTTGACCTGAACAAGAGAACAATCAAATCTACAATCCAGAACCCCCAGAAGTGTAATTTGTTATGGGAACATGGAAGACTTTGTAACCAAACAGTTTTAAGGTGCACCAGTCTCCATTTACTACACGGAGAGTATTCGGCCAACTTGATTCAAACTCCTATTTTCCCGAATGAGAGCCCAGCGTCCTACCAACCAGTCTATCCCGACGCGTATGGCCAATCTATGAAAATTTTAAAGTTTGTTTTCGTAAGAATAGGAGTTAATAACCTGGCTCTAAAATTTAGATCGGTTTATTAGGTTTTAACATGTTAAAGACTATATTTTTTGAAACCGTGGGGCAGGAGACTATAGGAAACCACATTCTTAACATTAATTTTATCTGTCATTTTGGAAAATTTCTTTTCTCATTCTAATTTTTTAAATTCAATTTTTTTAGGTCCGCAAGTACTTACTCCTACTGGATAGCAGAAAGGATCATGTCAAGTTTTGGCGGCCTCAATTTCTCCTTTTGGTTGCTAATCCTCGATCCTGTCTCCCTTTAATAAGATTCGCCAACGATCTGAAAAAGAGTGGCTTGTATGTTATTGGGCATGTTAAACTGGGACGAATTGGAGAAAATGAGCTTTCGGACCCTGTTGCTGAAGAGTATCCTTTGTGGCTTACTTTACTTGATAAATTAAAGGTTTGTACCATTTTTTTTTAAAGGTATGTTTGTGACATATTGGCATGCAGAGGTGTGTAGATGTTCTGAGCAAACTCCTTAAATTCCCCTGAAAAGAGGAATATAGTAAAGAACCTATCAAAGTATAGGAAAAAGCAATGGAACAATATAGGCATGAAAATTTTATGGGATGTTTTAAATTCATTTTTATATAAATATATGTAGAAACTGATCTCTTCTAAAAACTTATTTCCTATGAAATATTCTTTTTGTGTAAACTAAATTTCTAGTACTTCATAATTAAATTTCTTTTAAAATCTTACTTCACTTAATCCACAATTTTTCAAAAACCTAATTTCAGTAACTATTAATTTAAAAAATAGAATGAGCCATTCAATAATGTATCTATCTGAAATTGTGTATAGTTATGGTTTCTAATATAATCAAGAAAAAGAGTTCTTAGTCAGAAGCTAATTATTTTATGTTCATGTTAAATCTTACAATGTAAACGGGGTTATTTACTATATAATGAAATGTTGTAAAAGTAAACACATAACTCATATAAAATTACAAAACTAATATTTTCAAATGATATTTTTATGATGACTGAACTTTTCAGAAAATAGTGAAAATTTGTGAGAAAAAATATGTAGCTGTTTAATTTCTATAGCTTTTCCAGCTGTAGTTCCCAAGCTTGATAAACAATTTTATTTTGGGGTATCGTTGTATTTGCATTCTTCAAAGTACAAGAACATAGTTAAACATAAAATACTAATGAAAAAGTACTTTCAATAAATATTTCTAATTCTTCGTTTTGCTGAGATTTTATTGCTATAAGAAAATTTTCCTAAAATTTTACAAAATGCTTGTTTCTAAAGACTCTAAAATCCATTAAATAGTTATGAAAGGTATTATGAAACTGAATCTCTCTATAATAAATATGAGACTAATTAAAAAAGAATTACCTTATTTTTGTACGCCTTCTATTTTATTACAGATTAAAGCTTTTGTAGAAGTTACTTTATCCCCAACTGTAAGAGAAGGTTTTCATCATCTGGCTCGTATTTCTGGCCTTGGAGCAATGAAACCAAACACTGTCCTCCTTGGTTTTTATGATGACATTGAACCTGAAGATTTTTTCGAAAGAGAATCCGCATTTATTGACATCCAAAGAGTAATTTTGAAAGACCAGGTATTTTTGGAGCTAAGAGACCAACCTGGCAATAGGTCACTATCTATGGAAGAATATGTGCAGATTATTTGGGATGGTATTTTCTGCTTACAGAAAAATGTTTGCCTCGCCAGGCATTTTCACAAACTAGACAAAAAAGCTTTAAACAGAAAAGGTCACAAAAAATATATTGATTTATGGCCTATTAATTTTTTTAACCCAAGGTCTATTCATTGCATTGATAACTGCTGGCAGTTCATAATGCAACTGGCGTGCATCTTGAATATGGTATCTGGATGGAAGTCTTCCGCAGTCATTAGAGTATTTATGTGCACTAGTGCGCATTCTGAGAACTCCAGCTTTCATCAACAGCAGTGGGAAAACATGTTAAGGCTGTTAAGAGTCAATGCAAATATCAGCATAATTTTGTGGGATCACGTTACAGCTCTGCTCGATAACTTTGACAAATCTGAGTCGAACCAAATCAATATGAGTTACATCTCTGGTGTAAATGCCCTGATTAGGCAGCAAAGTTCTCAGACTTCTGTATTGTTTATATATTTACCACCTCCACCACAGTCATCAAAACTGCAGTTGAATTATCTTCAGCACTTGGATGCCCTGACTGTCAATTTGCCTCCCACACTGTTAGTCCACGGAATAAACCCTGTGACCTCTACTGCTTTATGAGCTTGTACTACATATTTAATCATTAGTGTATCTATTTGTCCATTTTTAGAGAAGTTTGTATTTATTCTTTAAGTTAATCTTAAAAATGTCTTTAACCGAAGTTCTAAAAGAATATTTATTTTATCTTGATTAGTTTTTTTGATAGGTTCATCATTTAAATTTTAAAAGTTCAGTTCTCTGATTTGTATAAATTTTGAAGATTTCTCCCAAAAAATGAATTTGTAGTAAGAAAAGTGTTTGGTGTTAATGTTTTTAAATAATTTAATTCTGAGTTAAAAATGAAATTATTTTTTTGTGGTGTGAAATCCCGTGTTTCAATGTATAGTTGTGGTGGATTCACAATTTTAAGGTTTCCAGTGTTTTTAGCTAGTTTTTAAATTTAAATCTATTGATTTCAGCCTATTTTATATTTTCCATGTCTTATTTTTGAGAATGTGAACTGTAAACTTTCATTATTTTTTGTGTCTTTATATTTATTTCTTTATACATATTTATTTCTAATACATATAATGTATCTTTCATTGCTGCTTTAATAAACTAGTTCCTTTTTAATTGTTGTGGCTATAGTGCAAAACTTAAGACTTATTTCAATATTTTGTCGATTATTAAAGTTTTACGAAGCTAGAATTCAATAATTTCAACTCTTATTGTTATAAAAAAAATTTAAATGATTTAGGTTGCAAAATTAGTTTAAGTAATTTTCAACAGCTATTTCTTCCATTTATCGAAAACATAATAAAAAATGCCTTAAGTTGCAAGTTTATATTCAAAAAATTTTAAAGGTTAATATTTTGGTCACTTCTCAAATAAAATTTTCTGCACTTAGTCACCCTAGTCAATTCAAACTGTATTACTTTTTGTGATAATTTTTTTATCTGTTATGTTTTGTTGGGGCTTCCAAACAAACTGTTATTCCTACTTCACAATTCTTAAATGTTATTGTGCTTGTGATTTACTGTTGCATTAAATTTTTAATGATAATTTGTGTTGGAAAAATCTTGTTTTTTTTCCAATTTTTTAACGTTTTGAAATTTTTGTAGTTCAAAACCTATTAATGTATTAGTTTATATATATAAATATTTGCTTTTATTGAATAAAAAATTTCTAATCTGAATTTCTTGATTTTACTTTTTAATACAAGTTTCATTTTAAAACCTTTAGTACTTTCATGAAAATCTTATCTTGATACCTCTTTACAAGGGAACTTTTGAGTGGATCTTATCACATCAACACTACGAATATTGCAAGAGAATTTTATGCAGATTCAGAAAATATTTTAAATTTTAGCTAAACTCTTATTTTGAACAACTGTGACCACCCAAAATTAGTAACCATTTGGTGAGAAAGTAGTATTACAGCACACTTGACTTGGTCTGTGAAATGAATTGTCACAGGAATTTCACTTATTCTGTGCTTAAACTTGCTTATTTTTCCATTTTCAAAAACTAGATTTTCCTTTACCATGTCTAATTTTCGTCACTTATTATGCAAAATCGTGGTTTCCACATTTTTCTATTCAACGTTTTCACAATTCATTCAACCACTATCCATTTCCGTACTTTTTGTACATTTCAAAATTATTTACATTTTTTTTAATCATTTCATTAAAGAAATACTGAATTAAGTAATAAATTTTAATAAAAGTTTATGCGCCATTATCTACTTTAGATTTGTAATATGAATTAAAGTTTTCTTTGTTTGCTTAATTCTTTACTTATCTTTATAAATTCAGTATGATCACTAATATTAATCTTGTTAATATTTTGTTAAATATGCTTTTATAAATAACTTATTTAAATCTAAAATTACTCTCTATAATCTTTTTTAATAATGGATTAATTATAATTTTGAATTAAAAATTTTTACATAATTAAAGTAATCATTAATTTAAGAAAAGAAATGAGCCACTCATTATTGAATATATTTAAAATTTTGTGTAAATTGTTTTTATGGTGGCTAATATAATTTTTAAAAATAAAGTTCTTAGTCAGAAATTAGTTATTTTATCATGATCATGTAAAATCTTTAATTAATTTCTATTTTCTTTAATAATTATTTTCTATTTTGTCAATGTATATAGTGCCTAAAGAGTGGGGTTTTTTTTTGGGGGGGGGGGGAAATTTGGCTATGAAAAATACAAATTTTAATTCACATTGAAATTTATTGCACTTATTGTTACAATTTTTAAATATTGGAGAATATGTGTGCAGTACAATGTTTTAATATGTCAATGTTCTTTCAGATACAAGGAAATAATCTAATCAAAATTAATGAGTTTTATCAGTTTTTGATAGTTTTAATAATATCCTGAAATGCTTATAACATTATTAATGAAGCTACTTACATGATCAAATTTTAAGTGATTCTGAGCATACTTAAGACTTAATCTCATTAGTTTTCCTTTACCACTTTGTATAAAAGATTTAGATTATTTTGTCAAGGCAAAACAAAAACTTTACCCTTGCACATTTCAGTAAAATAATTATCTTGCTTTTTAGAAGAGAAATCTGTTAAATGATAGTAAAATTTATTTTGAATCAAAAATAAAATATTGAAGCCAAGAAAACTTTATCTTCAATATTTTCTTTGAGTTAACTTTAAATGATAAATTGCCTAATTCATATAAAATGTATTAAAAATATTTTACTTTTTTTAATTTAGCTATTCTTTTTTTGTTCTTATGCCATTTAACCTACATGATTCATTTTTAGTATTGTACAAAGCTCATATGCCTGTTATGCTTTTGTTAAAAATGACAGACTACTAAAGCTTGAAATTTGTGAAAAAATTTACTTATAAGCAGTTTTTTATTGAGTAACAGCAATGTGACTAAGACATTGCATTGCTGTGTTTAAAGCAGTAGCTAGATCATGTCTCAAAACAAGTTAAAATTAAAGGGTTAAATGTAGCAGAAAAATTTGCATATTTATTCGAGGCAATAATCTTAATGTTAGATAATGTCATAGAAAAATGAAAAGAATATTGTTGATATCTATTTAATTTATTAATGAGTAAATATATATGTATTTATTTACAAGCACAGACACTTGAGTTTATGGCATCTTAATAAATATTTGTACAGTAGGGAACCGATTATCCGGAACGATCGGGACCATTGCTATTCCGGATAACTGATTTTTCCGGTTTTCTGAATCGCTACAAAAAGCCGTTTTTTTGTTGTTAAACCCAACTAAAAAAAAAATTTTTTTTTGGAAATAATCTAAAAAAGAAGAAAAAATGATGAAGTAATACACTAATGATTATTTCCAAAATGATTCTAAGGTAAACATCTTTCGAAAAAGAAAGAAAAATACTAAATTCTTATGAGGAAAAAAAATTTATTTTTTAAAAAATGGTTGGAAAATTTATCGAATTTCGTTCCGGTTTTTTGGTTTTCCGGTTTTCTGATTTCCGGATAACGGGTTCTGTACTGTACTTAGCTTAAATAGCAACATAAAACAGTTCATTACAATAAAATTGTTAAAATTAAATAATACAGTCAAGCATATTTCTAATATGAAGATAAAACTTCTTTTTTGTTTTTGCTTAAATGTAAATCAATAAATTTATCATATAATATTTTATAAATTTATCATTCACAACGCAATGTTAGAAACTCAAAATATTTCATCAAAATTGGTGCAATATTGCTACTGTTCAAGTCATAACAATTTAAAATCTTAATTATGAGTTTTAATTTTTTGAATAATATATAAACTACTGGTTGATAAGATATTGACTATTTCAAAAGTGCTAGTTATTAAAACATTTTCTAAGGTGTGAGATGAAATACTAAATGCTTTACAAGAATATTCATTATAACTTTTTGAAGAGACTAAATTTTAATTTAACAGTTTAAGATTATCTACATTTTTCTATATTTTATATCATTTTATACTTAAAGCTCAGCAGATATTAAAATTTTGTGAAGCAATTAGATAGTTATTGAATTTTACAAAAATCTTGTGAAATTCACAGACTTTAAAGGTGAGACTAAACTTTAAAGATATTCATCATCAGGATTGGACAATTAGTCATTAGAAAATCTTTCTTGCCAACACAGAAGCAAAAACTAAAATTTATTTCATTTTGACACTACTATTATCTGACTATTATGCTATTTAAAAAGGGAAAAAATATTGTTTAATTATTAGTTAGAAAAACTCAGATATTTTTATAATTGATCTTACACATGTAAGAACAATATCCTGTAGTTTACTGAAGTTCTGCTGTTTAGAATTAAAATAAATTCTGTAATGCTACAAATTCAACTATTATTAAAAACTTTGATAATGATCTGTTAAGAGAAATTGTAAATGGAGGAGGGGGGAATTTCAATCATCTAGGATAAAGAAATTAAATAAAAGAACTTGACTAAAAGGGCTATTTAGCATTTTATAAACAGCTTTTATGTATTTAGATGAGAGTGTTGTAGTTTAGTTCATTTATGTCGCACTAGAGCTGCACAACGGGCTATTGGAGACAGTCTGGAAAACATCCCTGAGGATGATCCAAAGCATGCCATTACAATTTTGATCCTCTGCAAACAAGATGGTAGATAAGAGTGATAAAATAATATACAAATAAATATTTATAGAAAATTAAAGTTGAAACAAAAATAACACACTTCATTCATTAAAAAAAGTAAAGTCAATGTAAATAGTGTTTATCGCAAATAAAAAATTCAATTTTACCAAGATGTCTATTGTTTAAAGTACTAAGAAAAAAACTATAAAAATGTATACCTCTTCCTGTCCAATTTTCTAGCTTATACTAGTTTACAATTATAATAAGTAATGATTTCATAACTTACGAAAAATAATGATAAATTGAGTCTAGAACTAACTTTATAAACTTATTTAATGGCAAATGCTTGTTAAAACAACATTCTTAATCCTTTTTTACTGCACTACTTATTTAAAAAAAATTTTAGCACCACTGCAAAACTGCTTTAGTTATTAAATACACAGTGTCCTTGAAAATTGCATTTTTTCCATCTTTGAAAAAGTTAACATCATCTTTATAATAACATCAACTTGTGTTCATATGAAGACTTTTTGCAAAAATAACTTAAGATTTTTCTCTAAGTAATGAAAAGATTAGCTAAAAAAATTGTTAATTAATTTCATATTTGTATAGAATGCATTTAAACTTGTCTAACAATCCAGTCAACAAGACTGTTGTCTAATCATAAAAAATAATCACATATCTCAATAACAACTACCAAAAGAATTTTTTAAGCTAATTTCTAGGCTTTAGCAATGTAAATTTAGAATACCTTAAAAATAAACACCAATTTAGAGAAAGATTTCATAAAACTAAAAAGAAGTACTGAAAAATTCCCTTAAAGTTTTGACAAAGGATAGTCTTTATAAAAACAACAATTAACTATAAATATCTTTAACAGCAACAAAATAGTTACTTATAGTTATCTTTATTTTTAGTCTTAATAAGATTTATATTTACATATAAGTTAGCAAAAACATCAAATATAGAAATATCACATAAGACTAAGCAGCACCTACTTTTTTTTTCCTCATATTATATAAGACTAACAAGCTAAAATCAACAGATCAAAACAGATTACTACATAAAAAGGAACTGAAGCATGTTAGGAGTACACAACTTTTCCTGAAGTGGTGCAGTTTTTATACTAATTAATAAAATCTTAATTATTTGCTGTTTAATATAGTAAGAATGTTAATTTGTCTTAAGCATTACGCAAAACAAAATAAGATAGGAATATACAACTTTTTTTAGAAGTGGACCCCAGGATGAAAAATATCGGATTTCCGAATGCCACAATAAATTCAATTCTAAATCTAAACTGAATTATTCTGCTTTATGTAGTAAGAACAAGACTAATTTGTTTTTTAAAAATTAAGAGACAAAGTGTACACATATCTATACAAGCGTATTATTTTTAAATTATAAAAACATATGAGGTTTTGCACACTTTGTCTTTTTCAACAAAATTAAATCATTCCAGGTTTTTAACTTACTTTGTGGAAAAATTAATTTTATAACTTTTCACTGTCTTTAATTATTTACATAATTTATTTGTTAAATCTTAGAAACAATTTTGTCTTGAAATACATTTTCTTTAAAAAAATATATATAAATGTTAAAAGATTTAACTCTTGACGCTTCTATATTTTGTAGTTATAATATTGTTTTTCAACATTTATTTAAATAAGAAAATAAAAAGCCAAAAGTGAAAAAAAAATGAAATATATTATGTTAGTCAGGTGGAATTTTACAAATAATTTCGAGATAGAAGATAGTTGGCTCCACATTGACAATTCAAGGGACATAAGTTGTGTACTCCTAATTTACAACTAAGCATGGCCTGAACTTCTCTGCTCATCCCATACTTTCTGCAGCTCCTCTGGATCGCTAAATCCATGAGATGCGATGACATTAACATAAGAATCTTTGGTATAAGGCTCCCTCCAGAAATAGAAATGATCATTATGCAAAGGTGAAATTCCACACTTTTTTGCAACTATGCCTAAATAGACATCATCAAAGCGAAAATGTTTTGTAAACATACTTGTATAATACATATCTTCTAAGGCCGGATATGATAATACATAAGCGCCAGCAGTCACATATGGAGGGTATTTAGAATATGGGTACTCCGAGAGAGGCATATACCACTTGCTTGATTTATGTCTCATCGGTGAAGAATTGAAAACATATCCAGCTAATAATCGTCCATCAAAAGCACTTAACACAGGATCATATTCAAACAACTTTCTAGAATTATAAATTAAGTTACTTGACCCTGAAGTTTGCTGAGATAATTCAGGTGCTTCAGAAGCTTTAGAACTACTTCGATTACTCAGTAAAATTTTTTCTACATCGCGACGTTTTCTAAAACCAACCCGTCTATTAAATGGATTGCGAATAAATTTCAGCAAGTTCTTCGTGGATATGTACATATCATCATCTGCAAACATGACAAATTGAACCTTGGGACAATTTAGAACAACCCATTTAAAACTCATCATGGTTTTAATAGTGTTGTTATAATAGCTATCAATAAACTCAGCTTGAACAATATCTTTATTTCTAGCATATTCTTCATCAATATCATCTTGCAGTGCAACATCATTTGTTGTACCGAGGACAAATATTCGTTTGATAAGAACATCAGAGAAGCGATTTTCCCACCCCCATGTTTTGCGAATAACATCTCTCCTATTTTTGTGGTTCGTAGCTGATTTGATTACATATAAAATCACAACCTTTTCATGGTTTTTCATTAAGAAACCTTGTAGGCATTTCTTTTCATTACTGATTCTGTATGGAAAATTATATTCATTGATTGGTTGATAAGGAACTTTTCCCCCTTTTCTTATGGTTGCCAGCATTTCTTCCATGTTGATGTCTAAGGGGTAAGAAAATTTGTTGTAATCAACTTCAAGAAAATGTAATATCAATCCTGAACGCTCGATGATAAAAATAGCTATAATTCCCAAAATAAAATATAAGATTCGTTTTCGAGAAAACTGCAATCTTCCCCATGATGTTGTTAGTGTGTGCATTATTATATAAGTTAACCATACCAGTCACTCCACACAAAATCTGAAAAATAAAGCAAGAATTGTAAATTGGATAAAAAAATATATATATTTCTTTGAAGACGTTTAAAATTTTTATTTTCCATAATTTTTTTTTCAATTTAATAATTTAAAAGAAAAAATATTAACATACTAATTTTGACTTAAATTGGTTATTGGTTATATTAAGTTTGTAATGAACTGGGTATCTTAAAAATTACTAACAATGAAAAGAGTAAAATAAAAGAAAGGAAAAACAAACATTCTGCTTAGTAAAGAGAATTTATTCTCTGTTAGGTAATAAATGCCCAGTAGTTTCAAGAGTAAAGTTCTCATAAGTTTTCTTATAACTTTCAAATGTGGAATACTCATAGATTTCTGTATCAAAATTAGTTACCAAGATAGCCAACAGATGGCACTACTAACAGGGACAAATTATAAAAGATTAAAAATAACGACTAATTTCAACAATAAAATAATGAAGTTTAAGGACAAAATTAGCAGGCATCTATGCCCACATTTTGAGTCTGATAAGGGAAAAAAATTAGACAATATTGCTAAAACCACCACTGTTAACAAACTTTAAAAGTAATTTTGAAACTTTATGATTTCAAATTTTAGACAATATGTTTTAAAACTGTAAAATGCAACAAATCATACTTTCTATCCACTGTTTTTTTTTTTTGTTTTTTTTTTCCTAATTGATTTTTCAAAGCTTTGATTATTTTTGGAAAAACTGACAACTTTTCTCAATACAGCTTAAATCTAAATTTGTAAATCATAAAATTTGTAATCATAAATTTGCATATCATGAAAGAATACTAACATTATTAAAGAAATTCATATAAAGGTTAACTTCTACTAGAACATATAGTTACAAATATCACATTTGTCATATCTAAAACTGCAAATTATCTTTCACAATGTGAAACTAACACAATTGAACAACAAAATAAATATAACTTAAAACAATATATTCTAGAATCTCAAGAAAATCTTCTCATGTATTTTCAGAAAGACTTCTCTTATTTAAGGTTTATATTTTTAGAACATAAACCAATCAAGTAACAGGCAAATAAGTCAGATATCTACTGAATATTACAATAATTATTGCTTGAAACTACACCTTTATAAAAGCAGGGGGAAAAAATTTAACAACAAAGTATAATTTATTCAACCATTTTTTGCAGAAAAACGATGAATAGTTACATGAACTTAATAAAATAAAGTTACAGAAATAATAAAAAAAAACTTCAGATCGTAGATTATTTTCATATCAAGTAAGTATTAAACTCTAAACATTTTAAATAATGTTTTACATTTTACAAATAATAAGAGACGATTCTTACATCATCTCATTAGGCTTCACTGTTATGAGGTATCCATGTTTATGTAAGCACACATCATTTTGAGAATAGCCTCAAAGTTTACTAATATTTTGGTAGTTACAGGAAAATGAAAGCTTATTATCAGAAAAAAATTTGATGTATACAAAATCAAAATGAACCATTTAAGAACTACAATTACAAAATATCTATCAAAAATGTATTTTTTACAATCTAGAAATTTTAAAATTAATATTTTTATCGATTTTTTAATTACAATATGTGAAGTCTTTAACCTAATGCTCAGCTAATATGGTTGGATGCAAACAAACTACCATAGAACTAGAAAGCAAAAAATACATCCATAAAATTATCCTACATAAGCTAATGGAAAGAACTCATCACACTTTTTCACAATCTAAAATTATCATATATTGTTTGAACCACAGTATATGTGAGAAATTTAATAAACATGTTCTTCTAATTAATATTTTTTTTAAAAAAAAGTAGTCAAAATATTATTCTATCATCTTACCAAAGTATAAGAAGAAGTTTTAATAATACCTTTTATCCAAAACTCTTTAGATCTAAAAAGTTATACTTTACATGCAAACTTTAATATCCATGTTAAAGTATTTAAAAAAGGAATTCATTTATCAAACATAATCAAGAAATTTCTTTGCTTCATTAATTTATGCATTTTTAATTAAAATTTTATAAAAATCACCAGTGTTTTCACTACAGCGCGAGAACACGAGAATCTCGCATATTTTCCTCTTTTCACGCATTAAAAAATGATTACCGCGAGAAATTCGCGCATTCTATAAATCAATTTCAAAATTAGCGAATTTCTCACATTTTGGAAAAAGCTTCGAACTACGCCATTTAGAATAAAATCCGTTTAACTTTTCTTCCTGGATCTTTCATTATTTCAACATCTGCCCCGTTATCTAGCTTCCCTATTTACCAGCATTGTTCAGAACCTTTTCGTACAACAGAACATAAGCACGGAACCCCTTTCAGAACACATTTCTCACCAACCACGTGTTTACCGTAGGTTAGGTTTCTTCATGTAAGACGTTCAAATTTTTTATGTATTAATGTAAGATGGACAAATACCTTGTAAAGGCAAAATCTTCTATGATGATGCACCAAAAATATTCAATGCTTTAAAAAATAGAATACGTTAAAAATGTATTATAATTAAAGAAATGATTTTTTTTCAAGAGTTTTTGCGTTTTTTTAGTTTTTAGAAATCTCACTTAACTTTTTAAAATCTCACCCTGTTTTTGAGAAAGGGTGAGAAATTCTCACCCATTTTTTTTCTATGATGAAAACACTGATCGCCGTTTTTTTTTTTAGACGTAAAAATATTTTTTAGGAAACAAAGGTAGTATTTTTTGTTTGCAAGCTTGAAATTTAACTTGATGACTATATTACATATGATAATTTATTAAAGTGTAGCAAATATCAAAGCAAATTTTACAATTATTAGTTCAAATGCTTTTCTGTGCATAGAAAAGGTTAGCTTTCTATGACTGAAAAATTACACTTCAATTATAACACATTTCAAGACGGATTCTTTTATATTTATAGTGGAAATATATTTCAAAGATATATCAAAGATTTTCATGAATTATCTCTAATTTTTCCAAAAAAAATGAGTTTTTATTTTGAGAGAGATACATTCTCAAGATAATTCTTGCTTATTTTGAATGATAACCACTACGTAAACAATATAACAACTGATGGAAGGTTATTGAGAATATTTAAAATAAACTTCACAACTATCCAATTTTCTACAGCTTATATTTAACAATAAAGTAAAATAATTACATTATCAAATATTCTTTTCCATGGTATTAGATCAGCCCCATTTTATAACTTCTGAAGCATATTGTTTATACGCAATCCATGAAGATAACAATTACGCTTTGATCTAATTTACATTTGCAATCGAGCCAACGTGATCGTTAAATAAAGTTCATTTGAAGTGAAATGGTGAAACTTATTGATCAATTGATATTGATTGAAAATGATGAAATTTTGTTTTGGAATTTCCAAAAATATGAGCCGACGGACAACAAGTCTTGTTACAACACTAAATTAGCTAGTATTTACTTTCAAACATGACAAAATTTACTATTAAAATTCGTTTTATTTATTAATATTTTATTTTTTCAACAAGTATTCAATTTTTTTATCAAAACAAAATAATGTCGGGAAGAAAATTTATAAAACACAGTTCCCTTTGCTGGAAGGAATTTCATCATAAATACAATACACTTGCTCGAAGTAGTGCAAATAATCAATTGTTAAAAAGTGTAACTTATACCGTTCATGGTCAAAGAAATATTGCTATTGTTTTCCGTGTCTTAAAAAATGCATTGAAGATCCGCTACATAATTTTGGGATCTGCTGTTGGTGGCGGAGTCCAGCTATCTAAGGTAAAACTTAATTTTGATTTTTAGAGAGCAAAATCAGACGTAGCTCGTTATTGAAACTAAGATGATTCATTAGTTTCTCAGCCTTTTTATTATCCTTATTTACAACTTTCTAAACTATTTTTAACTTTATATGTCTTTGAAATGTCACTAAAACATTGGAATGTTGAGCAGAATAAAAGTAACTAATTAAAATTATGTGAAATTCCATAAGAAAACTTATTGTATAAGTAAGGACAATTCTTGTTTTATACAAGTAAATGAAATAAATAATAAGTGGACTCTGGTTAAAAGGTATTATCTTCTCTAACTAGATTATAAAATGAACATAGTGATTCTAATTGTAAAAGTTTATTTTCCTTTCTAAATAATTTAAAAAGCCATGTCACTGATATATTTGTTATAAATCACGTAATGGTATATATTAAAAGAAAGGGATTGTTAATGTATGTTCTCAGTAGTTTTAATTTCTGTAACCAGGCAGTTTCTCAAGTAATAATTGTCTCCTTTTTGTGAACTGAGGAAAATTATAATTTGTAGCTTGATTTTATCAATTGGTAATTTTGATTTTTACTAAATGTTAAATATTGATGTAATCATTCATATATTAATAAATTAGTACAAATTTTTATGTAAACGCATAGTTATTTATTATCTTAAAGTGCCTGGAATTTATTATTAAATAATTGCACACATTTAAAATTTACTCGCGTGCAAGTTCAGCTTTTTTGCCTTTTGGCCAATCACATCCCTGATATGTATTTTGAAAGTTTAAATCTTCTTACACCACTTTTATCCCATGGGCGATACATTTTGAATCCCTCTTATAATAAATAAGTAACTATCGCAAACAGCCTATAGCATATATCGTCTGGAGAATTCAGTTAAGTTATCAGCCATTGTTAAACATTTATATTAAAAGAGAATGCTGTAATTTTTTTGTGACTTTTTTCCTCACATTAAAACTTAATCATCAGTGTATTAATTTCTTCAATAGGAAATATTGATATTTGAATTATGATATTTATTATAGAAATATGAAGAATGGAAAGACCAGTTACCAGATTTTAGTTGGATATCCGACATGTTACCACCACCTGAAAAATTGGATGAATACCGAGATGCTATTATTGATCTGAAAAATCAAATCAACTTACCAGATTTTGATAAAGGATGGATGAAGAAGAATATGGATTTTTTAACTCTTAAATTTGAAAACTGGCGAGATTTGCTGGAAGATGATGCATCAGATGGTGACCCTACAACTTTGATTGCAGAAAGTAAAATCATTCATTCAATCATTCTCCTTAAACAAATTTTAGTAAAATTACTTATAATAGTTTAATGGCATAACAATAGTTTAATATGTATTTTTAAATGGTTTATTTCATTTTATTTGGTTAAATTTCTAGAACATTGTTTATTCTAGATCTATCTTAAAAAGACCAGGGCTCTAGAAGCTAAAAAGGGCACTATTTCCCCCTACAAAAAAGGGCATTGTTCACAAATATTCGCATAACTTTTAAGGCTCCGAAAATATACGGGGGGAAAAATTTTATCATTTAAAAAAAAATATTATTAAATAAAAATTTTAATTAAAAATAATTCCTCAGTTAAGTTTTCACTTTCTATAAATTAACTTTAAAATGAGCGTAATTCTCAAATTTTGAAAATTATGCATGTTGTAATAATAACTTACTAAACTTACCGGGATTTTAAAAACGATAAGTTATTATAATAACTGCTGAAACGATTGAAAATTAATATGAACTTACGTTGGAATTGTTGTGAATCAAGCTTGTGAAAAAGTGATTACTAAAATATGAAATACGTTAGACATGAAATTGTATTAATTACATCAGAATCCAAATAATCGTTAGGAAATAGTCAAAGCATGACAAACATCTGCTGAAAGAAACAATCCATAAACGATGTTGATTTACGGTGGAATGTATGCAAATTGAGAATGGTAAATGTCTTGAGAATGTCTCCTTAAAGTGAAAAACTTGTTCATAGTAATAACATCATACAACAATTATCAAAATAAGAAAAAACAAGTAGAAATTGCCAAAAACGACGTCAATTATGATGGAACCGTTGCAAATTGAATTCCTTAGAAAGTGATAACTCGAATTCAAAATTTAAGCATAAAAAAATTATTCTTATTAAATCTTATAAAAATATCGGGGGAAACATATATAAACCCTATGCGAAAGGTCGATAAAATTATAAATAACTGCCAAAACAGCTACTGTATAGGATCCCAAATCCGCCCCTCACGAGACCAATGAAATTCCGTATTTTGAAATTTGCCGAATTTCGGAATTCATTGGAAATGCAGGTGTTTTTTACTTTCACTTTATTTTAAACTGCTTTAGAAACAGATGTTTCCTTTAACACAGATTTTTTTTCATGCTTTTTTTTTATTTATAAAAGATAAAGTAAAGTTACTTACTCCAACAGAATAAAATTCCAAATAAAAAGAGAATAAAACTGATTTTTTTTCTCCTATTAATTAAAATTTCTTTAAAAAAAGAAAAAAAAAATAGATTAATTGCCGAATTTCGTGTCCTGCCGGATTAGAGGTCCCATACTGTATTAGGTTTTCCAGAAAGTTCGTACTCATATTATCTAGTATTATATACGCTAACTTTCTGAACGATCCAATATCATCCAATGATAGGAAATTATAACAGAATAATCAAGAATTGAACGTTATAATAGCACCATATTAAAAATATTGGAATTTTAAAAATTGCATGAAGGAAGCCAATAAAATTATAAATAACTGCCGAAAAACTTATCAAAAATGGTGTGGAATTGTGACAGAATTGTCACGAATCAAACGCATCAAATAGTGATTACTCAAATTCAGACATTGTATTAAACATAACAGTATTTGAAAAACCATGTAAAAGGGCCAAAAAAAATTATAAATAACTTATGAAAAAAACATTGTCAAATGCAGTGAAATTGCGATAGAATCATCATTAATCGAACTTATCAAATACTGATATAACATGAATTTGAAATTTGCGCACCATAACAAAAACAAAGCTGGAAAATGTCAGTTTTTAAAACAATTATCATCAAACAACGAGAAATTTTGAACGAATTGTTCACATTATGTCCATGTGTAAAAGGCCGTAAAAGTGACATCTTACAAAAAAATTATTATCAAACGAAGTGAAATTACAATGGAATTGTGATGAATCAAGCACATTAAATAGTGATAACTCAAAGTCGAACATTGTATCCCAGTAAAAATATCAAATTTAAAAAACCATGTAAAAAGGGCTGATAAAATAATAAATAACTGACAAATCACATTATAAAACGTTGAGAGATCGTGGTAGAGTCATCACGAATCAAAGGCATCACATAGTGATAACTTAAAAATTGAATTTAGAACGACATGATAACATCGTATTAAACATTCTGTCATTTAAAAAAACAATGTAAAAGGGATGGAAATGATAAATAACTTCCAAAAAACCAACTGCAGTGAATTTACGATAGAATTGTCACGAATCGGAACGTATCAAATAGAGATAACGCTAATTTCAAAGACGTAATAACATTGTGTGTATATATATAACATCTAAAATTATAGCTTAATAGATTTAAATGGATTTTAAAAAAGTTTAAGCTTTTTTTACCTTGGGGGTCTATTATACGGACTTCTGGAAGTTCCATCGATTCTTGATACGTGACTTTCCACTGTATATATAAATATTATACTATATAAAGTATGTGTAGACAAGCCTTTCTAACAGATGAGAACTTTAAACAATCTCTTTCACATAATAAACTAAGCACTTCACATATATATTATCCTTAATTGAATAGAATGTAAATCTTGATTTATAAAAATGAGTCCATACTACGTAGTAAAATGCTTCTGTGAAACCAAATATTATTCAAATTAATAAATATTTTGAGATCGTAATGCATCTTCATCCGGTCTTATGATTACATATTATGGCGTCATTTCTAACAAAAAGTCGAGGTATTGTAGATCACATGATATGAAAAAGTAATAACTATATACAGCTTGTAAAAAAAGTGTGCACTTGCCTTTTGAAAATGGTACAGTGAATTTGTGTCCAGGAACTCTGCTCCATGTAAATTTTTTGAATAGTTTTTCTTTACTCTTTTCCTCAATAAATGCTTTGAGAAAATTATTATGGAACCATTATTTCATAACAAGAAATATTGAATACGACTTCAAATATTATAGTGCAAATATTATAGACTGCGATATTATAGTATAAAAATGTATAACTCTGCACGAAAGCATTACATACATATATATATATGAAGAACGTGCGAGAGATACACTCTTAAATTGTTGATCCAAAACTCATTGCAATATAGAATCTTTTTTTCTTTTTTTTTTGTCAATGTTATTTAATAGTGAAACAAAGTTCTAAATATAAATTCTTTTTAACTAATATAATTTTTCTAGATTCATAAAAAATTCTGTAGTTCAAATTACCTCTTGTTACCCTGCACGATTTATCTTTTTGAAATAAATCAATCAATAAAAATTGCATGGCTTGTTACATATGCATAAGATTTGTTTTACAATTTTAACAAGTTTTATATTAGAATTTTTTCTGGCTTTATTAGGTCTGTTAACTCATGGTGGAGAAAATTTTAGAACTTTTCCTATAGGTCTGTGAATTTTATTTTGACTATCTCTTTATATTTTTTTTACTTTATTATTTAAACAATGTTCTATGCAAAACTTTTATTTATTTTCCTCTATGCTTTTTTCTTTTTATGTTATGCATCTTGAAATTTAAAATCTTTTGGGCACAAATTGTTAATTTGAACTACATTTATGTTAAATTGTTTTTATAAATTTATTAGATTCATTTATCAGAATTAAGTAATTTCAATAAATTTGCGAACAAATTTGGGTTCTGGGTTGTAAAATTTTAATGCTAATAATTCACCAAAACAATTTAAAAATTTTGATTCTGAACATTATATAGTAAGAGAAACATCATCAACAGGGTTGCAAAAAATCCGGGTTTTTCGAGAAAAACCCAAACCAGGTGGATTTTATTGGGCTTTTCTGGGTTCTATTGGGTTTTTCATGTTTTATTGTTTTTTTTGTTTTTTTTTTTTGTTTTTTTTCAAAAGAGAGGGCAGGGATAAGTACTTTATTTTAATATTAATAAATAAGTTTAATTTTATGAATTGACTTAACATATAGGTCATTAAAGTGTAATTAATATAAATAAATTGGTGCAAAAGTCTGAAAAAAGTTTCTTCTGACATCACGATACAAAACGTTCCATGTACTCACACACATTTGAAACTTATTTTAACCCTTTGTAACTCAACAACTCTGATTTAAGAAATATTTACGCAGATGTTAGAATACATCATATTAAGCATGTAAAAAATAATGAAAAAATTAAGACCTTAAAATTAAAAATTTATTGATAAAGAGCATTTGTTGAACATCTCCACTATCGTGAAAAATAGCACAGAAATGCCAATATATTTAAAACTTCATGTGAAAAATTTTGAAACTGTTGTTTTTATGGTAACAAAGTCTCACACCACATTTTTCAATCCCTCCTTAGGCAAACATACAATCAAGGGGATTTTTGTAAAAAAATTGTATATCCTGCAATTATGTCATGGAACAATTCTTGCTTAACGCATTATAATATTGGCAGCTGCACCAAGACTTGGTTCTCCCGAGTTTGCAATATTTTTTTTACCTGAATTTGGTTCGATTTTATAGGTAAATTCAGCTCATTATATGATTGAATTTTCATGTATGTTGCAGACATGTAACACGGTGATACAAAGGGTTAACATAGGATTACTTTTTATTTATATTTTAATCATAAAAAAATTTGAAGAAATAATGTTTTTTTTTTTTTTTTTTATGCATAGAAAGCGAATCAAAGGCACTTACTAATCAATGGCTATCTAGCCAGCAAGGTGACTCTCCAGTCCTACCAAACACAGTTAGTTTTTTCACCATAGGTCCATTTTTTTTAGGCTAGACTACATATATATTTCAATAGAATAACTCTTCGATATAACAGAGGATGAAAAAGAAATCAATTTTAGAAAAACCCAGTAAAACCCACTTTAGAGTGGGTTTTTCAGAGTGGGTTGGATTAGATTTTAATTTAAAATAAACATAAAGATGAAAATGAGCCTGCATATTTCTTCAGAGTCATCTTTTAATTCATTTTTTTAATACATTAAAAATAAAGATATCAGTTCACTTACACCATGCAATACAACATAAGTTCACTGAACTTATGTTGTATTGCATGGTTTCTGTTGTACCTGGTTTATTCTGAAGTGTTGGTCAAAGTGTTTTAAGTACAGTACAGAACCCGTTATCCGGAAATCGGAAAACCAAAAGAACCGGAACAAAATTAGATAAATTTTCTCGCCATTTTTTTTTAAAAAATTTCCTCGTAAGATTTGTCTTTCTTTTTTTAAAGATGTTTACCTTACCATCATTTTGGAAATAATCATTAGGGTATTACTTCATGGTTTTTTCTTATTTTTTAGATTATTTCCAAATTTTTTTTTTTTTTTCTTTAGTTGGGTTTAACAATAAAAAAAAACGGCTTTTTGTAGCGATTCAGAAAACCGGAAAAATCAGTTATCCGGAATAGCGATGGTCCCGACCGTTCCGGATAATCGGTTTCCTACTGTACTAAAATCTTGATTTTTAGAAAAGTGTACCATTGTAAAATTACATTTGTAACCAGCCAGCCTCTAAACCAGAGGTTTCCAACCATTTGTTGCCCATCACCCCTCTCTAGAAATTGGCTGACATTTATTCCCCCCTTTTTCTTTTTGATTGAAAAAGATGATACATTGTTGCAAGTGAGCATCAATAAATTTGAATACTTGTTAAATTAACCTGATTTTAATTTTAATTAAAATGTAAATAATGAAGCCAATCACTTTAGAAAATTAAAACATTGTGTGTATCCCTTTCCCTTTTTATTCAAAAAGAGATAATTGAAGTGAATTAATGTATACAAGAGTACATTTAAAAATAAAAAAATTTTTAAAGGTATTTTGGAAAAAATGAAAGCGTTAACTAAAATGTGAGAAAAAAACTGAAAATTTTAAAACTTAATTGTTCATTCTTACCTCTTCAATGTCTACCTTGCGCTTAATGGATTTCAATTAAAGATTGAATATCAGAATTTTTGTTTGTCAAATTTAAGCATCTTTGAAGTAAATGTCCAACCTCTTTGTTTTGTGAGAAACTGGAATTCCGAACTAAATCTTTCTAATAAATATGTTGACGGGACCAAGATGAAGGACAATTCGCTGGCCTTTTTTATTTTTTTTATTACAACTTTTTTTCCGATTAATACTCATCGCCCACCTGAGGATTATAGCCCCGCTAAGAATTCGTATTGCTCCCTCTAGGATGATCACCCCCAGGTTGGGAAGCACCGCTCTAAACCAACTGAGGTCTCAGGAGCACCCTGGTGGTCACTGAAGGAACCTTTTAAACCATGTCTACTTACATATAAATGTAGTGTGAGTTTCGGAACTAAAGTTGACTTTTCCCCCAAGTTTTGCATAATATTTACTTATTCCACCCTTTATATTAATTTTTTTTAGAATACCTTTGTGTGGTGTTGTGTATTTTGTTTAATTAAATTATTTTTACAAAAATGTATTACTTGGAATTTATTTATCTTGCCACTCACACACTATGCTAGATTCTTTACTCTGTAGATAGAAGTAATTAGAATCTGGAATCTGTAGAAGTAATTGCAATCTGGAAAATATGGTCCTTATAGTTTAAGCAAGAGAACTGTCAAATGCGTCCAAATGTTTGGACACCTTAATATGTTCACCTTCTGCATATATATATATGGGTCATTCTCACGAAAACTGTCATTTTTCAGTTCATAAAATCCCAAAAAAGTAAAGTGAATAAAAAGCTCTGAAACTTTTCATATTAATAGAAATATGTAATGGCATTATAAAGAAAGTATATATCCTATAAATTATACTTAATATTTAAATTAATTAATTTTTAAAATAATTAATTTAGAATTAATTAATTTATAATAATTAATTAATTTAATAAATAAATTAATTAAATAAATTAATTTATTAAATAAATTAATTAATTTAATAAATTAATTTATTAATTTTTAAATTTATTTTTCGAATTAATTAATAAGTAAATTAATTATTTTCACTATTTAAAAAGTGAGGGAATGACACTAATAGTGAGGGAATGATATTTTATTTTAATACATGTTTTTATCTAAGTTACATCTACCTAAAGTTTGAAAATTATAACATACTAAGTATATCTAATATTTATTATAATTTAGTCTTATATATTTAATAGTTTTTACAGGTTTGGGAAATAAAATTGGCTGGCACGATTGAACAAAAAAAAATTTGATAATATACTCATCTTGAATCATTCCCTCACTTCAGCGTCATTCCCTCACTTTATACACTAGTGAGGGAATGACGAATTCAATAAAATTTAAAAATAACAGTTAGGCCTAATTAATTTCTGAAGTCAATCGCATACAATTATATTCATACAAGAAAGCAACATATAATTATTCACTTTCTCGATTAAGTTGTATTTTATTTTACTCTAAAAAATGACATGAGGGAATGACGAATGTAAAAAATTTTACCTGGTTTGATTCATTCAAATTTATTCCACAGCAAAACTTCTTTAAGTTGAAGATGGAAACATACTGCAATTTTGTTCTATGATGCCAGTTGTTAACTTCTGAAGTTTTTATTAAAATATTTTTATTCTAAGAAGATTGCAGGTGATAAGAACATTGTTGTGAGGGAATGACACGAAACACTGGGGACAAAGTTTAAAATAGTGCTGTGTTAATATTTTTATCAAAAATTAAATTTAAAATTGATTTCCAGAATTCTATATTTCAGTATTCTGAAATAAAAAACACGAATTTGTAAAAAAAAAAAATTTCAGAAACAATTTTTTTCTTTTTTTGAATCAGCAGTGGGGACAAGTGAGGGAATGACATATTGGTATATTTTAATTACCTAAAATAAATAATAAATAAAAATTGATAATTTTATTTTTATTCTTTTGTTAGCTTGCATTCTGAAGGACACTTTCCCTGAATTTTTTTTCTTCGTAAGCTGTAAAACAAACATAAAATATACTGGGGACATGAAAATGACTGTTTTTGTGAGAATGACCCATATATATTACAATTATTTTCTATTTTAATTTACTGATGGTCAAAAAATTTTGAACTGTATTTTTACACTAATTTAATCTATTTTATTTTAGGTGATAAAAGCCAACATTTTGGCAAAATCGCCACATTTTCTGGAGAAATAAAAATTAAAAAATAAGTCTTTGAAAAGCTGAAAAACTAAAGAAGTGAAATTACCATTAAATGGCCCAGACTTAAAATCTCTCTTCTGACTAAACTATTGAAACCATATTTTGTTGATTGAAGTTTATTCAAAGAAAGTATGTTTTGTGTGTAAAATCGTCTACTTTATTTCTTCCTTGAAAAAAAAAATAGTCATTTTTGGTGAAAAAATTCATGGAAGAATATTTATATTATGAGCTATGTATAGAAATTACTCTAGTCTATTATTAACTTTATTCTTAACTTATAGATATTGCATTAGGAACTACCATGTCTGCAACTGCTGCTTCTTTTAGGGATTCTTCTTCAAGCTCGGATATTAATGATGAAAAAGCTAGAATTGATAAATTACAAGAGGAATTAATAAATGTGCAGGTACAGAAACACAAGTGATCAGCTATTTATATGTATATTTTTTTATTTTTCAGTTACTGTTATTTAATATTATTTTCTATAGATAAAATATCAAAAGGAAGTAGAGAGATTGGAAAAAGAAAACAAAGAACTAAGAAAGCAAATAATGTTGAAGTCTGTTAAGTCCCAGCCGTCAAGAAAAATAAAGGTATTCCACAACATGTAATTGTTAAATTTAAGAATTCTAATTACCTATAACTTATTACCTATAACTTACTGCAGCTAAAATAAAAACTTACTCTACACAGAAATAATTTTGTAAACACTAAAATCAGTTAATTTCATTAAAATTAGATTTTAAGAACTATCACTTTTTAAAGCATATCTTAAAAATGTATATTTAAAAAAAAGGCATTGAGAATTTTATTAAATGTTTTTATAAATTTAATATTTTTTTTGTTTTTGAAGGGTAATAATTATTTTTAATATGTACTAAAAATCATTTGTGATTTGATTAAATTTTATTCATTTCGCTTTTAACCCTGGAGTTTTGAATTGGGCAGATAAAAATTCAATGACTGGTTAGATACACTGCACTCTATATAAGTGTCTTACGGACAGCTGCACAAATCGCTCCAAAATGTCGTTTTTTTTTTTTCTCCCCAAAATAACACCAAGCTTCTCCACATCTCTGATAGTATTTATTGAGCAATAAGCATAAATTTTGCCCAGTTAAGTGCCAAATCTTAGTGCAAAAGTTAGTTCTAATTGTCCCAAAGCGGCAAACAATTTTAATTTCTTCAAAGGTGATTAACATGCTTAATTTGATGAGTTCCCCCACTAGAATGAAGCATCTCAAAAAGTGATTACTAAAATATATAATTTGCTTGCCATATTAAGGTATCAAGAATAATAAAATGATCAATTTGCCCAGTTAAGTGCCAAATCATAGTGCGAAAGTTAGTTCTATTGTCCCAAAGCGGCAAACAATTTTACAGGGTATCCGCGCACCTGGAAAGTCATGAATTTCAGTATTGAACAAAATTTGTCATGAAAAGTCATGATTTTTGCTGTTTTCTTGAAAAAAATCATGGAAAGTCATGGATTTTGGTATTTCAGTGTTGCAAGTACTGCGCCAATTGTGGAAACCTGGGCCTATATGCTCCAAATAGAAGTAGTAGGCTTAAATTGCCCCGATCTGAGCCAAAAGGGATATTTTCCCCTGGGTATCGCCAAGTCACAATTTTGCGGCAACCAAGCTACTGCTATGTGATGGGTTGCTCTGGATTCAGCGGGAAGGATTCTTGCACTCTCATGTACAACTCTGCTTCATTTTACAAGATATTCTCAATTTCAGGTTTCATTTTCCACTCTCTGAAATGGAACCGAAACTTCCCAGGAATTTTCGGGGACAGACTAAACATTGCCAAAGTTTAATAGCAAACGAAAATTTTATTTCTCTTGTTTAATTTCATTGTTATTGAAGTGCCATCGTCTTCGTCAATGGCAAGCTTATGGCCTTCTTGCTCTATTCTATTTATAGAATAGTACTCATGATCTTGGAATTAACTTGGGGACCATTCACTAAGTACATATTTTCATGTTGATCCTCAGAGCAGTCAAGAATCAAAAAGCTTCATAACCTCAAAATTTCCATCTCCCTTTTATTCATTTAATTTAATAAAGATAAAAATTGAGTTTCTTAAGCGTAAATTTTTTCTGAGGGACCATCCGCTAATTGCATATTGTTTTTAAACATTTATTACTTTTTTTTACTAATATTTTTTTTTTATACTTATTGCATTTTATTATAGCTTCAATACTCATTGAATTTACATTTAAAAATTATTTTTTTTAATCATTTCATTAAGGAAATACTGTACTGGGTAACCAATTTTAATTTTAAAAAAATTAGGGGTCATTCACTAATTTACATTTGTAATATAAATTTATTAAAGTTTGCTTAATTCTTTACATATTTTTATAAATTCCGTATGATCAATATTAATCTTGTTAATGTTTTATTGAATATACTATTACAAATAACATTTTTTTAAATTTTAAGAAAAATATACTCAATAACGTTAAATAATAGTTGAATTAATTAGAGTTTTAAATTACCTTTTACAGAATTAAATAAAGTAATTATTAATTTAAAAAATAGTATGAGCCACTCAATATTGAATTTATTTAAATTGCTTTTGCCAAAAGCTCCTTTTTAAGTAATATTTCACCTATATTAAATAAATGTTTAGGTTTTTTCCAAACTGAGACACCATTGATTCACTTGCTGTATTATAAAATGGTGTCTCTAGTTTAAGCATTGTTAGGGCGTTTTTTAAAAGAGTTCTGCTTTTCTTAGTTTGACAGGAAAGGACTTAAAATCTTTGGATGTAGAAAACGCAGAAATTTGGCAAAATTCAAATTTAATAGATGTTGGACTAGATACCACAAATACGATGACATCATTATCTTCTTCAGTAAGAAATTCCATGTATTTAGGTGCCAGGTCTATGGCACATGCAAAAAAGTTATTAAAAGCATTGCCTCTTGAAAATAGGTTACTATACCATCTTAAATTGTTGCATCCTGTGATGAGAATGGAATTCTATTAAGGTAATAAGATATCTGGCAACAGTAACCCCATTCATTATAAAACCTGAAGAGGCATGTTTGTTACTGTTACGTGTAGAACCAGAAGGTTATTCTTGTGACTCAAATGAATATGCACCAATTGATGTGTTTTGGAAAAACTATTTTGTGAAGAAATATAATTTGGGAAATATCAAATATTCTCTTATAACAAAGCTTTTTAAAGCTCTTTTGTGCATACCACATGGGAATGCCGATGTTGAAAGAGGTTTTAGTACTAGAGAGGTTTTAGGTTTGTTCATATGTGTGAATAAAAAGCTACTTGACAATAGGGCAAGTTTAAATTTGCATAGTGTTAATGATTTGAGACAAGTTGTGTCACTGGGGATTTAAATAACTTTAAAGTTGGCAAAGATATGATTAAAGGAACTCGTGCAGCATTTAAAAATTATTCTGCTTGATTAGAGATTGTGAAAAAAGAATGTGAAAACACTGAAACTGAGGAAAGCAGATTGAAAGTTGCTGAAATTGATTTGCTAAAAAAATTGAAGGCTTCTCAAGATCTCTTAGCCACTAATAAAAAAAAGATTAAAGATGGGTTAAATAATAAAGACATGTTTATAGAAAGCGGACAGATCCTCTTATCTGAGGCTAAGTCGAGCATAGCAGAATATTTAACAGAATTGGAAGCTACCAAAAAGAAACTTAATTTGTTTATGCAGGGACCTTTAAAAAGTCAAAAAAATAAGATATGCCATTAATGAACAAAGTTGAAAACTCTTGTTTTAATTCTTTTTATTAAATATGCTCCAAATCTTTGTTTCGCTGCTCCAAAATTGCTTTTGTGTTGCTCGAAAGATGCTCCAAAACCATGTTTTGCCACTTGCACCACTGGTCTCCGAAAAATCTAATTTTTAAAATGGAATCCCCCCCCCCCAATTTCATCCTGTTCCAAACATCTGAATTCCTAACAAAATCATCACTCAGGCATATTTTATTAGAATATAAAATGATTTTATCATATTCTTTAAAAATTATGGTGTTCTTTCAAAAAATGAAAGAAAAAACATAATTTCTAGATCGAATTATCTTTTAAACTCTTCTGTCATTTAAAAATTCTTATTATTTATTTTATTTAATTTTATCAATTTAAAATTCTAGTTGAAGCAAACCAGTCATTGCAAATTTTTTTTAATTCCTAAATGAGAACAGAAAAATTAGGAGTATTTCTTTCCTTTCAGATGAACAAGAAAAGTATCTTTAGAATATAATTCTACAGAAAAAAAATTATTTGCTTTTGCATTTTTTTCTAGCTATTTTATTGTTTCAATTCTTTCTTTACTCTGTTTTTTAAATTTAAAATCTATAAATATGAAGATGCAGAGTATAGTTTTGGTTATGCCTTTTATTATGTTATTATAATGCTTTTTTGCATTGTTGCGTTTTTGTCGGAGAAAATAGTAACTTCATTAAGTCATGAAAAATTCTTGGAATTAGTCATGGAAAATCATGAAAAGTCATGAATTTGAAAATCTAAAATGTAGCAGGTACCCTGATTTTAATTTCTTCAAAGGTGATTAACATGCTTAATTTGATGAGTTCCCCCACTAGAATGAAGCATCTCAAAAAGTGATTACTAAAATATATAATTTGCTTGCCATATTAAGGTATCAAGAATAATAAAATGATCAATATATATGTCATGGATTTACAATAGAATTATCACAAGTAGATATATAATAGTACAGTTGCTTCTCAAAAAGTAATATCTAACATTCAAAATATGTGCGTCATAGCAAATGCAGCTCAAAATATATGCATCTTAATATTGTATTTAAAAAGTCATAATAGGTAAAAAAAATTAACGAGTGGAAGTGGCTGAAAGGAAACTCTTTAAATAATTTGGATTTACAATGGAACCAAGCTGGTCAAAAAGTAATTTAGCTATAAAACTTGAAAAAAAAGTTGCCATTTAAATTAAAATTCATGTTACGTAAGATCGTACTAGTTTATTACCACTAAGTTTATGGAAACAAGCTATTAAAGAGTATCAATATAACAAACATATGTTTTAAAATACAAATTGGGTGACTTCAGTCCCATAATTTGTGAAATTATTAACGTTTATTCCTTATGGTAACCTAATATCGAAAAATTAAGAACATGCAGTAAAACCAATTTTTGATTGATTAGAGCTGTATGCTAGCAGATCACTAATCTTATAAAATTCCTATCAAATCCAATGGAAAATTCTTTATTTGGGATTTATTTAAATAATTCTTCCTTGCATTTCTAATAATTTTTTTTGATTTAGTAATGCATTTTTCAAGTAAAGTATTTTTCCTCTGTTAAGTATAGTGAAAGGTAAATTTATATGCTCAAAAATGTAATTTTGCAAGCATTATGCATTTCTGAATACAAAAATTATTTGTGCAATGCTCTGAAATGGTTGTGCAGCTGTTTCCTCCCTAGTCTTAAATACAAAATATTCTAACATTCTACAATATTCCTCATATTTTAGATTCTTAATGGCAAATTCTGCTAGTTTACCCTTAAAAATCATACAAGTGTGGATTATAGAGCAATGTTCAATACTAAAATACTAAGACCAAAGTGGTTAAGATTAAGCTTTATTTTCGAATCAAGAATTGACTAAATTTTTTGAAATTTGTTAATGCTAGAATGTTCTATTTTCTAGAAATCACTAATTGATATGTATTCTGAAGTATTAGATGAGTTGAGTGACTATGACTCTAGTTATAATACACAAGATCATCTTCCTCGAGTAAGTTCTTATATTAAATGTTTAACTTGTACTATATTTTGTTTGCCTCATTAAATTTAAGTATTCAATCTAGTTTTTTTAACTATCATATACTATTTTATTTACCTTTATATGAATATAAATATATCATGAAAATACTTATTTTTACTTTATTTAAATTATGTGTGTTTATGCATTAATTAATATTTCAGATCTTATTATTTGTTTGTCATGTCTTTAAAAAAAAATACTAAATAAAATAATATAAGAAGACTTTGAAGTTAATGTTTCATATTTTTAGGTAGTTGTTGTGGGTGATCAAAGCTCTGGCAAGACAAGTGTCTTAGAGATGATAGCTCAAGCTCGAATTTTTCCAAGGTATATATCGTTCTTTTTATCGTGATCTTTTTTCCCTTAAAAATTTGCTAAATTTTAAATTCTAAGTTTTAATAGTTTGTAATTTTAATAAATATCATCTAGTACCAAAAAAAATATAGTGGCAGAGAGTTAACTGACTATTGCAATATTTACAAAAAGGAGCACTGAGCCACCGTGGTGGCTGAGAGGATAGATTGCTTGCCTCCTAATGAAGTGGCTCCGGTTTGAGTCATGGCGGTGACTGGTGAATATGAATGCTGCATCCAGCATTGGGTCAGCTGCTCAGCAACGATTATAAAAAAATAATAATAAGGAATTGAGCGTTAAAAGTCCTTCTTGAAAAGTCATTCAAAGATTGTTAAGGCCATTATATATTTTCTAAATGGTAACCAATTAAAATAAACCTGTGCATAAAATAGTAGGATACTGTACCGATCTTGTGTAAAGTTTAAATGTTCATTCATCTATATGTTTTGACATAGTACCATTCTATTTTACAAACATGCTATGTAATCGAAGCAAATTAAAAATATGAAAGTTCTTTTTAAAGGTAATTGTTTTTTATTAGAAATCTTATTTGTAAATATATTTCTATGATAGAAAAATTAGTTAATTTCTCATTTATGGAAAAAATTGTTTTACACCTTTTTTTAGTTTATTAATTGAAAAATTACTATTTTTTCTCAGTAGTCAATTTAAAGTTTAAATGATAAGTTTTTACTCTGTCAAACAAAATTGTTTGCAATGATAAATACATGGGCCCACGTACAAAAATTATACGCAATCACACTTATAATTAAAAGAATAAATGTCTTATTTTGCTTTATTTATTTATTTTATTTTTATTTTCGTGTGCACATTATCATTTAAAACAATTCTGATGTAAGACAACAAAAACAGATTGCCAAAACACGATAGTTGGCTAGGCACATATATGTTGTTGAAACTAATTTATTTTAAAAATACTAATTCATTAATTTGTGATATTAAATATAAATGTTTGAAATTAATAATTTTAAAACATACTGATTCTTGTATCATTGAAATAGTGGTCTTTTTTAACTTGCTATAAAGATATTTTGTTAAGAAAAAAAAATTTTTGTTTGTACTATGCAGGGCCCGAGCTAAGGATTTCAAATTATTAGCCAAATATCAAAAGTCTTTGCCAAATATAAATCTTAACCATTTTTTGTAATTAATTTTTTCCCATACAAAGCTATTTTATGGTAATTTGTTTCAGGCCTATATTATTTGGACCCAATTCTAATTGGTTAGGTGGCACATCTACTGAAAATTACTACAATCAAATGAAAAATACTGATTTGTTTAGAAAAATTCGTTTCGACGGAATTTGGATGATTGAGTTAAATATATTTTTTTCTTTCCTGTGGAATAAGTTATTCACCAATACTTTTGCAAAATCACAAATTTTTCCACTAAATTTATGATTTTATCACATTTAAAGAGGCGGCAAATGCTTAGTGCGGCCCTTTAACTGTAAACTCTTTTGGCAATTTTTCCCAAAAAAAAATTCTTATCAAATATTTAAATTATATTTGACCTTGTTTTATTGTTTATTTCAAACTACATGATCTTTAGTGTAACATATTTATTCTTAAATTTTTTATATTAAAAGAGGTGCTGGAGAAATGATGACTAGAGCCCCTGTTAAAGTCACTCTTAGTGAAGGACCCTATCATGTTGCTTGTTTTAAAGACAGCTCAAGGGAATTTGATCTTACTAAAGAAAGTGAGGTAAAACAGATTTTGTGTTTGTCTATAATTTTGATCTTTATAATTTTGACAAAAATTTATAATTTGTTTGTTAATATTCTACCTGTGTTGCTCTTGTTATTTAATAATTATTTGTTGTTTATTTGTCTTAATTTAAAAAACTTGAAGGTCAGTATAATAATATTTTATAAATGTTTTAGATTGCTTAAAGTTTTGAATCTTACAGTTATTGTACGGAAATTAGATTTGTTTTGTAAAGGTAAATTAAATTTGATTTGAAAATATATATGCCAAGTCTGCTTCAAACCAAGCTTTTGGTGACTCTGCATCCCCAGATTGTGCCTCCTTTGCCTATTGTTAATATGAGGAAAATTGTTTTGTTGTGATCTTGGGATATAGAAAATTCTTATTGGGATTTTGGTTACTCTTTGTGCATCATAGCTCCCTATTTTTATGTTGATGGCAGTGAAATTGCTTAAGACTTTTATTCAAATACTCTTTTCATCAATAATGAGTTTCATGCTCTTTTTATAACTGTTTTGAGTTCACATCTCCCATCTATAGCCAAGTACCAAGCCTGGTTTTACAATGCTTTATCGTTTAATGGCTATCGTAGGAATGCCATATAATTTTGATCCCTCTTAAAGGATGTGGACAGTGCCTGAGCTGGTACTCCTCTTTTCCAGCTTCCACAACACAATCAATAAAAAGACTTTCAGCCATGGCAGATTTAATGTGCATATACTTTGCTGTACATTCATTCTGGTTGTTTACTTAGTTGCCAGGATCGAACTCGCGACCTCCCAACTATCCACCAGCAGTATGAGCGAGGCCTTAACCAACTGTTGTGAATTCATAACAACAATGTTGAACTGTTTGGTTTTGTCTATTTCACGCTAGTCCTCTCTTTGTCAATTATAAAAGTAATACAAAGTGACAACATAAAGAAAATATGCAATTTTTTTTAATATGATTAGCATTTATAAATTAATATTTTAATCTGAAAAGTTGCTCCACTACTGCATTGTTTGTACTGATTCAGGGAATATAAATTATTCAGTGATTTTTAAAAAACTCAGTTATTTTTATAAATACTTGTAATATTGTCTGCTTTAAAGTCCAGTCAATTCTTTTCAGCAAAATGGTATTTTTAGTTTAAAGCTTCTCTTAGAGATTAACGAATTCAAACTGAGGTTTTTTTATTTTCCTTTGTGAATAAACTTCAAAAAATTCTGCTTTAATGTCTAGTCAATTCTTTTCAGCAGAATTCTATTTTTAGTTTAAAGCTTTTCTTAGAGAATGAGGAATTCAAACTGAGGCTTTTTTATTTTCTTCAAAAAAAGAAGAAAACTTTATATGCTATAATGTTCAAGTTTCATGTACAATTTTTATAGCAATAAAATAACATTAAAATAAGACTTTCAATGCCAAGTTGTTTCAAAAATACTTCTTATTTCATTCTTTTTTTTGTTTGTTTGTTTTTTATCAGTCTTAAATTATGTACAGAAAATTTTTAAAACCTTTTTAAATAATAAAACGATTTTACATGTTTAATAGCTTGCTGATTTGAGAAGAGAAGTTGAAATCAGAATGAAGAAAAGTGTGGAAGGAGGCAGAACTGTCAGTAATGAAGTAAGCTTTCAATTATTTTCAGAAGCTTTCTAAGATATGTACATAAACATATTAAATTTTAAAAAATTCCATCGTGTTTTTAGGTTATTTCAATGACTGTGAAAGGGCCTGGATTGCAAAGAATGGTTCTAGTTGATCTACCTGGAGTCATAAGTGTAAGCTCCTGTTATCTTTAAGTATCAGTCATTGTTTTTTGTGTTAAGCTACCCATCAAAAAATTTCTGTTATAATTTAAACTCCAAAATTACTTATTAATTAATAAGAAAGAGTATCTTATGCACGAAGCAAATATTTAAAAATTATTTCTTTTTACTATTAATTTTGTGTGCTTAATACACCGAAATTGATCTATGAAAAAAAAATTCAAAACAAAATGCTCAAATTTCATTTTAATTTCAGTTTTTAGTTAATATTGTTCATTGGTTTTCAAAGATTGGAAACATTAATCTTTATTTTAAATATAACCATCAAAATATAGCAGAATTTGATATAAAGCCTGTTATTTTAGAGTTCTTCTAACAATTTTCACATTTGTATTTTATTTAATAGTAAAACTCTGCTGATGGCTTTTTTTTTAATGTTATGCATTTAGAAATGCATCAAATAAAATCTTTGCTCTTTTAAAATAATAAGAACTGTTTTTAACTTTCTAATTTTTCACAAGTTTTTGATGAAAAGTAAGTTTATTTTGACAGTATTTTTAAAAAAAAAAACTTTTTGAATAATTTAATTAGGTGTCTTATTTCTTCTAAAAGTTTTTTGATCGACATACAAGATTTTCTTCGGTGCCATGAATGCTTTATGTTCAAATACGTTTAAATGTTATACATATATTTTTTTTTAAATAAAAGCTGCGTTCTATTGTTTTTGTTTCTGTTGAAGTAAAATAATGTGTTTAGGGTTCTCAACTACAGCTACAGTTGGAACATAATTTGTTTTGATAAAAATTCAATTTTTATTTTCTTAATGTTATAAAACTTGAACAAAAATTCTTTTAGTTGCACTTATGTTAGAGTAAACTAATCCCATAACCACTATTGTTTAGTCAGTTAGGTTGTAGAGTTTACTATCCCAGTCTAATAGTGTGAATCAATGTACTTATACAAGTTAGTACCCATCAATCTAAAGCCAGTCATCACAAGGGGGGAATTTCTGATATTTCACAATGTCTACTAAGTGCCTTAACCACTGTATGGTGGATATGGCTATTTATTTAGTTTAAATAATGTAAAATTTAAAATAAGTTTTGCAGTTAAATATTACCATTATTAATATTACCATTGTTCCTCTCAAGCACTTTTGTTAAACCAATTTCCACTAAATCTTATAAAATATTTACACATTATACTTTTATGAAAGAATTTTAAAAATTGTGTTTTATAATCTCTGTGATGTTTCATTAATATCAGGTTATGAAAAAAATAAATCTTAATAGTATGTCGCTGAATTGAAAATGGGCAATACTTTTTTTGATATGAGCTACCTTCATATTTCTGTGAAATTCAATGATATAAATGAAAAACTGTACTGTTACCCTTACAACTTTGATTATGCTGTGATCAATAAATTAACTTTGGTAGCAGTTACTCAGGTTCAACAAAGGAATTACTTGAAACATTTAACATTTACAACCAATTTTATTAAAACTCAAATTTTTAAACAAAAACACACTCAAAATATTTCCAAATGCTATCAAGTAGATATCACATATTTCCAAATTATATGTTACTTCAAGTTTAATATTTATCAACACAGAATTATCTTTTCAATAAAATGCAATTAAAAATCTAAAGCTCAACATTCTATTACTCCACATCCAGAAAAAACAATTAAGAATAAAAGGCACACTTATCTTAAAATCAATTGAAAATATAGATCATAATACTCTCTGAATCCTGTAAACACGATTAAAAATAAAAGGCTTATCTCAAAATATATATCTTAAAATACAGTAGAAACAAGGAAAAGTCAGGGTAAATTATTCTTTTAAAACTGTACTAAAATCGAACTTAGAGTTTATAAATTCAAATCAAAATACGGACCAAATCCCTGGAATGCCCCCCAGTATTGCCGCCAGACTTGTGGATCAGGTTAACATTCCATTCTCTGATAGACAGCACTCCAACACTTCAAGTTTCTTTGGGCTTCCTTCTAGTAAGATAGTTAGCACTTGTGGGACAACCGACTTTCAGCATTGAGACGGCTCCGGAACTCAGCTCATCACTATCGGTCCTCAACTTATCGGCTTCGGCTTAACTTTGCTCAAGACTCCCACTCATTCACTCAGGGGCTCCGACCTAGTCCATTCATTCAGCGACTCTGGCTTTAACACATCATCTTCTCAGCAGTACCGTCTTAGTCTATCCTCCCTCAGTCACTCTTCACAACCTTTTTATTCTCTTGTCAGCAAGGTGAAAGAATCTTTGACTGACCTGTCTTCCTTCCACAAGCCGCCACGCAGCCAGTGGACGTCAGAACAAACAAAAAATTCCATGTGAAAAACAGTCACAAATTAAATAATACATTATAAATGTGATAAGACAATGCTAATTAAAAATAAATGAACTTAAATCCACATAATTGAACCCAAAAATCCCAATTTAAAAGGATTATTACAATTTCTAATGAATATAACTATACTGATGGCATTTAAACTTTATAATGGTGGTGCCATCTGGAGGCAAATCGAGTTATACACCATTAAAACTCACAAGAATTCGAAAATAAGCAGAGCTAACCAGTGCAGCCATCTATTGATGAAATAAGTGAACTATTTTCGCTGAAAAAGTAACCCACCTTCAAAAGTATTTTTAAAAAAATACAGTAGAGAACCAATTATCCGGGATGCTCGGGACCATCGCTATCCCGGATATCTGAATTTCCCGGTTTTCTGGATCGACCAAAAAGTGTCATTAATCGATGTTTTATCGAACCCGAAGTACAAGGAAAAAGTGTAATGCATTAAGTAAGAGAAGAAAAAAAAGGTACTCCTAACTTTAAAAAGAAAAAAAAATGGTAGAAATATAACATTTAAAAGAATAAAAAAATTTGCAAGTTTAGACAAGAAAATCAAGTTTAAAAAATACAAAATTCTCATATTTATTTTTTAAAAATAATTATAATTCCTAAATTAAATAATATAAACAAAACCAATGATTAAATAACGCAATATATTTCATACCTAATTATACGGGGAGAAACGATAAAATAAAAAGAAAACTTATTAATCTAAATAAAAACACTTGAAAATTATCGAACCGAAACGATAGTTAAAAAAGGCAGTAGCATAAATATTAAAACCCAGAACAAGGCAAGATCAACGGAATTCAAAAAAAAAAAAAAAAAAAAAAAAAAACTAATGATAAAATTTATGAATAAAAAGAATTAATTTATTGAGTGCGAAATTTATCGCGAAAAGAAAAAAAATCAAACGTAGTGGAATCAGAAAAACAAAACTGTAATCTGCTTCATAAAATAATCCTATGTTTAAATTAATAAACAATTCTCCTTTTATTTTTTTGTTGATAAAAACAAGATTTTTAATTACAGCAGATGTGATTCCACACCAAGAAAAACTTGCAATTGATACCGCACTTCCAAAGAATGAGAATTTATTCAAAAGAAAAAGATTTTATTTTTATTAGTCGATGTCAAATAAATATATTTTTCTCTTTCTTTTTCTGTTCACTGATATGCTTGCAATGCATTTTCCCCACCCCCCTCGTAAATCAGGCAGAAAACGAAATCAGCATGCCACACCCTAGAGTTTGATTGACGGCCTAAAGAAAAAAATAAAGCATTTCTCCCTTCCCTGCCTTCAAGGTCACGGAGGAAATGACGTTTCTCTGGGAAAACGGGGAAAAAAAATTTCCCCTTCCTTACATTTTTCCTCTACTCAACTTCAAGGATGAGTCCAATTTCCGCTTTTTTCGTTCTAGATTAAAATGGCGGGAAAATCGAGCAAAAATTTTCCCGGTTTTCTGGTTTCCCGGTTTTCTGGTTTCCCGGTTATCTGGATACCGGATAAATGGTTCTCTACTGTACAATAAATTTCTATTTATTACAAAACTAGTTTTATTTCTTAATTAATTTTTATTATGATATATTGTCTAAGTTTATTTTTTATATTTATTCCATCTTCCTCTCGCGATTGTAATTAGCAGCAGTTTTGAAAATATTATGTAGCTTTTCTTATTCCACAGCGCTATCTACTGGCTGACTTTTTTAACTAATTGTGAAAATTAGCAAGAATAAATAACTGGTTTTCTAAGTAGAATGCAGCAAATTGTGCATTTCTATTTTCTCCTGTTCTTCTAAACTCATCTTTCAAATACTTTGTCATTTTTCACACACCTACACCCAGTGTTTTGAATCTTGTATTTTAACATCGTCATTTTCTTAGTAAAATGAAATATACAATAATTTTGTTTCCGACTACCTTTCTTGTTGATCACTATTTTTTTTTTTTAGTGTTTAGACTTTCCCATAATTTTTACTTCATGCTGCCTATTTCACAATGAATGTTGAAATTTAAATGATTTTTTATTTTGTCTTTTTATCAGACTGTCACTGTAGATATGATGGATGGAACCAGGGAAGCCATTCGTGATATGACGCAATTATATATGAGTAACCCAAACTCCATTATTCTCTGCATACAAGGTAATTTTGATTATTTAAAAAATTATATTAGTTATTATTTTTATGTGTTAATTCGTTTGGAACATAAAAATAATGCTTAGTACTAAGATACTAAGTTGTTACCTGATTAAAAACTTGTTCGTTCGAAAATGCATAAACAGGAAATAACAGCCGACATGTTTCGAACGCTTAAAAACAGCCATCCAGTTTGAAGACTTGCCAGGTGTGAAAAAGAAGAAAGAAAAGTGATTTGAAAATAAAGCAAATAGTTGGCAACAAAAAATGGAAAATAAAAACTAGAAAAAATGTAATGGCTGAAAGAGAAAAAAGATGAAAAACAGAGCAAGAGACAACGCAGTGGTCTAGAGGGACAAATCAGGGTGAAATGCATTTCCATGCGCTATGGAGAGGTGGTGAGAAACTAGTGTCATTAACAACAAATTACTTTCACTTTTATTTCTTGTCTTGAAAATGGGTGTCTGTTGCGCTTGAAACATTTTGACTGTTATTTCCTATTTACACATTTTTGAAGCGAATGAAGTTTTTAATCGATAATATCTTACTACTTCAGTTTCTTAAGATTATTTATTTAATTATTCTTGTTTGTTTTTTTTAACTATCTCTTAAATTATTTTATTACTTATTGCTTGAAAATATTAACTAAATATTTTATTCAATTGTAGTACTATTGTGTTTTTGAAATTGTAATCATTTTGGTATTAGTTACTCCTGGAATATTCATGACATATAATATGACGTAGATTATTGAATAGTTATTCATTATAATCCTCGAGATCATCAAATAGTTTTTTTGAATCTATATATGTGTACTAGATGGCTCTGTTGATGCTGAACGCAGTATTGTTACTGACTTGGTTAGCCAAATGGATCCTCAAGGAAGAAGAACTATATTTGTTTTGACTAAAGTTGACTTAGCTGAACAGAATTTAGCTGATCCAACAAGGGTAATTATGCCATTATTAAGTACAATATAAAATGTATTTTAATATTTGCAAATGCATTTTATATCTGTGTTATATTTTCTTGAATTGTATTTTTGACTTTTTAGATTAAAAGAATTTTAGATGGCAAATTATTTCCTATGAAGGCTTTGGGTTATTTTGCTGTTGTTACTGGTCGTGGTATGTTCTTTTAATGAATTCTTCTGTAGCCCACAATTTTTTTTAACATTAATGTTGATTAAAAATAGATAATTTCACCTAGATAATAGGATATTCTATTCAATAATGAGTTTTTAAATGTAAACAGAACACAAGATATAAATAAATGTATGTGTAACATTTATTTATATCTTGTGTTCTGAAACTTTTACTTATATTTTTTATTATTATCTTTTTTATGTTCAAGCCTAAACAATCAGTATTACTGAATATCATCATATTATGTCAAAACTATATAACTTTTTTATTTATGTCAAAATTATCTCACCCTTTAATTCTGTCTTTACTTTTCATTTACTGTCTACATTAGTGGATAGTTTTCATTCATTCAAACTAATGATACTTTCTATTTTTTGTTTTGTTATAATTGTTTATTTGTCTTCAAATAGGTGGTAAAGATGACAGTATCAGCATTATTAAAAATTATGAAGAATCCTTTTTCAAAAACTCCAAATTGTGCCGGTAAATCTTCAACTTTTTTCTTTTTTCATAAAAAATACCATACTTATCAATTTGATTTAACAAAGTTGCATCAATTGTAAAATTATGCTAATTTTTTTTTCTTCTCCTTTTTTAAGGACTGGTATTTTGAACACTTCTCAGTGCTCTACAAAAAATTTAAGTTTTGCAGTTTCTGACTGCTTCTGGAAAATGGTAAAAGCATCTGCTGAGCAACAAGCCGATGCTTTTAAAGGTAAGATTAAGTTTACTTGATTGATTGATTTATGAAGCCAGGATTGCTCAGTGGTTAAGGCATGAGACTGTCATTGCACACTTTTGGTTGGACCGACCTAGATTTCAGATTTATGAATACTAGCTTGTGCATAATGCTGACCACATTGCTATAATCATGCTATTGGTCATGAAATAATCCTTTTGGCCTACAGCAGGCTGTGTACCTTTTTATTTGTTTTAAATTTGTTGATACAAAAGTAAAATGATGTATATGATGAAGCTATAAAATTCAAAATGAGTATCATAAAAATTTAATGAAACTACTACTTCCACTCATATATTTTTTTACATGTCTTCATTACATCTTTTGTCCTCTTTTGTTTCAATTTTGCTGTTATAAAAAAAATGTCTAATTTTATAATCATCATAATATAACTGGCTTTCATTGATCTTTTTTATTTTTAATTGTAGCAAATAACTGTATGAATTTCAGCATGTCATTTTAAAGAAAAAAGCAAATCATGTTATTCATTTATCGCTTTTCAATGTTCATTTCCTGTTTTAATTTTTTTCTAAACATATTTTTAAACACACTTGTGTTTAAACATTTATTTGCCGCATTTTTTGTGCTCTTATAAATTATAAGTTTTTATGATAATTAATATTTTCGAGATAAATATGAATCCATGTTATTTTCCAAATTAAACTGTTTCTGGCTTTATATGATTTTTGAGTCGCACATTTGAACAATTCCAGATCTCAAAAAGATAGTCATTATTATTAATTGTCTGATTATAATATTTTATTGTCACATTTAGTCTGGTCCTCTCTTTAATGAAGGTCCATGTTTTTATCTTCTTATTGTATTAATCATTGTATAGTTTGTTTGTTTTTTAGTTATTGTATGAGTATTTTTACAAATATTCTTTTAATTTTATATTTTTTTGGTAACTAATAGTAGGGAAAAGTGGGATAATATTGGGTAGTCAAGATTCAAAGGCCTGTTTAACCTAAAAACTGATAGATATAATCAGGATATTCATTGTTTAGTTGTGTATAATATTTCATTCCTCAAAAATCATTGATGTGCTACTTTTTTTTCTAAAAGTAGTAGATTCACCTGGTCTTATTCCACTAAATGAGTAAATCCGGGTGCACTTGTTAACAGGGATCTGTCTTGGTACCTAGGTAGTGCCTAATTTGTGAAAATGTAGACATAATTTGTAAAAGTTAAAAAATATAATAAAAAATCAGTACAAAAATATGGTAAAGTAAGAAGATATTTTCAAAAATTGTCACTACAAATAAAAATCCTTTATGACTGGTAAATTTTTATATATTTTCCCCATATATTGAAAAATAATTTTGCTATTGTAATATTTTTGCCTTAAAAGTGTATCTAAATTTAAAAATCATTGTCCATTGTCAAATTTCAACTTGAATTTTTTAAAAAAAAACATGAATTTAAAAAAAAAATACGAACAAACCCAATTCAGAAGACAAATTTGCCTTCGTGGAAGACTTTTTTGATGGAACTAACCCGTATTTGCAGATTAAAAAGATTGTTTTTAAAACTAGATGTCTTAAATTAACTAATTCATTTATTTTCAATATTTAATTGACATTTTATTATTCTAGCTGCTCGTTTCAACTTAGAAGCAGAATGGAAAAATAATTTCCCTAGGCTTCGAGAACTGGACAGGGTAAGTAATATGATGTTCACTATTAAATTGACAGGAAATTAAATTAAAAAATACAATTAATTTATGTAGTTTTCTATTTCATATTGGAAAGAACTAATTTTACATACGTGCCCAGTTTTTGTACTAATCAATACCTATATTGCCCTTAATTATATTAGTAAAACTGAATACCCTAGTAAGTTTTTTTGATGGTTTTAAATTTCTAATTGTAAAACATTTAATTTTTAAATTGTTATTATATGCTTTGTTATTCAATATTTTTCTCTATAGGATGAGCTCTTTGAAAAAGCCAGGGGTGAACTTTTGGATGAAATTATTAATCTAAGTCAACTTTCTCCCAAGCATTGGTTTGTACTTCAAATATTTATTTCTTTATTGATACTGATAAAGTTTGCTATATTGTTTTTGTTTGTTTTTTCAATGATGTTTTTAAAGTGAAACAGATTTTACTACATGATTTTTTTTTTTTTTAATAAATTACTTCAAATCTACTATTTTTCTCCATTTATTCCCTAAAATATTTTTTATGTTATTTGCAGTTAAAAATTTTTGAATAAATACTTAAGATAACAACAATGTTTGTAGATAATAGAGATGATTTTTATTTTTAGATCTAGACTGTAATTAGTTGAAAATGTTGATAAATGAATAAAAAAATTTGAAAGTCTTATTTGCGAAATTGATTGAGATATGTAGCTGAGATTAGAGGAATCATAAAACAGTGTTCTTGAATGAAATATCCACAAAGTAATTTCATGGGAGATATTCAACTTTGAATAATCATGTATCTTTAACTAGTAATGATAAACGGAATGTCATATTTTAGAGGCAGACAAGTTCCGGTGTAATGTTTTGTTCTATTTTGATGATGTATGGAAATAATATTAGGGTCTTAAAAGTCCCTAATATTATTTCCTAATACCTAATATGTACCTAATATTAGGTACATGGTATGTATTAAAGTAAAATAAACTATTCAATGTTTAAGCTTATATGTTTACATATTTCAGGGAAGAGACACTATCGAAAGAGCTGTGGAAAAAAATGTCAGCATATGTATTTGAAAATATCTATGTTCAAGCTCTGCACTCAGATAGTCCTGGGTATGATCAAAATACAATGTAGTTTTCATTTCCTACAGTCTTAAAGTTGTTAACTTTAAAAGAAAAATTATAATATATGTTTATTACAGATCTTTCAACACTGCTGTAGATATTAAAATGAAACATTGGGCTGATGAAATGCTACCAAAAAAATGTGTTTCTGTGAGTATTTACAATTATATATTATTATTGGATACCTTTTTTACTAAAAATTTTATTGTCTGCTTATATGAATAAGTTAAAATTGCCTATTTATAGAAATTGTGTGTGCTAGAAATTAACTCTTATATATTTCTAAAAAAAAAAAAAAAATTACAAGTTTATTTGTGTTATTGGTCAAAGTCTTTACATTTTGTCAGATATTATGTATAAAGTTTTGCCTCAACTGAAGGCAATTGTGTGCTGTATTTATTTTAATGTACTTCATGATACAAGTCTCCTACAATTGTCAAAAAATTTGATTCTGGAGAAAAAAGATTAAAATAAATAAAATGAGAATAAAATAAAAAAAAGTTGGAGAATATTGCATTCTGTTAAAACCTAAAAAATTCCTGGAAAATACTTGTTAAGACATAATGCACGCAAATAAATAAATGAGCTTTCAGCAGTAGTTTTTAACTAATCTGGTAATAAATTTTTCATTTAGATAATAAGATGCCATCAATGATTGCTGCAATAAATGGCATATACTAATTTTTTTAACTTTTATTACTGTTACCTAAAACTTTTAAAAAAAAGTTCCAAAATCAAACTATTAAAATTATTAAATCTTAGAATTCTTAACTTTTAAAATCACTTTTTGAATTTTTTCTATTCTTTTTAACAATTATATAGTAAGAAAGTGTTCTCTCTTTAAAATTAAACTGGAAGCTAATTTTCTTATTATCTGGTTTTAAATTAAATTTACTTTCATCAATTCTTTAACTATTAATTATTTTTAAAGGTTGGTTGGGAAACTTTGCAAGATGAATTCTGCAAAATTTTAGAAAAATCCAAGTCTTCAAAAGAGCATGATGATATATTTGACAACTTAAAAAATGCAGTAGTTGATGATGCTATACGAAACCATTCATGGGAAGAAAAGGCCGTTGATATGCTGGTACTTATGTAGTTCTCACTTTTTTATAAAATACTGCAGTATACTCTATAGAAAAATGCTGTTTATGTAATTCTGTTGTCTATGATTGCAATGGTTTTTATGTATGTTTTCATTATTTGCTTTATAATTAGCGAATTATTCAATTGAATGCTTTGGAAGACAGAGCTGTTACTGATAAGCAACAATGGGACTCAGCTATAAAGTTTTTAGAAGCTAGTGTTAAAGAAAGGCTGGCTCAAAGTAAGATTTTGTTTTAAGTATTTATATTATGTATTTATTTATATACTTTTAAGGAAAAATTTGTATTCGTATAAAATGTCTGTCACTTTGTACCTTCATTAAAAGACCTAACAAAATAACTTGTAAACATTTCCTTCTGAAAGATCTTTGTAGAAATGTGTATATGTTTAAAAATGTGTGCCACTTTGTGTCTTTATTCATTGTGGTTTGGCATTAAAAGACTTAGCAAAGTAACTTTAAAAGATCTCTATAGAATCTTTTATAAAATTTTGCTGAGAACCTTAAATCCTTCAGTTACATAATGTATAAGATAATATACATAATTAAAATATATTGTTAGAAACATTTATTTATTATTTCGGTTTTTTCTTGTTTTGAATTTTTTTTTCTTAAAATATAACCATGTTTGCAGCTCAGTAGTTCACTAAGCTAGAAAAATCGTTTTTTTTTTTTTTTTTTTTTTTTTTTTTTTTTTTTTTTTTTTTTTTTTAAATTAGCTTGGGACATTTTAAAAAGCTAATGTCTCTTAAGATTTCATTATAACTTGTGTGTAATTTATAATTTATCTTTTGACCAGACTTGTAATAATTGTTTTACAAAAATAATATTCACTAGACTAGAGGTATTCACTAGCCTCTATCCACTCGACGAGCAATAATTGTTGTTTTTTTAAAAAATTGAGGATATTTTAATAAACTAATGTCTCTTAAGGTCTTATAATATATCTTTTTTTTTTTTTTTTTTTTTGTTCTTTATAGCTAGTTTATCTCACCCTTTACTAATAATTATCTTGTTCAATAAAAATAATCAAAAATCTTAAGAAACTGATATTTGCTTATAAATCAAAATTTTTGTGTAATTAAAAGATTTTTTTTTCCCACACCATAGTAAATATTCATTAAAGTTAATGATTATACTCTGCAATAATATTTTTTGATGTTTTCAACCTATTTTAATACTTTATATATATATATATATTATTTAATGTTTGTTCATATCCATGAACTTATAAAATGTCTATCATAACTATTTCAGGCAATTTTATTTATTCATTGTTGTAAAATGTACATTTTTTTAACTATTAAAAAATTTTCAGCTAATGCTTATATTTATGAAATGGAAGGGCCGTCTTTCTCTGAACGTTGGTTGCATTGGATGAGTAGAACATCTGATCAACAATTGTGGTCTAATGTTAAAATAGAAATTGAAAAACTATTTAATCATTATGTGAGTATTATTTTAGATCTGAAAACTATTTAAGTATTTTTAAATTTCTTCCAAACTTTGCCAAGATTTTCTTTTAAAACAAATGGCTTAAGAAATTCCGAATATATTCCACACACCCTCCAGTACATGACCCTGCAATAGCTAATTAATAGCGATTTTTTTTAATATATTATTGAAAATTTTAAAATAACTTTCACTCGAAAAACCTGAAAAAACCATCCAAGCTTGACATGCATAGTCTGTCTAGTTTCCAAAGCTATGAGTGCCGAAAGAAAATCCTAAAGCTAACATTTATGCTTCATCATTGTTATATGGCTTGATACTTTAGATTTTTATTTATAAATAGTTACATTGCTAAATAACTTAGAAAAGAAAAAACAAGATTTTCCATTTTCAGGGAATAATGCATAATAGCTGATCTAGCTTGTGACAAGCTTGGAAATTAACCTATCTTAAATATCAGATATCGGCAAGTTGCGATTGAGGTTTAATGTAAATTAATCTGATTTTTACTAAGTTTAACAATTGCTATTATTTCCTGTAAAAATTCAGCTATGTCTATAATTTTGTTTTAGTTCTTAATCATAAGTAACATCTTAAATTACTTTATAGCTGATATCACTATTAATTAATTATTGCTATTTGTGATTTAACTATTACCTTGAGTTTTTAGGATTCTAGTGCAAAATATTGTTTCTTTAATTTCTATACTTGTGTATTATAAAATTTACACACTAATGCTTAGTAAATTTTGTTTCTCACAAAATTTAATATTTGACAAATATTTTCATCCATTAAGGAGAGGAAGTAATGTCGTTAACAAGGGAATCAACATTCAAGTGAATAAAACAAGATTCCAGGATATCAAGATGGGCTGATGTAACTGGAGTGGAAATAATTTTAGCATTGTCGAAATTGAATTTATTCTCAAGATTCCAACAATGTGAAGCAGCTGTGGAATCATTTCAATTGCTTTACATTGTTGGAATCTTTGGTATAATTTTAATTTTGACAATGCTAAATTTATTTCCCAGTTACATCAGCTCATCTTGATGCTCAGAAATGTTATTTTAATGCTGATTCTCTTACCAGCAACATTAGTGCCTCTCCATAACTCATGGAAATGCATTTAATCCTGATTTGCCTCTCAGCCACTGTGATTTTTCTTGTTCTGTTTTTAATTTTTTCTCTCTCAGTTTCTGTGAGTTTTTGTTTTTGTTTTTTCATTATTGTTTCTTGCCTTTATTCTTTTATTTTTCGTTGACAATTTTATAAGGTTTTTTTTTTTTTTTTCAAACCATTTTTGTTTCTTTACATTTCTATCAAGCCTTGAAAATAGGCGCATATTTTTGATGAGGTTAAAACATGACGAATGTTATTTCCTATTACTTATTTCTGATGTGAATAAAGTTTCCAATATAATAATAGTTAAAATTTTGTTTTTATTCCATAACAAGATGCATTTCCAAATTTACAAATGGACGAAAAACTTCAAAAGTTGTAGTAAAGAAAACAGAACAATAATTTAGACTATCTGGAATTTTATTAAAAAACTAATGTAAAAAATAATTTTATTATTTATTACTGTTTCTGCTATCATAATCTACAATTTATAATAGATATATTTTTAATTATGTCAGTATTTTCTTTTCCTTATAATAGCTTTCTATTATTGGTTTCAACTAGCTTTTTTGCTTCCCATTTGCTTATTTGAGTTTTTGAATGAAGATTTATAGGGCATCAAACTATGCATTTTCTAAAAGAATTCTATTTTTAGAATATTACATATTTTCATATCTAAAATACAAAAAAGCATTTTATAAATTATTCTACTTATAAAGTAAACATTTAATATTTTTGGTTTTAATATAAAATATTTGAGCTGTAGCGACAAAGTGACAGTACCTGAAACTTAATTATTTTTTTTCTGGTATTATAGGTTGCCAACTGCTGGTGTAGTCAGTGATAAATTTAAAATATGTAACTTTAGGTTTCCTGTATAATTTGGAATTTGCAAAAGTTTTACTTTATTCTTCAAAACAGTTAGCCAGTGGTGAATGATTGGAAATAATTTCACTGATCCAAATGAAGGATAAAAAATACAAAAAAGATTATGCAGAAGAGCATTCCTAATTTATTTCTAGCTATCGAATGTTTATAATTCAGTTACTTCCAAATGTTGATTCAACCAAATTCTATTCCAGTATACAGCCATATCCCAGTTTTCCATTCATATCCAGTATCTAACAATATTCTTCATAGAAGAAGAGAAAGGGTGAAAAATTCGAAATGATTTCCCTAATCCTGGTGAAAGATTAAAAAAAAAAATACAGGAAAGATGATACAGGCAGAAGAAAAAAGAACATTCCTAATTTATTTCTAGCTATCTAAAGCTCATAATTCTATTAGTTCCAAATGTGGATTTTGTGCAGTAGTGAAAAGATAGCTCTATACTTTATAAGAACGATTCTGTAGTGTAAATGACAATTTACACTCCATTCAATTGGAAAAATGCTCAGTGTTTTTTACTTTAAAAAATTGAAAAAAAATAAAAGTTACTATATTTGTTTATTATTATGAAAGAAATTATAACTTTATTACTATTTTTGAGATACAGTTAAAATGGGTTAACATTTAATATTTATTTAGGAAATCATACAAAAATGTATTTTTGAAATGTATGTCAGTTTGCTTAAATTTTAAGAGGCATTTGTGGTTCTTTTTTATATATTTTCAATGTAACATTTTTGTTTATATGCTTATTTAAACTTATTCATTAAAAGTATAAAAAATGTAATTAAACAAAAATGAGGACCAAAATTTAAGTACAATAAGTCAAAATCGAAAAGCGCTAAAAGCAGCATAAAACCAAAATTGTTTTTGGTATGCAATTTAAATAAATAGGAGAGAACTTAAATAAAAACCTAACAAAATTTTAAAAATAAGCATGTCAGCAAAAATAGTGCTTCTTCAGGGGTCACACTTCCCTGCTAACATGCTGGAACCTTTCTGTAGTCAGTGGTTCAACCAAAAACTGACTGTGCCCTGAGGACCCATAATGGAAGACAAAATTCAATGGTTAAAATAAAAAAAGGAAAATCCAGAGACGCATAATTATATCTAAAAACATAAACCAAAAGTTCTCTGGGAGAAAAACATGTCAACATATGAAATCTGTAAATGGAAAGTAACAATTAAAATAAACTAAAAAAATTAATTGCCAGATCTTATTTCTGTTATCTTATCTGTGATCTTATTGCCAGATCTTTATCTGTTTTAATTCTTATTCAGACTCACAGCCCAACTTTAACAGCTGATGAACTTACCACTATAAAAAGAAATCTTCAAGCTGCAAATGTGGAAGCTGATTATGATTTAGTATGTGAAATATTTGTTTTCTTCTGATAGAATTGTTTAATGTAATTAAAAAATTGCTGCTTTTCTCATTTCTTTCAGTTTAATTATTTCTTTTAGTTTCATTAGATTTTATTTAATATACATTGTTATTTGTATCAAATATCATTAATATGAAAAAAGTTCAAATTAAAATAAATTCATTTTTATTGAATAACCGTGTATTCATTTTGAGGAAAAGGTGAAGTTTTGACATGATTGAATGTAGATAGACAAATATTGTTTAGATAATTCTGTGCAGTAATTAGCAGTACTCAATAGTTGTTCTGATATTCCTGATTTTTTTGTGTGTTCAGAACTTCCCATTTTCTACAAATACACTTTATGTAAAAGAAATTGAGTTAACGATTATACTATATCAAATTTTTACTGTGATGAATTCAGGTATCAAATCCTTATTCATTATTTCTATCGGATGCAGTAACAAATCGCGTAAGATTAGAGTTTTATAGTTTAAAAATTTTACTTTGTCCTCTACTGTTTTTAAAATGGTGAATTCAGAGGCAATTCTTAGAATGAGGCTCCCACACCTCAGGGAGGACAGGGAAAACCTGGCATTGTCAGGTTTCTGATTTTTTTTATTTTGAGTATTAAAAACAGAGAATAGTCAGGGAAAATTGCAAATTTTTACAAAAACCTGGAAAATTCCTACATCTTACCTGGAAAGTTTCTACATCATACCTGGAAAATAACCAGTCTGAAAATTTTCAGTAACAGTTATTGAGATTCGAATTAAATAATTTTTGCATCAATTACAATTATTTGATGTGAAAATTACATATTTTAGGGAAACTTCCTTGCTTCCATCCTTATTCAGTGATATTTTTTTGCTCACAAAATCTGATATTTGACCTTGAAAATAAAAAATCAAACTTTTCTGATGAACATTGCATGGTATAGATAAATTATGGTCTTGATTTTCCTTGAAATGTTCCTGATATACCTTGAAAAGTAAAAAAAATAAAAAGTAAAATAAACAAAAATTTTGAAACATCTGAAATTGAGCAGGAATCCTGTTAAAATTACTTTTTGTACAGAAATGTTCATCAAGCTGTTCACTGTATTTTAGTTATAAGATTTTTAAAACCCTAATTATAAATTAAGGATGTCTTGAACTTGCAAGTTTTAATTAAATCTTGGTATCAGGGAATATTGACAACTTATATATAAATACCATTAAAATGCAACAGTACTCTAAAAATGTTCTAAATTATGGTTTGTTCAGTGCTTTATTAATAAAATTATATTGAAAATTGTTGAAACTTTCTGTTCTGAACAAAGCAATTCTGAAGTTAAAAATAGTGTATTTTATAATTCTTTTGCGATAAAATTTGCTGAAATTATTCTTAAGTAGAATAAATTCTTTTAAGTATGTCTTTAAAATAAAACTACAAAAATATGTGTTTATGACTTTGAAACCATGTGGAAAAAATAATGCATTTCATATCCCAATTATTTGTTTGTCTTTAAAAAAAATTTTATAGAGCGAAAAATAATTAACCGAGTATTTTTCTGCCTATTGGTTTAGAAAAGACAATTCGTTTTATTTGTATTTATTTTATGATTTATTTTCGTTAAATATGTAATGATGGTATTTTTGAATAGATTTTCATTTTAAATTGTTGTAACAATTGAATCCTATTAAATTACTACTTTTAATTTCACTTCATTTTAAAAAAGAAATAATTTCATCGAAATAATTTTAATATAAACGAAGTCAGTTTATTTAGTATTATTGTAAACTATCAAATCAGCGTTATTTTTTAATAAGTTTGTGATTTCCCATTTTTTATTTTGGACAGTTAATAACTATTATCAGGGGTGATTGTATTCCGGGGGCACCCCGAAATTCCAGATTTTTCGTATCTTTCTTAGGAATCTAAAAACTAGAAGCGTGGCATGCAAATTTTGCAAGAATATTGTAGAATTACGCGTATTTCCGGACAATTGGTTTACAGACTTCTGCGAAACAAAAAGTAATAATCTGACAAAATGTTGAAATTTTTTCTAAATCCCGTGAACGAGACGTTTACATACATTCTTCCGCCAATTACTTGAAGAATTACATCTTATGTGATTCTTCCGCCAATTTTATTCTTTTGGTTTGGTGGATTTTCACCATTTGGAACTGCTAATATCGTGATTCTTATTCACACGATTTTATAATCAACTATCGATTTTCGTATTTACCTAATTTAAAGGCTTTTTAGACCACGTGAACAATTCGTATTCACGCAATTTAAAATATCGTAAATTGCAATTCCTATTCATGCGATTTAAAAGTCCATTATTGTTATTTGTATTTACACGTTTTTAAAACCCAATATTGCGATCCGTATTCACGCTATTTTAAAATCCAATATTGCAATTCTTATTCACGCATTTGTAATATCAAACATCGATTTTCGCATTTATGCATGATTTAAAAACCACACATTGCAATTCGTATTTACACGATTTAAAAATCCAATATTGCAATTTGTATTTTCGCGTTTTTAAAATACGACATCGTGATTCATATTCTTGTGATTTTAAAATCTAATATCTTGTTTCTTATTCACGCGGTTTTAAAATCCAATGTCACGATTCTTGTGAGAAGTAAGTTTTTTCTTGAATTATTTACTCTTAAAGGTATGATATTCTGCATTAGTAGATAATTTAATGATAAATGTTAATTCAAAAAATTATGTTAAATATAAAACATTGTATGGTATATAAATTGATATTAATTGTTTCGCTTAAAAGTTTCAGGGTTTTTCACTTTGTGTATGATATCAAAATTAAATTTGTACTTTTATTTTCTCTTGATTTCTGCAATGCTAGTCATCCTGTATTAAGTATTGTAATTTTTTTTCTATTTTTTAATAGATAAAACAAGTATGGCATCCGCTTCATAGAAAGCATTTTCTAGAAAGGTCCTTACAGAAAGCCTATGATTGTAAAAGGGCTTTCTATCTCTATCAACAAGGATTGGATTCAGAAGTAAAAAACTGTTTTTAATTAAATGTTAATGTATTAAATACATAAAGCTTTATTCATATTATTTTTAGTGCTTGTAAAATGTTTTTTTTTTTATTTATTTCTTATCATTTTGTTCATTTAAATTGTCAGTTTAAACTGATGGTACCTAAAGTATTATTCTCTCAAAACTTTTAGATGGATTGCAATGATGTTGTTTTGTTTTGGAGAATACAGAAAATGCTACAAACTACATCAAATGCTCTTAGACAACAAATAATGAATGCAGAAGGTAAATTTCTTTATTTTTAATTACCTTTACTTGTTATGTAAATATATATGCATGATCAAGTATAATATGTAATTGTATGTAATGTAGAAGGTAACCCAAAATTAACTCTGATGTTGAGAGCAGCATTATTAAAAAAAATGCTTGGATAGAATTATGCAAAATTAGAAATTCTGAAATTTGAAAAATGGTAAAAAATTTGCTGAAAAATTAATTTAATCTAAACAAATGTTTTAAAATTACAACTTTTATTACTAATTGTCTTGCATTATGTTTTTTCCTAATTTGTCTAATTTTAAATATATTTCATATGCTAATTTAATTATATTTATATTTTATGCTTATATTATAATTATATTTGAAATATTATATTTTATTTTATGCTCAACTGAAAACATAGATTTTTGGTGGGTTTCCATAGATTTTTAGTAAAAAAACTTATTTCTATGATATTTAATTTTCTTATCATTAAACAATTTTTTAAAAAATAATAACAATTTGCATACTGTAGTCTTATGTAGAATAATGTCTAAGAAATTTTCTTTTGTAATTTTTTTTATTAATTCTGAAGTTTTTATTTTACATTTATTTAGTTATATTTATTATTTACTTATATCAATTCAGAGTCACTATTTCAAGCTTAAACTTCAAAAAGATTTCCTAAAATTTTTATCTACAGACCTATGAAACTATCAATTAATCAAAATTAATTAGTGTTTTGTTCAAATTGATCATGAATTATATTATTTTAAATTATATTTGCTTTAAGACTCTTTTTTTTTCATGGAATATAAATATTCATAAACTATTGAATTCATGTTTAATATTATTTAACTTTCATAGAAAACATATTGCTGTTTTCAGATGTTTTATTTTAATAATTGGAACTGAATTATAAACTTAATAAAGAAGTTAGAAAAAAACGATTTGACCATAATAGACACCTGATTGATGTATTTATACCAATGCAATCTATATTAAATAATGATGCTAATTCTTGATTAGGAATGCATTATCTTGCTCAGTATCTAAGTATTTATTTGTTTCTTGAGTGTTCCAAAAATATCTGAACTATATATTTGAATTTTATATTTGCTTAAAATTTTAATCCTGTAATTTTATTTTAGTATTTATTCAAGTTTAAACTTTTTTTTTAGCTCGTAGATTAGAAAAGGAAATAAAGGAAGTCTTAGAAGATTTTAGTCAAGATAATGAAAAGAAGAAAAAGTTATTGACTGGACGGAGAGTTACTCTTGCTGAAGAACTAAGTAATCATTCAATATTTTTCTGTTTATTAGTAATCAGTTTTAATTAATTAGTGATCAGTATAAGTATTCATTCAATATTTTTCTGTTTATTAGCAATCAGTATAAGTAATCATTCAATATTTTTCTGTTTATTGTATTAATGATTGTTATATATCATGGCATAAAAAATATTCTAAACTCAGAGCTCATTCTAGGCAGGGTAAACAGGGTGCAGCACCCTGCTGCCCTTTTAGTCAAAAGAATCCACCCTGTTGCCCCTGATGTAATAGACTCCATACCCTTTTTGCCCTTTCTTTCCTCAACCCTTCTTTATTTTCAACTCTTTTTATTTAGTTTGTCATTGCTGTCAATACATAGATTTATATGGGTAAGGAAAAATAGCTATCACACCCCCTTGTTGCACTTGTCTTTGAAAGTTTGCAGTTACTTCCACTATCATTAAATCATAATTATTATTAATCATTTTAATTATTAAATCATAACTACAGACACTTAAAAACATACATTTATTATTTTATTAATATATGCATGCATTTTAAATAAATTACTAAGCTAATTAGCTCATTAACTCGATCTATATATGTTAATTTATTAATAAAAATTAGAAATTAATATGATTGCTTTGATACTTTTAGTAAAGTAAAAAAAAATATTGACAATGTTTATTAATAGAACGTGTAAAGCCCATATAAAGAAATTATTGCCTTTTTAGAATAATAATGCCCTTTTTCTTAAACTTTTGCACCCTGCCCTTTTTTTTTTTGCCTAGAATGAGCTCTGCTAAACTCACTAAGAAAAGAAAACTACCTCTTACTCCAATTACCATGAATATTTTATATGCCAAAACTGAAATCACATTTTGGAAGAATATTCTCCAAACTTTTAAAAATTTTGGTAATTGTATCAGAATAGTATTCTGTCTACTATATATATGCTGGCAAAATTCAAGTGTGTATTATATAACAGCAATTTTAAAAATATTGTTTTTTTCTAACAAATTAATTTAATTGCAATTATTTTTTATCTGCATGTAGGGCTTGGAACAATATAGTGATAATCAACACTTTTTTCAAAGTAATAGGTTACAACACAATACACAAAAATATTTGAATAACTACTAGGAAATTGCACTGCTTTTTTTATAAATGCTATTTGAAACAGGTTTAAAAATGTGGCTTATCATTAATTTTTTTCAAGTGAAGCCCTTTATTTATATATGTATATAAAGGGCTTGACTTAAAGCAATATAATGATAAGCCACACGCACAACATATACACATATATATTTCTATGTATATAAACAAAAGAATGCCTTTTAGAATATTTGTGAAATTGATATTTTTAAAAGAATAGTCCAAACTTTAAAATTCATGCACTTATTTATATATGTATATAAAGGGCTTGACTTGAAGCAATATAATGATAAGCCACACGTGCAACATATACACATATATATTTCTATGTATATAAAAAAAAGAATGCCTTTTAGAATATTTGTGAAATTGATATCTTTAAAAAAATAGTCCAAACTTTAAAATTCATGCACTTACTACATAGTTAGTACAATTTTTATCTATATTCAAAATTAACCATTTTCAAAAGTTTATGCCATGATCTTTGAAAATGTGGTACCAGTTTTGACTCATAAAATTTTTAATACTATTTCTATAAAGCCAGTTTGACGCAAAAGTTAAGGCTGAAGCTGTTCATTGTGAGGGATTGTTGATAAAGAAATTCATTGCCAGTGATAAGAGATTGAAGCCCATCTAGCTTCAGATGGATTAGTGCAAGGAAGTTAAGGTGTCTGTAGCACGATTCTGCTGCTTTGACTGAACTTTTATTGTTGAGATTTTTTTCACTTTTCAATTGTTGAGAAAAAAATTTTGCTCTGTAAAGTTAACACTAATGTTAGACCAAATATAGTGTTTGAGTATTTTTTAATTATTTTTATTTTTTTAATTTCTTTCTAGAACGTGTCAGACACATACAAGAAAAGTTAGAAGAATTCGTTGCTGCTCTTCATGCGGAAAGTTGATTTTAGCGAGTTAATTAATACTACTTTATTACTTAAGAAGCAGTTCATATTGTTAATTATAACTTATTAGTCATCTCTACTAGTTTGTCAATTACAAATGTAGATATATCAAAATCTTTATATAAAATATATAAATTTTTTTTTTTCAAAACTATTGTGTGTTCAAAATGATTGCTTGTATGAGAGTGATTGATTTTTCTGAATGTGTATAGAATTTTGTAAAATAAATTGTAATTCTTTGTAATTTACTTACTGCTCCTTTTTCCACATAATATTTTCTGAACAAAGCCTTGTTTTAATCTTTTATGTACTGTGTTGCTAATTTGTTGCATAATTAGATAGGTAATTAAAAATCCACTAATAAGAATCAGTATATTCAACTTTGTACTTAAATCACCTAAGGATTATTTCGATAACCTTCCATCATCTTGATTCACTTTCCTGGATCCTCTAGAATAAACCATGCTTAAAGTGAACCTGATAACTCATACACACAATCCATATGGGCTGGCATACCAGTACTAATCACTTTAAAATAAAGTTATTGAAAGATGGTGGTTGACATAAGTACTGAAATGTTTTAGAGTATCATTAAATTTACTAAATTAGTTTCTGTTCTGTTTCTTTTATGCATTTAGATAAAAGTACAATGAAAAAAAAATATTTTTATTTTCAAGTCTAGAGGTTATTATCTTGACACTAAGTGACTCATAGATGCTGATCTTTTAACCTGTACAGTATAGCTGTGATAATTTCCAATGGTTTGAGCCAGAATAGATGCAAAATAGACAAAATTGATTAAGTCCTGAAAAAGCACAGTAATATAATTATTAAATGCAATTAATAAAGTTTTTGAAAAACATAATATAACAAAACATAATTTTGACATTAACATTTATATTTCCTTTTATCTGGAAGCTCTTATGCACAAATACTGAACATTTCAATAACACAATTTGTATTTTCTGGAATTTAACTTATTTTAATTAACTAAACTAAAAATATCCCACATTTTTTAACATAAATTAACAACACACAATAAAAGCGCATCTCAATAATTTTCAGCTTACACATACTGTTCATGCCCTTTCACTAAAACTGGACAAGTTATTGTGAATTCTATGCTTAGCAATAAATCTGGAATACATCATAATGATGGACAAGAATCATTTTTGAGTAGAATTATTAAATATGATGTTCTGAGTGTTATAAAAACGATAATTATCAAACATGATAATGTTGCAATCACTATTAACCACTACAAATTTTGAATGCAATATTTTTGATATTATCATAATGATATTGTCAAGAAAGTTGATCAAAATCGTTTGATAAAAACTTTGATTAATGTGAAAATAAAGTAAACTAGTTAACCTGTAAAAATAAATATATTTCCAGTGTTCTAACTAAGCTTTTTTAGAAGGGCAACTCGCCCTGCCTGCCCTTTGATCTCTATAAATGCACTCTCTTTCCTCTTTTTTTTTAAAAAAAAAAATAAGATGCCCTCCCTTAAAAACACTGCCTTTTTATTCATATTCCATTTTGGAGAAGAAAATAATTCACTGTTTAAATAATAATTACACACTGGCAAAATTATCTCTGTTTATGGATTGAATTCTGATTACTATTCCAAATATTTACTCTGTTAAGATTATTCTTAACTGGTCAAATTTTTATCAGTATCTCTTTTTTTTGGGAGGAAGGGGGGATATTACTAAATTTTTTAATATCTTTAAATTTTAAAATTATTTTTTAAATAAATACCTTTTATTAAAAAGAAATGCACGTTTTGAATGTTTATTTTTATATAATTTTCAGTTTAAATTATAGATAAAGCTTTTGAAGTCTTAAGTTGTTTATCAGTTTTTTTTTAGTTTACTTTTTTTGAAGCAGAAAAAATTATACACTGAGAAGAGATTGTTTTTTAGCATGTCTTTAATTTTTATAAACTACAAATTTTTCTCTTTTATAATGAGAGGTAATTATTTTTTGAAATACACATGTAAAATAGTATAAGAAAGTTATGTAAAAAAAAAAAAATGTGAGCATCAAATTCAGTTATTACAAATTGTTACACATTTTGATACATTTTTACTCAATTAAGTGAATTTCAAAACTCAAAGTGTCATTTTTGAGTGGAAGCCCCTGCCCTTTTTTATTCCTAGGGAGAACTTTTATAGTGTAAAATAATGATCTTTCTCGGATGATGTAGTACTATTTTAAATCATCTAACACTGCTTGTTACATAGCACTACATTAGTTTTTCATTAAAAAAATACAGCTCATTACCCAACTGTCTTAAAGTTTATGAATATTAATACCAATTTGCCATTCATTTCAGCAAAATATTTTTGATATATAGCTGTAAACTATGTATTTTCTTGTAAAGTATGTTGTTCAATTTACTTTGCAGACAAATCTATATTTAACGTTGTGTGCTTTTATTATACCTTTACATCCTTGCATATATACCTGAATTTCTTCTGTATATTAATAAACATTTTTAATTGATTTAAAACTCTTGATTGATTGACATGATTAGACAATTATCTTGATGAAATTACCCATCATAAAAATTTAGTTTCAATGAAATTATTTGAATTGGCATTTTTTTAGATTAATTTTTATGAAATAATTGATAAGTGATCTATCTAGAAACTAGAAGTACTCAATTAAATCCATAGATCCCTTAAAATTATTATCTTTGGTCTATTATGAAGAAAGAAAAAAAACTGTCTTGTGTTTTAGATTGATGTTATAATAAAGACATAATTATCTGTAATTGGTTTCGGTGAATTTATGTTCTATATTGATATTAATTTAAGGAACCAAAACTTGACCTTAATGTCACCAATTCTTTTGCATCTGACAAAGTGAACATTTTATATCAAATGCTCAACATGTTGGTAACTTAATTTCACTTTTTAAAAAACTAAATTATTCTTGCATACCTTTATTGTAATATCTAATTTAGAGAAAAATAAGTAAATAAAGTTTTTGAACTTCATTTGTGATTAGCTCATCAAAAAATTAATATTTGTTTATAATTAATTTCGATTTTTTAAATATATTAATGTGAGTAACAAATACTTACTTGAAAACAAACTATCAATGTAACATGCCATTTATTAGGTTGAACATTTGCAGCTCCTGTGATAGAAAAAAAAATGTCAATCTTGCAGAAATCAATGTGAAAAAAATGGCTAAAATTCATAACAGCATAAATAAAAATAGCAAAGAAAATAAATAAAAAGCTTCTGTTATAAAGTGATGGGATCATAGTTCCGTTTTGATAAATTAGAATATTGCTCAAATTAAACCGATGATAAATACTAGCACCAATAATAAATGTTTTCATTTAGTATGTAGATTGTAGAAAAATTTTTTTTTAATTTCTCTATATTAGCTATTAATTTTCTCTTAAAATTGAAAACACTTTTCCGATATATATATATCCCTTAATGTTTGTTAGTCATGATAGTCACAGGAATATCAATCCTCTCATTATCACTTTATTCATGAAGTATTATCACCACTTTTAATTTTAAAAAATATTCACATGACTTATCAGGATAAGATTACCACCATTAAATGTGTTATTTGTTTGAATTTAAAATATTTGATTTTGACTAAAAAATGTAGTTGTTACTAGAAGGTAGTTGTAGATTTTGTGATAAAGAATATAGCTTCCAAATTTATTAGTTAATTGAAAATGCTTCCGTCTAATAGGAAAAACAGTTAAAAAATTGCTTGTTGCTTCTGAATTTTATCATTCTACTGCATTTTTAAAGTTGTAATAATAAAAACATGATTAATATGGTAATAATTTTTATTTCTTTTCTCTTTTTTAATACGAGCTACCTTTGTTTTTATTTGTTGCAAAACTCCATAGCATTATATTTTGTATGAGTGTAATGAAATTTTTTTAATTTAAAATATATAAGGGCCTGGACAAATTTGTTAGAAAAGAGTTTCAACTTTTTGCCAAATTAAAATACCTGATACTGCTGCAAGAATTATAGTTGAATTATATCCTATGATTCTTTTTTGACTAATTACAAAATATAGCAAAAATAAAGTACATGATGCAAATACTGTGACTCCTTGATATAAGAAGATTGATCCGTTTGATGTGTATGCCACACTAGTTCAACATTATTTCATTATCGCCAGTATCACAATGCTTGCTGGTATACTTAAAACCTGTTTATTTACGCCATCTTGAATGTTTCTGTTAATGATTTCCAGTGTTTTACGTTCCTAACAAGTTGAGTATAATAGTCATATTAAATTAAAATATATTTTATATAATATATTTTTAAAAAAATCAATTGATGTTGAATTGATTTTTTAAAAATTAGGCTTGTGAGTTTAGATAATTAGTCTAATAATTTTATTAGTATAATTTTTTTATAATAAGTTCAAATTATAATAATTAGTACTCCTGAATAAATAATTTAACTATGCCCATTTTGTACTCTAGTAGTTTTTGAAATGTTTTTTTCAATGGTTTTGTTTATTTGAATTGTAGGAAATAACGTATAAATATCTTTGTGTTGAGTATAAATTCTGCCATTGGATTAAATAATGATAAACTATCTGAAAATACCAGTTATGTTAAAGTATTGTTTGAAGGAAAATGAATCAATCTCAAATTTTTTTACCAGCAATTTATCCCATTCTCAAAAATCAAAAAAATCATGTTACGTTTTACTTTAGCCATTCCATACTAATATTTTAGAAGAATATCAAATCTCACTATAAATGACTAATAGTATGTTGCGTATTTTCCAAAAGTTTTTTTCTTTTAATTAAATAAATTTTATACACAACCTAAATATCATATTGTTTGAAAACTTACACATTTTAATATTTCATAAAACTTTAAATTCTTACCACACAAAGTAGAAGATGAAACAGATAAATACAGCATTTTAACAAACTGCCCAAAAGCTTTTCGTTCCTCTATTCTATCTGCACTTCCAAATTCCCAATTATTTGGCTGAAAAGTTTACTACCTTTATTCAAAATATTTAAGTTAACTTGCAAAACTTGAATTTTCGTGTTGAACAAATACAAGAAGCAGATTATTTCTTACATCAAACCTGTAAATTAGGAAATAAACCCCAGCAAAAGTTATGACCGTAGCTACAAATGTTTGTGCCATCAACAACCCTTCAACCTTGTATTTTACCATCTGCCTTGACAAGACAGCTGCAATGAAATAAATGTCACTGTTTTATTCACTATTTTAAATTGACTGTGATTTTTAAAATATAGACAAATTTTACATTTTTGTAGAAAAATACAAGATGGCTCTCAAATTGTACAGAACTTGCTAACTATTGTAGCAAAAATTTTTGTCAAAAAAGGGTTTTGCTATATCATATTTTATTCAAGTGTTAACAAGTGTCATACATTTTTTAATTTCTGATTGCAAGCAATTTAAAGTGATGTATATACATAAAGTGCAATCCTCTGCTACTATACCATCCACTATATGGAAGGAAATTATACTAGTTATATATATCTAATACTTTAAAATTAAAGAAAGTATTAGGTTGTCTATTTAAAATAACCCTAATATTAATTGTTTTAATCTGAACAATATAATTTTCCTGAGCCACGATGGCTCAGGGGATAAAGCGTTCGCCTTCCAATGCAGCGAACCGGGTTCGAATCCCAGTCGATAGGAATTCCGCATCCGGCTTGCACCGACCACAGTGCTGACTTAAAATATCCTCAGTGGATCATGGGTTAGAGTCCCCTTGCCGTCTGGCTAACCGTGGGAGGTTCTCGTGGTCTTCCCCTCCATGTAACGCAAATGTGGGTTAGCTCCATCAAAAAGTTCTCCAACTAAGGCAAATTTCTCCCAATACTCGATCCAGGAGTTCCCTGGTCTTCTGGATTGGGTTCAAAATTGCAAGGCTACGGAGTTGAGCATTTGTTGTCGTAAATCCATAAAATGTGGTTGGCTGTTCAACGACGGTTATAAAATATAATTTTCCTGAATTATTTTTAAATATTCAAAGAATGAAAAACTTTTAATGCCTTTAGTTTTCATATATTAATAAATGAATAAACATTAATATTTTTATATAGCTTAATTTAAACAGCATTGTAAAAATTTTTGCAAAATAATTATATATTCTCGTTATTATTATTATTTTTTTTTTTTTTTTTTGCAATGTGACTGAGATATTCTCTATAAATCTTACTTTTTCCATTCATAACTATATTTTTTAAAAAAGAAAAATATATAACTCCTTTTCTGGCGTGTGGGTTATTTAGGTACATATTTTTGCCCTTACAAAACATGTATTATGTCTTTAAAAATGCTTTATTAATAATCCTTCAATAAATATGACGAAACCCTGTTGTACCAGATGGGGAAAAATTGTTTTTTTAACTGAATTTCTGGGAATTTACATAATACCACTCAGTTTCCCTACCCATCCAATAACATTCATTTAAGTATACAATACATAAAGCAAAATTTAAGGTTTAATTTTATAATTAGTGTAATTTAAGTGAATGGCTATTAGTAAATCTATTTACTTGAAGCAAAGGCCACTAAAACGATGTTGAGAAGTTGCAAGATTGATCCACAAGATATTGTCTGGAATAAATAAGAGTTCATAGAATTTGATTATCAAAATAGACATCAGAAATTATTTTATGTTCATAATTATGTCTCTGTAAATTGAAATTGTGGGGCATGAAATTTCAGCTCATACCAAAATAGCAGAGAATTATCAATTTTCAATCAAAATGACGTATATTTCCCCTTTAAATTTTTATGTTTACAATTCTATTTCATATATTCAATTCTCATATATATTCATATTGTTATATATATTCATTCATATATATTATATATTTCATATATACAATTTTTATTTTAATATATACAATTCACATTTCACTCTCGTAAATTTATAATACTTACCAGAGCAAAATAACCTGTATCTAGTTCATTTTTTACACTATCGATCAGAGTGAAAATTAGAATGCTCACCAGCTGAAAAAAGAATTTTTAAAATAAAGTTAACCAGTTTTTTCAACCATATTTAAGTTTACTAATCATAAGTATATACATTTTTAACCAATTTCAATTATCAAGGTTTTGTTTTTTTAAATAAAAAAATGTTTTTATATTACCCCTCATTTTCTTAGCATGCCTGTAACATTTAAATAATTATTTTGAGTAGGTAGCGATATTTTATAAATGAAAACGTAAAGCGTTTTATTTAATTTCTAGTCTGCCTATAGAAACTCCATGCTTGAAGCTTCACATTAATCTTACAATTGATTAAATAATAAATCACACAGTTATATTTTTAAGCCGCTCTTAAAAATAAGAGAAGGATCACTCCGTATTTTTATTTGAATTTCAAGCTTATAAACTGCAATTCAAAAATGTCCGTGGGAAAAAGTAGTTTTGGCTAATTTCTCCATAAAACGAAAATATTACCCTAATAAAACATGCAACGTTTGATTTTGAAAGAAAAAGTGTGAACTGTTCGATGTTCAAAAAGTATAAGGAGCCTCGTTCGAGCGCGATGGGTTTTGAATCGGTTTTAATATTTTTGAACAAAAAAAGACAATAAAAAAATTCGAAAAATCAGATTTTATCAACAACATTTATCTAGTCTTATTCGCGCTGCGCACAAACTACATCAACCATTGTTTTCCCTGAAGTTGCTTCTGCCTCCCTTGCCCATTTTTCCGACGTGTTGCCATGGATCGTCACCAAGCCTACCTTTTTGAATCCTCTTTTTCTTTTGCTGAGAGGTCAACGTGCGCGCACTTAGAATCTACACTACAGTATTCTCCGGATGCCCCCTGACCGAGGCGGGACGGGGTTAAGCTTTGATCTAGTTATATTAAATTTAGTTATATTAAATTTCGTATTTCTAAGTGCCTGCTTTAATCTTAAAAGTACACACTGGCTTCCACCATTTTTATTACATGTATATATCTATTTTATTTGTTCTGCTTGCCTGGTGGCTAAGGGGTCAGAGTACCAGACTGCAAAGCCATTGATTAAGGGTTCGAATCTCGTTCAGGGGGTGGATGTTTCTCTAATGTGGCCCACCCTATGAACGGGTATCTGTGACAGTGTGGCTGCTGATCACAAGTGTTTACCGGGTATCGTTAAATGAGCAACATTTTCGATGCGAAGATCGAGAATTCAATGCCTTAAAAAAAAATTTCTGAAATTGTTAGTTTCAATTCCCAGCATTGAGCCGTGGTGGAGCGGGGGATAGAGCGTTCGCCTTTCAATGAGATGGACCGGGTTCGAATCCCAGCGATGGCTTGTCGATTCGAATTCTGTACCCGGCTCGCACCGATCACAATGCTGACAAAAAATATTCTCAGTGGTAGACGGATCATGGGTTAGAGTCTCCTTGCCGTCAGGCTAACCATAGGAGGTTTTTGTATTGCATATAATATAATTAAATTGTATATAGATAATTTGGTTATACCTGAGTAAAAGAAACTAACAAGATTTGATATTTGAGTAAAAAAAAGGTCTGTTCATTCTTTGTATAGTCATCTTCATCCGATTTCACTTGTGTTGGAGCAAGATATTCACGCAATAATGCAGAAGTGTCCTCGAGATGAATTATTAAATCTGCAAGAGCAGTTTGCCTTTCTTCGTCTTCTTCCACTGTAGCACAAGTTATCAACGAAGGACTTCGCGAACGAGATGTGATAGAACTGAAAAAACAGGATTGAAGTATTTAACGCCTTTATAAACCTTTTTTTTTTTTACGACTGTAGTGAATTGCAAATTAAACTTAAATTTCCACTTAACCTAAAAGCTTTAAAGGAAAATTAAAGAAAATTCTAATTCTTTTTTTTTTAATTATTTTTTATTCAAAATGTAAATGATGTGTAATGATGATAAATGTAAATATGGAATTTTTTTTAGCTTTTAATTGAAAATGCGTGTTTCTAAATTTCGATTTAAGCCAACAACTCATCATATTTGTAAAATTATGAACTTTATAAGAACTTTATGAAAAAAAAACGAATGGCAACTTAATTTATAAAATATTATTTATTTCTGCTAAATAAGCATTCATATATTATTTTTTATATAATTAATGGTCTTTAAAAAACTTTTTTTTTTAGTTTGATAGTTTACATCTTAATTATACACATAACTATGCAATAAAGACTTAACATAGATTGAAATAAACATTACTAGAGTTAAATTCAAGACTGAATTTATAGATTAAAATAATTCAATTTTATTTTACTTGATTTTTTTTATAAGTAAAAATTGATTGAGTTATCAATTTTATGGCTGGTCCATTCTAACTCAATGTCATTAAACTTATGTATACGACGGCACATTTAAAAAAAAATACATGTGTATAGGTATATTATAAGTGCATGCATTCAAATTAACTAGAGTATCATTAAATACGAAGATAAACCTACACATTTGAATAAAGTACATATTATAAATATTAAACATTTTATTAAAATAATGATAGTTATTTTTTGGAGAATTTATAAAAATTTCCCCCATTAGCCCCTCCTCCCTATTTAGAATGCCATTAAAATGCAGAATTTTTTCTTAGTTACAAATGAAACAGCTTTAAGAAATATTAATATTACTCCTGAAAATATTAATATTACTCCTTTTAAAACCTTTTAGTAATATTATTAAATGAGAGACAAAGTTAGCATCAATATTCCCGGTTTAAACGGAAAAGTTACAGTCTAGCGTTAATTTGAGATATCCTTAAAATAATATACAGCAATTGTTAAATAATTTAAATAAGTCAAAGTATTTACCCAATTTCTAATGATGTTTGAACCAAGCTGTCGATTAATGGTAAAACTCGATCGCTGGAAGTAGGAGACTGCAAAATGAAACGTATTTTAACCATCTTCAACATGCATTCAAAAATCACACTAATTTACTTTCCATTTAATTAATGTGTATACTGCACACAATTTAAAAAAATAAATAACCACCTTAAATAACTTTTGATCTAATGATCGGATCTTCACATTCTAGGATTCAATTTCAATGGTTGGAGGGGGTAATCTCAAATATGCTAATTAATTAATGCAGACGATATTTTAGTTACGAAATCAAACACAAAAACGTGATTTATCTGAATTAACATATCTCTTTTTCGATGAATTTGGATTTTTGACCCCCAAAATATAGCGGGTAGCTCAATCTGGAAAATATGTTCCCTATAGTTTGGTTAGGAGAGTGATCTAAAGTTTGGACCTCTTAACGTTAATTTTACTTAAATCTATTATACGTTATTAAATCTCAAGAACTTTTTAAACGAATGGTAAAATTTTTGTACACAACTAAATAAATTTGTTTATCCTAAAACATTTCCATGCGAAATCAAACTTTTAATAAATAATTTTTTATTATTTTATTTAATAATAGTCGAAAACATTTTGTACTGAAAAGTACACAAAATTTTACGTCATTTTAAAGAACCCAAATTTTAAATAGCAAAATACAAAATTCAAGAGGTCAAACAGTTCCTGAGAATTTGAAAAAGTCGTATTTTAAAAATTCGATATCTCAGGAACTTCAGATGTCAATTCGGAAATCTAGAGAAATCGCGGCTTCACATCATTATTGCATTCAGTTGCTGTGCGAAAAGCTCTAACACATCAATCCACTACTTCGATCAACTGATGCAAAACAAGAACATAAAATTTAAATTATCTTACCTCAATCTCTGTTTGAGAGTATTCATCAATGAGGCTTTTAGTTTGTTTGCTTCCTGAGAAGTCCACAACATTATTCAACTCCCAATCAGCCCACTGTACAGACTTATTTCTTGAGTGACGATTTGTTCGATCGCTTAGACTAGGAGATTTCTAAGGAGGAAAAAATAGGAGATGTGTTGAACCCTAATCTAAATTTCTGCATAACTAAAAAATTTTCTGAAAAACTTAAAAGCACGCTATTAGAATTCCATAGCAAATTATTTTTTACTTGTATTATTGACCTGAAAATTAACACCCGCCATATGGCCAGAAGAAAAAAAAAATTGGCGACTTAAATTAAATGAGCAACCGGTCACTTTTCTCCATCGCATTTTTTTGTTCTTTTCTTAAATTGCTTTTTCATTAAACGATTTAAGAAACAAACATCAAAAAAGTACATCAATGCAGAAAGACTCTGGAAAACAGAATTTTTATTAAAATGTGCAATGTCTCCATTCAAAATTTCGATATTTCTGAATCCATCAATTTGTTATGGAGGGATTTATGTAGAGAGTTCTTTAACCTGCGCCATGGTTACGGTACAAGACCATGAACGGACATCTGTCGGCTCATGGATCTGTACCGTTATTAAAAATATTATAAAAATTACACCTAAGCGTTACATTTTAATCCATTCACGAGAATTCTTGTTTTGTTTACATATTTCATTGAGGCTAATACTTAAAGTTTTGAATCACCCCCCCCCCCAGTTTTAAATCGATGGGTACAGTCTTACTCGGGAGGTAAAGGCGGCCTGTGCGCAATATTGAACTCATTGCCTCTGTCATGCCGTTGGTCGCGAAATTGTAGAACCCTAACCTCCATGATGTCTGACCACCAATAAGCTGTTGCTTCACTTTAGTTTTTTAATAGTTTTTAGTTTCTTAACACTTTAATTTTTTTTTATACTTAATGGTTCCTAAATTAATAAGTCACAAAATTTTGCATTGAAACAAACATTTTTTAATACCTTAAGTAAATTGTTAAACACTATAGGGAAATTGTAAGAGACAAAATTGCTATTATTTTCGATTTCGTATCTATATATATAATACTCTTCTTCTTTTTCTTTTTTTTTTTTGTAGCTTTACAGTAAATGATTGTGCAAAAAATTCAGGAGATCTGATTATTTTGTAACGGTTCGAGAAAGCCACGAAAAGAATTTTAAAATTTGTTATTTTCATTTTTTAAGTGGACACCAATCTCTACTTGAAATACCAAATAAAAATAATGGATGAAGGAAAATCCATTTTTATGCATATTATTTTTATTCATTTCACTCTATGATTTAAAAAAATATTTCGATTTAATAATTTAAAAAATATTTTATATACATACATACTTTCATTCGATTTATTTTCATTGTAATTAGTGCGTTAGGAGGCCACCTCTACGCTCACCGTCATCGGTAGTTAAATTTTTAAAGATTTTTCATCTTATTAAACAGCACAATACCTTTAAAATATACCTTTAGGGGGTCGCTTTTTTAGATTAGGAGAAATAGAGCTTCATATTTTCTTGTACTTCTATGGAGTTTTCCTCAAAACTTTAAAACAATAAAGTGATGCGATTTGTGGTTTTGAATAAATAATTTAAAACTACGTGTTTTATTAGCTTTAAGAATTTTCAAAATCTAATTTTATTGCTGTCTAAACTGATAAAAACTGATTTGGGTGATGCTAAAAAAATTTTTAACGTTATTTTAAAAACGAAGATACATATCAGAAATTTAAAAATAGACAATAGTATACTATTTAATTACCTGTCAAAAACTGCTACACTCTCAGAAATGAAACTCTCACTTTTGACGATTCACCAATCCTTAAGCAGTACTTCGTTAATTTCGAAAATCATTTCGTCACGAAATATGTGATTTGTGGCGAAACGCGAACTTTTAAACGTTTGGCGAAAATGTTTCCTCAGTTTGAAACCTGTTCGTTGTGCATTGTGGGAGAGTACTACGCTGTCTGGTTTGTATGGTGGTCAAGAAATTGGCCTTACACCAAGAAAATCCGGAGTTCGAATCACTCTTCGGCAAGAGTGTAATTTATGTATCTGTCCTTGTGCCGTGCCATCTGTATGTTGCGCACGTTAAGTGATTATTTAGAAAGTTAGGGACATTAGGCAATGCAAGTTTTTTTTTCTTAAAAGAAAAAAATAGAATGATGAAATATTTCCTTAATTTTGATGAAATTCGTTTCCTTGAAGAATTGACGCTAGATATTTCGTCATTTTGGCGAAATTTTTGCTCGGAGGATATACCAGGAAACGGTTTCGCCAAAAACGAAAAAAGTTTCGCTATAATCCAGTACTCATTTTTAACAGTCTAGTTGAAGAAGTATATTGGCTTAATTTTGTCAAAAAAATCATCTAATCATTCATCCAATTATCTAATCATTTACAATCTTTCGTTATAATCCAGTATTCATTTTCAGCAGCCTGGTTAAAGAAATATATTGGCTAAATTTTGTCAAAAAAAATCAATAAACGCCGCACGCTTTATATCTCAAATTGTGATTGGACGGCGGCATCTATCGAAAGATATTACCAAAAGTTGTAAATATCTTAACATCAGTTTATTTGTGAAAAATAAAAAATAAAAAGAAGATTGAAAGCATATTTAGAATCTTTCCACCCCTTCGACAGTTGTGTTCGTCCGGGGAAGGAAGGCCCCTTAAAGAAAAAAAAATTGTAAGACAAAAGTTCAAAAACATAAAAAATATCTAGTTTTCTTAAAAATTTTTTAAAAAAGTGATAAATTTAATAAAAGTTTGAATTTTGAATGCATTTTACTCAAAGTAAAAGGTAAAAAAATGCAAAGACGTGATAATTGATTTTATTATTTTTTAATACATATCATACAAAACTAAACCCTTATGGTGCTGAATTTCAGTAAAAAAAATTTTTTTTTTTTAATTTTATGCCAGTTTTTATTCATTGAGTTTACAGTGTCTATTAATTTAAAAATCAAATTGGTCAAAAGATAATTACAAAAATAATTATCTAAATAAAATGGCATTTAGTTAACAGGTAAAATTGAGGTTTAGCTACACAAATAGATAAAACTGACACTTACAGGTAATTTTGATGGAATGGCAATTGGAGAAGTCCGTCTTTGTTTTGCCCCTGTCTTATCACTTTCTTTAGTTTCTTCCATTTTGAGTTAACATTAAAAAAAGGTAAAATAACTAAACTAATTTCTTTTAGAGGTGATTCTAAAACTTAAGGTACTTTTAAACACATTTCATTTTTCTGAGCTTTGTAAAAGAGTGATATTGACAATTGGTTCAAGCTCTCATTGTTTCATTTGTAATATTTAAGCGATATCGAAGATATGATGTCTACTGTATCTTGATTTAGTGATATCTAATACTTTTGTTGATCACATTTTACTAAACAAATAAGATAGATTGGTTTTTTTTTTATTTATATATTTCTACCGATTTATCTATTTCTATTATTGTGATAAAAAAAAATTTCTTTTTTTTTCCACGTAAAAAATTATTTAATCATTGAGGTTTTTTTTATCCTTTTTTAAAGAGACAAAAAGTAAATAAATAAATAAAAGTAAATTTATACTAGCTAAAAGGTTTGCCGGATTTAAACCAGACCAAAAGGATTTTAATGATTGGTTTTTTTGGTTTAAACCATTTAAAAAGACTGCCTAAAATAAAAAAGCTAGCTCTTATCGGAACAAAGTATTTTACAAAAACTGACATATAGAAAAATTATGATGTTGTCAGTTAATTACAGTAGTATAATATAAAACATAATATGTAATATGGAATAGTGACAGCAGTTTTGAAGAAGAGTTTTTAAAGTTTGGAAGTGTGAAGAACAATAATTTTAGACAACCTGAAATCATAATAATCAATTAACTTCCATAACCAAATATATATTTATTATAATTTTGGACAAATCCTAACAGTTTTATAGGAAATGCCTGATAAAAAAAAAGAGATTTAGGGCAATTTTTGAAAATGTTTATTCCTGGAGCGATTGAATCTCTACGGCACAGCTAGGATGTTTTGGGATATGACTGCAATATGTTTAGAATGATTTTCGGTTGGTTTTAAAGTAAATAGGGTGAATTAGGTAAGTATAATTGTTAACATTTTAGCTATTCATATCATAAGTGAGCTTAAGAAGTAAAAGCAAATTATAAACTATAACTTAGGGGAAAAAATTAATTAGATATAACAAAGAATTCAGTAAAAATATTTCTTAATAATCAAGTAAACTGTACATTAAAAACTTAAATTAGTACAAATATTTTATTATTATATTATTTTATATTAAAAGTAATTTTACAAAACTACTAATTTCCCTACGAAATCTGTTTTAAACTTTATAATACATAGACTTTATAATACAAATTAACAATACATAAAAGAGTAATCACTAGTATATAGAAGTTGAAGGTTAAACTTATAAAAGAAATAATAAAAAAATTAATTTTCTTAACATTCTTTTCCTTCTAATTAAAACATTTCTAACATTTCTTTCTAATTAAGATTAATTTTCTTAACAATAAAATAGATGAATGTTTTTATTTATTTATTTATTTTTTTGATGTCTAAGGTAAAGTTAAGTAAGATAGAATCCTTGTACTTTCATTAGAGTTCATGTTCTCTGTCCGTTTCACAGATCACCGAAGTCAAGCATCACTGGCTGCGGTCAGTGTGCGGGTGGGTGACCACTTGGATCAGTCTGCGTAGGGACCGAGGGTGTGCGGTATTGGTCCTCGTTAAACTGTGCTACCGTAAAGTGCTCGAGTTCGCGCGCAGGTCGTCGGGCTACCGAAGCGGGGGTGCCATCCCTTCCGCAGAGGATCAAAATTGTGATGGCATGTCTTCGGATCATCCTCCGGGATGTTTCCCAGACCGTCGCCAATAGCCCATTGTGCAGCTCCAGTGCGACGTAAATTAACAACAACAACAACTGTCCGTTTCAGGAGAGAATTCGGAAAGTGTATTATTCCCATTAAAATTTTAATTAAATTTAACTTATCGAAAGAAGGTAAACAAGGTTGAAAAAAATATTAAAATATGTTTGTGCGAATTTAACATCGACTGATGTGATTACGAGCCGAACAAGTGATAAAGATTACATCAAAAATACAAAGAAAATGTTATTTTTGATGTTTCATTTATTATTTACGCGAATAATGTGTATTTATTTTTTTAACTTTTTACTTAAAAAATAAGACATTTTAAGCATTAGTTTTTTTTTCTGAAAAAATGCAATGCATTAATGTTAGCATTATATATATAATTCACTGATAGTCAAAATCAGAGAAGTTTTATAACATATTACATCATCTGTGAAGTTACTAACTTGAACCTGCTGCATTTATACAACTTCGAAAACTCCCGTTTCTATGTGTAACGATAAGAAAAAGCTCAATACAAAATACGTAAATGATTAGGAAAGGAATGTAAGTTTGTTTTAAAGTTATAAATTGGGCCTAACTTAGAAAACGGAAATTTTCACCCTCATTCAGAGGGGTCCTTATCCTGTCATCTTCAGAATCTTCATGTCAGAGAATGGGAGGATCAGTCGGAAAACAGCTAAATATTTCTATTTAGATAAGTGGGGTATTTTTTCCTAACCGAATTTACGCTAAGCCGAATGTTTCCGAAATCAAACCAACAGTTCAGAAGTAATAAATAATTTATTATGAATGATATTTGGTTGTATCTACTAACGCATTTAAAATTTCTATGTAGATATTGTCATGTATTTTGTCTATGCTTCCAGATTGTCACGGTGACGTCATTATAAAGTCAAAAACGAACTCAGCAGTCACAAGTGCCACCATTTTTAATTGTCCCAATGAGTTCATAATGTGACTTTGGGGTCACTTTGTCTTGTGACATCACATAAAAGTCTCCCTGACTATAACTTTCGTCACTTTGGTGGTCACAGCTATACTTTACTGGGACTAAAGTCACTGAGAAACTTTGTTGCCATTTTGTTGTAACTTTGATCCTTTGAAAGTCATAGGGAAACTATTTCATGACTTGTCTCATCATTCTACGCTGAGCGGTATCATGGGAACGGGGATCTGGAATAAATTTTCTTCCCCTTCAGATATGTGTCTAAATTGAAATCGTCATCACAAAATTGTGATGGCACGTCTTCGGATCATCCTCCGGCATGTTTCCCAGATCGTTGCCAATAACTCATTGTGCAGATCTTTCTTGCGACGTAAATAAAGTACCATGGACAGATCATTATTTGTTGTCATCATTATTCTTGGACAAAGTCATTATTTGTTCTCTAAAACACTGGTCGACAATAACAAAATCAATACAAATTCAAAATAAATATTTGTTTACGTTATTAAGGCATGCGCAATGAGACATAATGTCTGCGTTGGACCGACTGCTCACGCTGAGCTAACAAAAAAGTGTTTTTTTGGCGTCAGCTCTACGTCAACTTTCCGCTGACGCCCAGATAAGGCGCTTGTCCTAAGAAACCAGACCTTAAGAAACCAGGCCTTAAGAGGATGGGATATGGCAGCTGATGAACACACAAGCAGTACACACATGGATAATACTAAAAATTCACATTCATACTATTTGTGAGGATTGGACCGGGTAAGCCTTTTTGGTAGGGCACTGGACCCATGTCCAAGAGGTCGTGGGTTCGATCCCCGCTGGCCGAAGAGTCCTCATGTAGTAAATGGTGACTGATGCATGTTAAATCTTTCGAATCACAAAGTCCTGCATGTTCCTATAACAAATCCTACCTCTGGGGAACTGATCCAGGAGTTTCCTTGTCTTCTGGATTTGTTCAAAATTACAAGGCTACGGAGTTGAATACATTAGTAGTCGTGAACCCGAAATTGGGTCGGCTGTTCAACGACGGTTATAATGTCATAATATTTGTGAGAATTGTCTTTTTTTAGGTAAGTTCTCTTGTTTCATAGAAGCATATATATATCAGAAAAAGAAATGATCTAAAAAATATCTTGTTTTTTTCTATATTTTGTTCAAAACTTTCTTTAGATTCTTGGTAAAAGAAAAGAAAAAATCGGTAGTTTGTTTTAACGCCAATACTGACCACTTCTCTCCTTTTTTTTGTTACCTCATGCCCCAACCAACTTCAGGAGTAATTCGGTTTCCATGACAACGACTGCAATAAAGGTTTTTTTATTTATTTATTTATTTATTTATTTTTTTTTTTTTTGAAGTTATACTTCTTATGCGACTTCCAACAAGGTTGCGTTAAACGTTTAACGCTACATTTTTATTGGCCGGGAAATCACGTGGTAGGATCCAGTTTTCCCTCATTCATTTCCATATTGTTTTGGTTCTCACTAGCATAAAAATAATAAAAGTCATAAAAGTATTGTTTTTCTATAAATAGTTTTTCAGTTTGATTTGATACACATGTAATTTAATAGGATAGAATTTTTTATTTTCAAATTTAGTGGATAACAATTGTAAAAAATTTGTGAAAACAATCCCACGGACAATGCGACGGATTTAAGGTTATGTCAAGGTACGTCTCTTGTGAATATCAATTGATTGTTAGGTTTTCTCTTTTGAAAATTACATTATGACGCATTCACATACATTATTAATACAAATACATTTTCCATGGCGAGACGATGAGGCAACCACAAGCACTCCCACTGGTTCAAGAGGTCCACGAGGGAAAAATGCACAATATTACCGTTATTACAGAGCACGGAAGCGAGTGGAACAGGAAAAAGAGTCGTTGAATAGAACTAGTGATCCTTCTACGACTGCTGATTCTTCTACAATTAACGTCGCAGGTTACGAAGTTTAACTTCTTCCGCGAGGAGGGACTCCACTCACTATTTTTTTATATGCTTGTTCTCTCCAGGCCAACTTCTTGAGGTAAAACTTATGAACCACGTATTATATTACAGGGTAATAGTGTACCCTACCACAGGAAATAATTATATACCCCATCGGGGGACCTACCTTATCATATTAAAGAGTCAGGGGTGTTTTTGCGACTTTACTCATCCCGTTCTCATATTTTCTTTTTAGCGAGTTTGTTTTAATGAAATCACACGTATTCTTTCATGCGACATGACTCACCAAAATTTTGATACCACTCTAAACAGACTAGTCATATGGAAGTCTTGCAAACATAATTATTATTATTATTTTTTGCAACTAATCTCTTGCAGTTAAATATGTGAATTATATTCACAGCTGCGACTTGTTTAAATAGTTCCGAAGACGACCATACTTGATTTTGTAAAAAGTTTTGTTTCCGCAAACACGTTTGTTAAAAGAAAATATCTGCCGTACAATATATTCGCCCTAAAACTCACAGTGTCGGGGAAAAAGATATTAAATGTAAGATGATTCTCCAAATATCGAACAATTTTAAATAAATTTATTTTAATGTTATTTATTCAAAGTAAGAATTTGGACGCCTTTTCCTTCGGTTTTAGGAAATAGATGTATATGTTTACATTTTCTTCAAGGTTCGTGTTAAAAATTTCAAATTTTTCAGAAGTTTTATTGCCATAAACAGTCTTGATAAGATTTATTTCATACAATAATATTATTGTATAGGGAAAAAAATAACACGACTTTCTTATTTTTGTAAACGTTTTATACTCTTTTAACTTTGAATACAATGCTTTATTCTATTTTGCGTACATTTAGACTAATATTGATTATGTTAACGCCACAAAGATTTTTTCACGATGAAATGTAGACGAATTTTCAATGGTTTAAGAAGCATTTTGCATTGTATACGTTGCGTTCAAACTCTTTTAGGTTTGATAAAAAATACGTATTTTGAAGTGCATCTAATAATTCGCGTTCAATTTTAAATTTAATTTTACAACTTACAAAAATGTGAATAAAGAAATAATCAATACAATAGGTGAGCATCATAAAATGAGAAAACAAAGAAAAAAGCAGACGATTTAAATCAAAGCCATTTTTCTTTCATTTTCATTCAATGTTGCAGTTAATATTATCTCATTATATACTTAGTCAACTGTAAAAGAAATTTTAATTATATATATAAGTGTAAGTGTGAGTACGTTTGATTAAAGAACCCCAATTATTCGAATAAAATCGATTTCATACATAAATATAATTTATTTTGCCAAATAATACACAAATGTTTATTAGTACTTTGCTGCTAGACGGCTCATGGAACTCGATCTTCGTACTTGTACAGTGTAACTGTGATAATTCCCGACAGTCTGAGCGAGAATGGAGGCAGAATATACAAAATTGACAACATTCTATAATGTGAGAAAATAGAAAAGAAAAATAAAATCTAGAATAACAGACAAATTAAGACAAATTGTAAAAATGTCAACTTTCATAAATTTAAGACTTGCACAACCAAACAAAAAACATTTTTAAATTAGTAAACATAGCGGATGGGTATTAAATCCAAGCATATTAATCTACTAAGAAGTTTTGAAAAAAATTGAGGAAAAGTTTTACAAGTAAATGGGAAGACTTTATTATTATTTGAATATTGCTTAAAGTTGTAAAGCAATATTTTAACCCATCAGTGTTCCTCTTTAGGGACAGATCTAAGCCTATTTTTGTTATTTTATTGGCGTAATTTTAAATTAATTAATAATTTTGACGAAATTTTTAATTTGTGACGTAATTTCGACGTTTATTGTTAGGTCTTATGGATTTTGTAAATGTCACCAGATTGCTCAATGCGCAATAAACTTTTATTTTCATTTGTAATTTTAATTGCTTTTCTCTTTTAAGCCTCAAGGAAATGCTTACAAGAAGCACGCGGAAGATCAAAATTTCAGAAAATTAATATCTTATATTTTCAAGTTTTTGATTATTATTATTTATTATTGATGAATACACATTTTAAAGCAGCATCACCTTGACAAAATATTGAATTTACCGAAAAAAAAAAAGGTATTATTTTCAAATATACTTATGCCATTACTGATTATAGAAAGAAAAAAGAACTATAATTGACCATAAATACAAGCATTACATGTTTTCTACGTTTCAAAAGGATAGTGATGGAACACTTGATCGAAAAGGGAATTTGCGATGCTTATTTAAGGACATATATTGGAATTGGGGGAGGAGTGGTACTTTTCCACCCACATACTCACCATAAAATTGCGCCATCAGATTTCCATTTATTCTGATTGCTACAATATTTTCTGAGAGGCAGAAAATTTTAAAATTTGGAGGATGTCCAAAATGACATCTCCAGACATTTCGAAGAAAGTATCTACAGGATTTTTATCTATTCGGTATTGAACATTTGCACGCTAAATGGCTAAAAAACTGCTGACAATGAGATTATTACGTCATTGATTAAAAATAAAAGCTTGCTAAAAATATAACTTTTTGAATTAATTTTAAAAAAAAGGGAAAATAGAAAAAAAAGCATTATTTTTTCGGTCTTCCTGATAGTTTAATTACCCTTATAAGAACCCTAGATTTTCCCCGTCAAGAGTGCTAAAATTCTGACGAGAGGATTTCCCCCCCCCCTTTTTCACAAAGTTCTTAAATCTTCTACTTAAATCTGTTAAAACCGATGGGGGGGGGCATGCATGGAATACTTCTAATAATTCATAACCAAATTGCTAATGTTCAGAAATAAGGGAATGAACTTACTTGAAAGCTGACTAATAATGTGACGTGCCATTTATTTGGTTGTATATTTGCAGCACCTAGGGGAAAAAGATAAACAAAATAAACCCAGGAGAAAATTCGGCATGTTTATGCTGCGTGAGTTCTGTAGAGAACTGATATTGCTTTGCTATAACTCTGCTGGACAGAAAAACGTACGTATATATATAAAAGGCTAAGTAAAAGTGCTAAATCTCTTTGAATGTGAAATTCCGTAACTTTGAGCCAAATCCAAAAGACAACACAGCTTATGGATCACTCATTGGAATAAACTCGCCTTCTTGAAATGCCCGAATTCGCGCTGTATGAAGAGGAAATCCACGAAGGACAACCGTCATTAAACAATAACAAATCAAGAAGTTGTCTTTAGGGTATAAATCTAGATCCGGAATCTCAGTGGGAGGCAGGAGCTAAATATCGTTTTACGAAGCACTTTCACAAAGAAAAATAAAAAAGCCACATTTTAAGTGCCTTACACTTGAAACAAAGCAACAACTTTAAACTATGCATGTCATCGTGCCGTTAAGAATTATCTGGGCTTTAGAATGGACAAATAACTTAAATAGTTTAAAAAATATTAAACTTTTTTAAACAATCGCAATTTGGCGACATTTTCCCCCCAAGATGAAAATTATCGAAATCAATGCCTTATTCACTATGCAAATTTTCATGAGCCCAGGTAACGCAGCATTTGAGTAAGTTTTTAAACATAACAAAATTAGACTGCTAAAGCTTTTTTTTTTCTTAAAACTATGGCTTTTCTCCATATTGACGTTTTGTGCCATTTTCAGAATTAGCATAGGAGCGTTGGCTAAAAATAGTTTAACTTAACCTCACAGTCATGGGTAACGTTACAAAATATACATTTATGAAAACAGTCATATTATTCGTAAAAAGTATCATTTCCTGAGACAACAGAATCTTCGAAAAACAACCTTAATCCCCTAATAATATAGATACAGAAATATGTACTATTCTATTAAGAAGAAGAATATTCAATAACTATTATACAGTTCTGTGTACGTTCTGAATTCACATTAATTCATTGGAATGACGAAAGAAAAGCAATGTTGACTTCACTTTAATTTGTAATGAATTGAGGACAGAAAAAATTATTTTACCGTGATACACACATCTGAAACAGCAAAAGATCATGAAATCGGAATTAATGTTGTTGGTAATAGAAAGGTAAAAATTCTTGAGAAATTGTTTTTCAAATGCTTGGCGTGTTCTGCTTCAATGTTTGGCATGTTCTGGTTAGTTTTTTCTAGTTTTTCTACCTTTTTCTTAGGGAAATTTTGCTTCTTATTTGCTGCTAAGAAAATGTCGTCCGTCATTGCCAAAGGTTATGACGGAACTAATGCCCGATATTTTCAGGCTCCCGCTAGAGGGCGTACTCGAGCGTTGCGATCGCGAATAGATTATGTTTTGCTGCTTAAAAATTATAAACTAATTTATTATGAAGCAAAATTAATTTAAGGATTTGATATTTATTTTGAGAACTATTAACTGTTAAACTTATAAAAAAAAATACCTAGCAGGCAACTCTGCAGCCTGCAAAAATGTATCTATAAAGCTGAAATATGGTGTGCTGAAAGGGCCTTTTTTATTTAAGAACTAAACACAAATTTTTGAAATGCTAATTTGTTTGAAGGTTACTACAATTTAAGTGCTTTTTTCGAAAAAAAATTTCTGACATTTTTTACTTAAGATAATTACAATATTTTAATAATTACAAAATTTTATTGACAAAATGTTCTTTATGAAAAATAACGAGTTTGAAGAAAGAAAGAAAAAAAAGACAAATGAGAGGAAATCACTGGGACTGATAAGCGGAGCGAGCATCATCAATTTTATTTTCTATTATGAAGTAAGCGTGTCTGCATGCGAAATAAGAAACAACAACAATAATAATAATAATAATTAACTGAGGACGAAAAAAAAACATACCACACAGAGTAGCCGCTGATACAGACAAATACAGCATCTTAATATATTGCCCGAACGCTACGTTGTCTTCAATCTTATTAGCAGTTCCGAACTCCCAATTATTGGGCTGTAAAAATTAATTCTAGTGAAGTAATATTATATAAATTCATTCACAAAGTAATAATAAAAGAAAAAATTGTTATATTTTTTCTACATACATCAATTCTGTAAATGATGAAGTAAAGACCAGCAAATGTGACGACGGTTGCTAAATACGTTTGAGCCATGAGTGTCCCTTCCACTTTGTATCTCATCATTTGTTTCGACAAAACAGCTAGAAGATGGATACATTTTGTAACAAATTATTACTGTGTGGCGCCAGGCATGGTGCGTAGGCGCCAAGAGAATCAACGGGATTACAAACACACGATCGGCAACCTTGGAACTGCCCCAGTATTTAAGAAGCTTCGAACTTTACTCAGTCTCTATCCCACACAGTCTTACTTAATTTTTATGTTTCTGTTTTTAGCTTGTTATGTTCAGTTGTTAAATAAATGTTTAAGTTTATTGTTGTCATAGTTGTCTTCAACTTAATATGAGAGGGTTCCTCCCCCTCAATTGGTGACCCTTGTGTTTATTATGTTTTTGGATACGCTATTATCCGTTGTTTTACAATTTGGAATAGCTGCTTGAATTTGGTAATGTACAATTTCCTCTCTTATTTGGTCAACTGCTTTGCTTTGCACTACTTAAAATTTAAACTTAATGTATAGTAATATCTTTTTATTGTATAATGTTAGACTGAAATTTTTAAACATTATTGTAAGAGACTTTAATTAGTAGTTATTGAATTTGAATATACGAACTTTAAATGCTGTTGTATATATTTCTTAGTATAATATTTGTAGTTTTGAATCATTCTTAGTCATGTAAATACTTATTTTTATTGTGAATATTTCCATATATTCTCTAGTTATTGAATTGTTCTAATGTATATATATACAACTAGTTTAGTTTGAAAATTTTCATGAGTGAATCTTTAACTAGTTGCTTAGTTTTGTGTTACAATGACTGATAAAGATAAAACGGGAACTGAAACTGAAATTCATAAAATTGGCCTTCGCTTACCTGGATTTTGGATTGATAATCCAAGTCTATATTTTACGCAGATTGAGGCTAATTTTAAATTATCAGGGATTACTTCTGAATCTACTATGTATTGCTGTTTAATCTCTATTCTTGATCAGAATATTATGCAAGTAATTGCGGACTTGGTCAGAAACCCAAATTTGGAAAAGCCTTACACTGCGGTTAAGGATAGACTTATTGCAGAATTTTCCTTGTCCGAGAGTAAAAGAATTCAAACTTTACTTCAGGACCTTGCATTGGGGGATTCTAAGCCGTCTGCCTTGTTGCGACATATGCGAGAATTAGCAGGATCTAATTTTTCAAATGAGGTTATTAAATCTATTTGGCTATCTCATTTACCCTCATCTATTCAGTCTATTTTAAGTGTTAGTACGGAAGGTTTAGACACTTTGTCAACTTTGGCAGATAAGGTTTCTGAAATAACTAGTTTTTCTGCAACTTCAAGTTGTAATGAAGTTGTAAGTAAAGATTCACTTATGGAAAAAATAGCTCAAATGTCTACGGATTTGGCAGAGTTGAAGAACGAAATTAAATCTATGCGTAGATATCGAAGTCTATCCCGTAGTCGTTTGCGTTCCAAATCAAATGTTTCGAAAAATTTTTCTCACACTTCTAAAGGTGAAGCAGAGAGTCAAACTGCCGAAACGGAAATGTGTTGGTATCATAGGAAGTATGCTAAAAAAGCACACAAATGTATTGAGCCTTGCAATTTTAATTTAAACTGATGAGCTCTACTATTAGTCCGGTGGTTAATAGTAGTGAGAATTTAAAATTTAGCCACCGACTTTTTGTTTCTGATCGCAAAACTAAGTTAATGTTCTTGGTCGATAGCGGATCTGATGTAAGTTTATTGCCTATAACATTTAAAGGTTGCAGGCCAACATCAAATTATGTGTTGCATGCTGCTAACGGCACTGCTATTAAAACATTTGGTGTTAAACTTATGTCGCTAGATTTTGGTTTACATCGAAAATTTGATTTTGCATTTATAATTGCGAATGTTTCAAAACCAATTTTAGGCGCGGATTTCTTACGACATTTTGAGTTGTTAATCGATCTTAAAAATAAGAAATTAATTGATACGAAAACGTCTTTGGCTCATCAAGGTAAAATCTTTCCTTCCTCAATCCAAAGTGTTAAAACAATATTTGGCAATACTAAATATCACGATTTAATTCAGGAATTTTCTGAAATTACTAGAGTTAGACCTAATTATCTTAAAATTAAGCACGATACAGTGCATTATATTAACACGATTGGTCCTCCGGTCGCTTCAAAAGTTCGCAGATTGAATTCTGTTAAACTTCAAGCTGCCAAATCTGAATTTGATTTCATGCTGCAACATGGTATTTGTAGGCCATCCAAAAGTCCTTGGGCCAGCGCCCTACACATGGTCCCAAAAAGTAACTCTGATTGGCGACCTACCGGCGATTACAGAGCTTTAAACGCCTGTACTCGGCCTGATAAATATCCTTTCCCTATTGGAAAAAAATCTTAAAACCAGTATCAAAAACCAGTAAAAATGATACCAGAACCAGTATAACCATACTGGAAATTTTGAAACCAGTATGGCACCATACTGGAAATTTTAAAACCAGTATAGCACCATACTGGAAATTTTAAAACCAGTATAACACCATACGGGAAATTTTAAAACCAGTATTTACCAAATTTGCAGGATTTTTCTCAAAATCTGTTTGGCAAGAAAATATTTAGTATTATAGATTTTGTTAAAGCATATAATCAAATTCCCGTAGCAGAACAAGACATTGAGAAAACTGCAGTTATAACACCTTTTGGGTTATTTGAATTTTTGTATCTGCCTTACGGTTTGTGTAATGCACCTCAAACCTTCCAACGTTTTATTAACGAAGTTTTATATGGTTTAGATTTTGTATTTGCTTATATTGATGATATTCTCGTGGCAAGTGCTAACGAGACTGAACATTTGTATCACTTACGTTTAATATTTGAACGTTTAAAACAGTATGGTTTAACAATTAATGCTTCTAAGTGTATTTTTGGATCTTTTGAAGTACCCTTCCTTGGACATTTAGTAAATGAGCATGGTGTTAAACCCTTACCACATAAAGTAGATGCAATTGTTAACTATTCTAAACCCAAAACTCTAAAAGATTTACGCAGGTTTCTTGGGTGTTTAAATTTCTATAGGAGATTTATTCCCAAAGCGGCAGAATTGCATGCCCCGTTAAACGCTTTACTTGGGGGTAGTAAAAAAGGCGATAGTAAAACTATTAACTGGACTGCAGAGTTAGAAAATTCTTTAGAAAAATGCAAAGAAAGTATTGTAAACATTGCTCAGCTATCTCACCCGGCACCTGATTGCCAGTTAGTTCTGTTTACGGACGCTAGTGACATTGCAGTAGCAGGCGCCTTACATGAAAAAACTGGATCTGGTTATATACCTTTATCCTTTTTCTCCAAAAAGTTAAATAATGCCCAAGTTAAATATTCTGTTTATGACAAAGAACTTTTGGCGATTTATTTGTCAATAATTCATTTTCGTTATATGTTGGAAGGAAGGGTATTTCATGTTATAACTGATCACAAACCTTTGACACACGCCTTTGCCCAAAGTTTTGAAAAGTGCTTTCCTAGACGTTTACGACAATTAGAATTTATATCACAGTTTACTTGTGACTTACGATATTTAGCAGGCGCAGAAAACTTAGTGGCAGACGCTTTGTCAAGGGTAGAAGAAATTGCTTTTCCTGACAAAATTGATTATGTGCAAATTGCAGCTGAGCAGTTGACTGATGAGGAATTGCAGGTATATTTAAAAAATCCAGATGTTACTAATCTTAAATTTAAATTAATTGTTTTGCCTAATTCTGATGTAAATTTGTATTTTGATGTTTCCCAACCTAGTGCTCGTTTGTATGTACCCATGAAATTTCGAAAAATGATTTTCGATTCTGTACATAACCTTGCACACATCAGTGCCCGATCTACTTTAAGACAGTTATGTAGTACATATGTTTGGCCTTCAATTCGAAAAGACATTGTTCAGTGGTGTCGCACTTGTTTAAGTTGTCAAAAGGCTAAAATACATCGACACGTTATATCACCATTGGGTAAAATTCCTGTGCCTAATGCTAGGTTCCAGCACGTGCATTTGGACCTGATTGGCCCATTACCGGTGTGTCGAGGATATAAGTACTGCTTAACTTTAATTGATCGGTTTACACGATGGGTTGAGGTGGTACCTCTACAAGACATCACGGCAAATACAGTAGCACGAGCAGTGATTTTTAATTGGGTTTCACGGTTTGGTGCTCCTGTTAGAATTTCAAATGATCAGGGAAGACAACTGGATTCCTTCACTTTCAAGAAATTAGCACAAATTCTGGGTGTTGAAATTATTCGTACGACTGCATACAATCCTAAGGCCAATGGGATGATTGAACGTGTTCATAGAACATTAAAAGCAGCCCTTATGTGCTATACTACAGATTCTTGGCTTGATAATTTGCCACTAGTTCTCCTGGGTTTGAGGACTGCTGTTCGGAAGGATTGGAACTTCTCTTCTGCTGAGTTAGTCTATGGGCAAACATTGAGAGTTCCCGGAGAGTTCTTTACTAACTCGGGAAATGACATCTCGCAGTCTGAATTGATTTCCCAGTTGCGTAAGGCATTTAGTGAGGTCAAGCCTGTAGCTTCTGTTTGGCATGACAAACGAGTCGTTTATGTACCAAAAGATCTTCAGACTTGTACGCATGTGTTCGTGCGACATGACGCCGTACGGAGACCATTACAACCTCCGTATGACGGTCCATATTCAGTTCTTAAGAAAAAATCTAAAATCTATCTTTTGCAGATCTCTACGAAGAAAAAGTGGATTTCTATTGACAGGTTGAAACCAGCGTATTTGCCAGTGGACGAGCCCCATACTTTATTCCACCATGATTCTCCTTGCCAGTCTGACCTTTCTTCAACTACAACTACCGAGTCTCCTTTGCCAGAAAAGGTACCGGACCCAAAGAAGTACGTTACTCGGTATGGTAGAAGAGTTCGTTTCAGAATCTGACGACTATGAAACTCCGGTGGGGAGTGATGTGGCGCCAGGCATGGTGCGTAGGCGCCAAGAGAATCAACGGGATTACAAACACACGATCGGCAACCTTGGAACTGCCCCAGTATTTAAGAAGCTTCGAACTTTACTCAGTCTCTATCCCACACAGTCTTACTTAATTTTTATGTTTCTGTTTTTAGCTTGTTATGTTCAGTTGTTAAATAAATGTTTAAGTTTATTGTTGTCATAGTTGTCTTCAACTTAATATGAGAGGGTTCCTCCCCCTCAACTGTTTTTTACTACAGGTCAACAGTTATTAGTTAGGGAAACAAAAAAATTCATAAAAGAGACTTTCTTAATTAATACCGTATTACGTTATTTTAACGTATTAAGAAATTGCTTTTTAAAATTAAAAACTTTGAAACAATGTGTGCCTGCTTTAATAAATTAAGAAATATTCTTTTTGAATATTTTTTAAACATAATCAAACGAGAATCAGCAGTAGTTTTTGATACTATATATCTCAGTTTAAAATATCATTTGCTCAAAGGAATAAATTAATAAAAAAAGACTTCTGCTTTTATAAATTTAGAAATATTATTTTTTAAACATTTTTGGAACATAATCAAAGGAGTAAAGGCAGTAGTTATTGATACTGCTTAGTTTAAAATATCATCTCCTCAAAGGAATGAATTAATATGAAGAAAGTCGTCTGTTTTTAATCGAGTAAAAATATTTTAGCTCGAATTAAAAGGTGATAAAAAAAATGTCAAAATATGCTACTAAATCATTCTTGGTTCTAGATTATAAGATAAATTCAAAATTGCTGAGAGAACCTTACCTCATTTATAAAATCAGTTACAAGCAATTTTTAACATTTAAACACCATTTTTTTTTTTCATGTCATCATCAGATCTTTTATTTTATTTATTTATTTATGTGTATTATCGGCAAAGTGGAAAATCCGGCATTATATACAATGTTACAGAATGTATTTTGTCCGGTATTCTCTTAAAGAGCCATTACCCGGTATTCCTACAATGTTATTTTTCCTAATATGGATATTATTCATAATACCTGAATACGCACGTTAAAGTGAAATTTGTTTTTCATAAAAATTTATTTATTTACTAAAGAAGTGTTACCAGTTAAGTAATGTTTTTTATAAAAAGATAGCGAAGAAAAAAATAATGCGATGTTATTCTCAAAATGTTTTACATCGCGTATTAAATCATGCTTTCAAGCTTTTGTCTACAAGCATTGAATAATTAGGTTAAGAGTATAATAATTCTCATGTTTAATACGTTTCCTAAAAAATGACAGGCCACAATGCTGGCATTTCTCACTTTACCGGTACGGTTTATAATTGGAGCAATTTATAACTAATTACCTGTGGCAAATGATACAAGAACCATATTCAGCAGTTGTAAAACTGATCCACAAGCTATAGTCTGTAATGCAATGAAAACATACTTAATTTAAGGATGGCAAAAAAATTTCAATCAATTCAATTTCAGTTTTATTTTTATCAAGCATAATGTTGTAACAAATAGATATAATTACTTGCGTCAAGCAAAAGACTTTGGAGTAGAAATTTGAGCGAAAAAAATACGTTTTATTTTAATGATCGTATTTTCACGTATTAGGGCTCAAATATAACAATTGGAAATACCTACTTTCAATATGCCAATTATTCAGTGCAGACTTTAAGTTATGAAATCATACATAAAGATTTCTTTAAGAGGACGCACTACGCAAAAAAATGAAATTAACATAAAGGGTCCCGATCTTTCAACTGTTTTTTCTGATAAAATATTGGTAACATATACTTTACCTACCCCCATATTTTAAGGGTCAGGAATTCAAATTCACCTAAAAAAGTGCATGTTTATACAAAGAAATTACATTTGAGGGTATTATTTTGTAACATAAATATGCTCTGCTCCAATTACCATTAAAGTCAGGCTTTCTAACCATTTTGATTGAGTCCTAGTACTTGAAAATCCTATCATAAGAATCAAAAATTATTTAAAGAGATCCCTTTTTTTCTCATTATATGTTTGTTATGCTCAAAACGTATATTTATATCTGAATTTTTACATATTCGTAACTAACAATTTTAATAATAATTTAGTTTTGAATATTTCTGCGAAGAATATTTAGACACAAGAATGACAGAAACTAAAATTTTGATTGAAATATTTTTATGAAAATATTTTTGCTTCATTAAAACGTAACATTTTTATTAAAATGTTTCGTTTAATGAAATAAAACTGTCACTTTTGACGATTCAGCGATTCTTGAGATGTATTTCGTTAATTTTGAGAATCATTTCGATAAGAAATCACATGATTTGTGACGAAAAGCGAATTCTCACATAGATAATGAAAATGCTTCCGCAACTCGAAACCTTATTGTAGTGTATTGTGGGAGATTGTTAACTAGAATAAAGACTAGACAATTGAAAGAAAAAAAAAACAGTGATGAAACAATGTATGGGGTCAAAGAGTTAACCTTGTGCCAAGAAGATCTCGGGTTTGAATCTCGCTTCTGGCATGGATGTAATTTATCTCTCTGTCTTTATTATGTTGTTAGGGATATGTTAATCAGCCTGTATGATATCCACAATAAAGTGATAATAAGGAAAGTTAACTACATTAGGCGTTGCGTTTTTTTTTTTTTTTTTTAAGTAGAATGACGAAATTTATTTCTTTTAAGAACTTAGTTATTTCGTCACTTTGACGAAATTTCTGCTTGAAGTATATGTACCTAGAAACGACATCGCCAAAAACAAAGTTTCGTGAAATTTGAATATTCATTTTTTACAGTGAAGATATTTTTAAGATATAATAGTTGTAAAAGAACTTATTTTTTAAATCCAACTTTTATGAAAAATGTCTCATCTAGCTTAAAAATAGGTGCCCAAAAGAAGTTCTGTTTATTTTAACTTAGTATATAACTTACAAGTGCGAAATAGCTTGTATCTCGTACATCCTCCTCTAAGCTGTCGAACAGGGTAAGAATCAGGATACTCACTAACTGTGAAGAAAATTGATTTTAATTTAACCAAACATGAATAGAATTATAATTTAAACACTCACAGCTTACTTGAAAGAAAAATATTCGTTATAGTATGATAAATATGATTCCACCATGCAAATAAGGCTATTAAACTCTAAAAAATTCTAAATATTTTTGTTATATAATCTTTAAGAAATATCCCCTCTCATAAGATAAGATACAATTATTATTTTATTTAAATATGAACGCAATAAGAAAAATACTGTAAAGGAGCTTAAAAAGAAAAAATAGTTTAACAATCATTACATGCCTAAGGATTTTAGTTGATAATTTCTTATTTAAGTGATTATCCCTTTTTTAAAAATATTATAACAATTTATAAAATTACATTACGTATTTTTTCACATACATGACAGCCCCACTCAAAAAAAAATGTCCCGAGTTAAAAAAAAAATTAAATAAATAAATAAAAAAAAAAAAAACTATGCAATTTATATAAGCATTCCGGTCGTTAGCAAGGAACAAATCTTAGCAAAAACGTTTGTTCTTGTCTTTTATATGAAAAAATGTGTTTTGTCCATATTTTTGGCTGAATTTTTCTAATTTTCTGTTTATCTTGTAACCTTTTCCCAAAAACGCTGATTTTAGTTTGGCTCATTAAATATTTCAACGGATGCACAATGACAACTAACAGGCTGGGGAAAGACACTGGTTGACAGGGGAGCCGTCGACAACTGTGCTACGTTTTTGGCGATATTTTTAGCGACAAAAGCTTTATCTACCTTAACGGATCTCGAGGCTGTATAAGCATTAGGAAGCGAAGCATGCAATTTATTAGATGTTTCGTGGCTTTTCTCCTATAAAAACTGTGCGTAATAGATCATTTGGTTCTGATATACAAATAAAGTTAATTTAGAATGGAATAATTTCATCTAAAGTACAAATTACCAGTATTTCTCAAATAATACGTATGATTAATAACAGGGGTGGACAATTTACCTGTGTAAAACAAACTAAGGCAATTTGGTATTTGAGTAGGAAAAATGTCTGTTCATTTTTTATGAAACTCTGTTCTTCTGGTTTGGGTTGTGGCATAATAAGATATTCCCGTAAAAGAGCAGCAGTATCTTCAAGATGGGTGATGAGATCAATTAATGCTGATTGCTTAACCTCCTCTTCGTCCAGTGTGGTGCAGGTGTTCATGGAGGACGTACGAGAACGTGATGCAATGGAACTGAAATCGGTAGAACATAAAAGTATTTTTTAACATTGCATTTTACAGGAAAAGTACATTATGCTTCTGAAACCCTAGCTTTAACCCTTTCCGGAACAGCAAATTTCAATTAAAAAATTTTGTCAGGCAGGACGTTGGAAAAGGCGATCCAATATATTCCAATTTAAACAACGTGTTTAAAGAATAGCGGTAGCTAAACTTTTAAAAGCATTGGGTTTAACATACCTAATGGTTTGTAGCATTTGTTGAATTCGTGTTGCCAAACTGGCTACACTGCACCGAAAAGGGTTAAACAATCACAGAAACTGCCATTTTCTTTAAAATATGTAGTTTAAAAAGAAAATAAATTCACAAATACTATGAAGATTTTTTTTTAAAAAGAAAATACTAAATTTATCAAATTTAACTTTTATACATTCTTTAATTATTACAGAAAAAGTGATAAATTTAAATTTTTAATATTTTTTCATATTTTATGATACTTAGCGTATTTCTTCTCATTTTGGTGATGAAACAAAATCCACTAGAATCAAATACAATTCGATATTTATTTGCCATGAAACTGTTCTAAAGACTACTTGAATTGAATTTCTCTGCTTTCTTATAATTTTTTTTATAATAATTGATTGTACATAGACAATTACTTTGTGAAAACATATAAACAAACAAACCAAAACTTGAAATATTTTTTTTAAATGTTGTTCATCATATAACATATTGGATTTTTGGTGGTGAATATATAAATTATGTAAAAAAATTTAATTGAAAAAGTATTTTGCAATCAAATTGATGTATGAAGTTCCAGATGAATACATGTACTGACGTGGAGATTTAAGCAGAAAATTAAAATAAAAAATTCGAAGATAAAGGCAAGAATAGAAAAATTTGGATCTGTGTGCTAAAGGAGACCAAGGTCCTTCATAGACTGCAGAGCTAAGTAAGTAGTAATGTACCAAATTCATGCAGCCAAATTTTATTAAATACAATTCAAAATATGAAAAATGACATAAAGCATCGAAATCTAAAGTTAAAAAAATGCTAATATTAATAAGAACTGAAAATAAAATTAACATAAGCGTTTATACTTATACCAGAATAGTTACCCAATTTCAAATGAGGTTTGAATCATATCATCAACTAGAGGCGTAACTCCTTTTGGAAGAGGCTATAAAATAATTATACATTTTGAGAAATATTAAGTAATATTAATTTCTTTAAATTCCGTATTTAAATCTAGAAAATTGTTTATAATCATTGTGATCATTTGAGCAGATTTATTTGTAAAATTTCAGATCTTAACGAAATTGATTCCATCGATTGATAATGTTATGATTGAAGAGATAAATTGATGACATATTTTTTTCCCTCCAGCATTAATAATACTTTATTTACTTAATCTTAAACTAATATTCAATTAAAAACTAAAAATTTCTGTTTTATCTGAAGAATATATTTTTAAAAAGCACATATTTAATTAGATTTTAAATTTTAAAATTTGTATAAGCTGATAAATTTAGGTGTAATTTGATAAATGTAAGTACGCAAAATGTTAAATGGTAAAATTATTACAATAATTATTATATAATTAAATATGAAGAATGAAACAACAATTAAAAAAAATTTAATCTTGAAAACTTTTTTGTATTCTATATTAGAATATTGTAAAATTTAATAGCCAAAAAGATGTTATTCAAAAGTTTTTACATTGAGTAATCATTTGTTATGACATGGTACCCATAAAAGGGGTCAAGAGAGTGTGACTACACCCCTAGAAATCCAATAAATTAATAATTGTATTTTATTTTTAATTTTTTAATGTTTACAATTTTTTTATTTCAAATAATTCAAAATAATGTTTCATTCTTGCCATATGAATTCTATTCCGATGTGTAAACTGAGCACAAAAATTGAATTTTTTAAGGTAATGATTTAATATATATATATATATATATATATATATATATATATATATATATATATATATATATATATATATATATATATATTATTTAGCCATTTACTTAACCATTACCATATGCTTTATTTAACCATCATAATGAGAGAACGGACACCCAAGTGACACAGGTATCGAAGTGCTCTCGACTAAAAATTAGGGAATATCTTGCAAATAGTGCCGTAATGATGTATTGTTTTATGGAAAAGAGAAACTTGAGTAATTACAATTGGTTCATTAAATAGGTCAAAGAAAAAGTATGTTTCTCACTGGAAAACTATAAAATGTGTAGTAAAGGGCAAACTATAAAATGCTACATTCATACATATTTGAGATGTAAATATAGAGTAAGAAAGAATCTTCATATTTATCAGTTTTTTAAATGACCTGAATAACTGGTTATCGGTGGAGTGGTGAGATATGAAACGAATGAGATGGATAAAGTGATATATGACGTTTAAATTTCCTTATTCCAAATAAAACTTGAAATTCAAAAATTTTTTTTCCATATCATATCATTTAAACTTACCTCAATTTCTGTTTGAATCGATTCATCAATGAGAGCTTCTGTTTTCTTTTTCGGAGGATATGCGATGACATCTTGCAGCTCCCAATCTGCCCACTGAACAGACTTATTTCTTATAAGACGAGGTCTTTTATCACTCAAGCTGGATGGTTTCTAAAAAATTTAATATATAACTGAAAATGTAATGCATTTCAAATACTTATTAAGCCTAAGATATTCACCGGAAAAAAAGTATTTTCTTTTCTAACTTTTTGATTTAAATGTGGTGCAATTCAAAACTTTTAAAAAATTCTCCTTCATACCTCAAATTTGTTGTAATATGTAGTGACATTTATCTGAATAAGCATTACTTTTTAAAAAAAACTTGGTTGATTAAGGATTTTTCAAATACTTAGTAACCCGTAAGCTTAACCCTAGGTTATTCAGGAAAAAAAATATATTATCTTTTCCATCTTTTTGATTTAAACGTGGTGCAATTCAAAATTTTTAAAAATTTATCTTCGTTTCTCAAATTTACTGTAACACAAAATGGCATTTATATAATGGCATTAATATAGTTTATAATGGCAATAAACATATTTTTTTCCCTCCTTTTTTTAAAATTAAAGAAAGGAAGAAAAAAGAAGAGACTGGTCGATTGGTTGATAATGGTTTTTGATTCTTTGAATTTAAGATATATAAGAGTGCGGCGACTACTATATACAAAGCTCCGTAACTTAACCTTGATCGGATTGTGTATCCTTTAACTTTGTGATTAGAGCATATGATCTGATACTGCTTTAGAAAACTTTGGTCCGCAAATATATATATATTTTTAATTCTTCTTAAACCCTATAGTTTTTAATGAACTTAAAATACAATATTTTGCTAATACTATAATATTTCTCACGAACAATAAGTTTGTAATAAACAATATAGTTTTTTAACCCCTTCCTTCTCGCTCCCGTGAAAATGACGGGGTGAGTTTTCGTCCGCTATTTCTCGCTCCCGTGATATTAACGGGCTGGAGTGTTCAGTAGTAACGCGCCAATAAGAATAAAACTAATTCATTTCTTTTGCCCGGAAAACATTTTATTTCTCATTTTACACACCTGATGGCGAAGTCAAGCATCACTGGCTACGGTCAGTGTGCGGGTGGGTGACCACTTGGATCAGTCTGCGTAGGGACCGAGGGTGTGCAGTACTGGTCCTCGTTAAACTGTGCTACTGTAAAGTTCTCGACTTCGCGCGCAGGTCGTCGAGCTACCGCAGCGAGGGTGCCATCCCCTCCGCAGAGGATCAAAATTGTGATGGCATGTCTTCGGATCATCCTCCGGAATGCTTTCCAGACCGTCGCCAATAGCCCATTGTGCAGCTCTAGTGCGACGTAAATTAACAACAACAACACACCTGATGGCAGTACGAGAATATTTTTAAGTTAATTGTAAATAGTTAGTATAAGAATCGTCGACAATAGATGGCGCTGCGAGATACGGACAAAAACTTAAGGAAAAAAAAGAAGCGGGAGGCTGTTCTCTAGCTTGGTGTGAAAAGACTGGAATGTTCTATGATAGAGCGCGAAGTTTCATTGATTATGTGATTAATTACTATTATTTTCTATATACTTCATGTTTGTTCCGTGGCATAAGTATGCATCTAAATAAAATCGTTTATGCCAAGAAAGGTTTATGGTGAAATCATTTCACATTGAAAAGTCTGAAAAAGAACCTGCGAAATATTACTGGCGCAGCCGCCGAAGATGATGCAGAACCAAAAACCAGGTGAGAGCTCACTTTATATTTGTAAATGTATGCTCCCATAAATAAGTAATTATAATTATTTGGGCGAAAATTATACAAAATGGAAATTAAATGTTTGTGTTTCGACATGGAACATTAATTTAGTTTACTCGTCAGAGTACGAACACGCCAGTGTTCTAAAGTGAATTATTTTACTCGCCAGAGTACGTAGATAGCATATTTCTAAAAAGAATTTGGTTGTTCTTGTTGTTTTGATTTTCGTCCCAGATAATTGAAAATTTTATTTCATTATATTGAATTTATTGTTGTTTTTAAGTTCTGTTTTGGAAATTGTTGGAAGCACGCCAGTGCATAACGTATAGCGTGGTATCGTAATTGAAAATTTTATTTGATAAAATTGAATTTATTGTGGTTTTTAAATTCTGTTTGGGAAATTATTGGAAGCAGCATAAAATATAATGTTGCAATCGTATTTCGAAAAATAAAGAATGCTGAATGATCTATTATTTATATCAAATAAGATTTATTAAACCAAACAAAAAAAAGCATAGGTTGTATCAAATAACGGAATATAATTTGGCGTCAACCAACCTTGGAAGTCTCATTCTAAAACGATTGTTTTGTTTCTTTTATTTTTGCATAAAATGTTTTTTTTTTATTTCTGAAAGAAGAGGCAAGTGTCTTTTAATAAGAAAAAAAAATACAAAACTGAGTTTGTTTTATTCTATTTGATTACTTTGATATTGAATTGTATCATTGTTGAATTTTTTTTATACGTATGATATATTTTGTTTTCGCACATTTTAATGAGAAATTTATACGAAAGTTATTTATAAATTTCTTATCGCATTTAATGATTTAAAATATTCAGTTAAAGTTTTCATTCTCACGTAGAATTTGATTTTTGTTCTAAGAATAATTATTTTGGTTAAAATAATTTTTATGTTTTGAATTTGTGAACTTGTAGGAAAGTATATATTATATCTAGTGTACACAAAGTATTGATTTAAAATGTTCATAAGTGTTAAGGTTTATTATATAACAAATATAAGGTTTATTATATAACAAATCGATAACTGAATATTACAAAGTATTCTCAGTATTTTGAGGTTGTTAATTTCGTTTTGAGGTTGTCAAAAATAGACATTTTCTATAGATTTGTGAATGATGTTCATTTATGTGTTTCTTTTAAGAAATTATTGGAATATTAATTAGGAAGTAGTCAATTTTTTTCGTTAAATTTTTTTATGATTGAGAATTATTAAATTTAAGCCATGGCATTTTTGGGAAAGGGTAAAAAGGAGGATTTGATAACGTTGGCCACCGAATTAGAAATTGATGTGGATCCAAGTATGAAAATTATAACACTAAAAAACAAAATAACACAAAATGACACATATGATGAAGCGTTTGCCAGAGAAATGTTTTTCTCAATTGTGGAAGAGAGGAAAAGGAAGGAAGAAATTGAGGAACAGCGAAGGAAGGAAGAAATTGAGGAACAGCGAAAGAAGGACGAAATCGAAGCTCAGCAGAAAAGAGAACAAATGGAATTTGAGTTGAAAAAACTTGAAATTGAATCCCGTACTCAACTAACTCAAACTTCATCGCCCAATGGAAACGGACAACATAACGTTGACTTAATTAAGCTCATTCCTAAATTCAAGTTAAGGGATGATGATATCGTGATTTATTTATCTTTATTTGAAAGACAGGCTAAAAGAACAGGGATTGATTCTAAAGACTGGGTGTCATGTTTATTAACTTTATTGCCTTCTGAAATCATTCAACTAATTGGTAGAGAATCTGAAGAAAAATTTGAAGACTACGAATACATTAAGACCATCTTATTAAAGAGATTTAAATTGAATCCTGAAAGTTTTAGAAAAAAGTTTGTGATGCACCAGAAAAGCACTGAAAAATCGTGGAGGGATTTTTGTTATGAAATCACGAATTATTTCGAAGAGTGGATTGATGGACTTGAAATAAAAGACTTTGCCAGTTTAAAAAATCTCATTATCACTGATCAACTTAAGAAAAAGGTACCTCATGAAGTAAGAGACCACCTTCTTGATGAGTGGGCAAATTTCGTTTCTCCAACCAAATTAGCGGATAAGCTTGACGAATATGACAGTGTACGTAATGATTCAAGGAAAACAACTGGAATTCCCTCAAAAGACAAAACTAATGAAAAGTGGCGACCTCGTTCTCCACCTTCAGAAAGAAATTCAAGAAACAAATCATTCTATCTTGTTATACTTGTGGAAGAGAAGGCCATACATCCAGATTTTGCCTTAAAAATCGGCAACCTAGAAACACTCCTACTACTGCCCAAAACAATCTAATCCAATCGTCACCACTCCCTTTAGAAAAAGAAAAACCAGAAGTGCTAACTGCCAAGATCTCTATTCCTGTCTCAAAATCCGTGGATATATCTGGAAACATAGATTATTTAAAACTCGTCAGAGTTAAATGCGGAAACGTGGTTCTAAATGGCATTGTAGACACAGGAGCCCAGATATCGGTAGTCCGCGAGAAGTTAGTCGCCGACATACCTTGTGAAGGAGAAAGTAAAATAGAGATATCTTCTGCTTTCGGAGAAAGCGAAGTCACTCCACTGAAAATTTTCCAAATGAAAATAAATGACGAACTTCATGGTAGTGTACCTATCACCTGTGCTGTTTCAAAGAAGCTGGTAACCGATTTGCTGCTAAGTTCTTCAGCTTATGAGATACTGTGTGAAAATATTGAGCTTTGTCACAGTAATCTTCAATGGAATACCTCTTCAGAGGGGGAAGACTCTAGCGACGAACCATCACCATTGAAAGAAAATACTTCAAATTGTGCTGTCATTACCCAAATTTCACAAAAAGACATTAAGAATGCAAGAATGGAAAATGACACTAAATTGGATTTTAAGACTCTTCAAGAACAAGATGAGAGTCTAGAAAAATGCTTTGAATGGGCGAAAAGGAACAAAAATGCTTATACAGTTCAAAACGAAATTCTACTTCACTCGGAGAATATTTGTGGCGAAAACATCAAACAAGTTGTGTTACCCTTAGAGAAAAGAACAGAAGTTCTGAGAATGGCTCATGAAATTCCTCTTGCTGGTCACCTCGGTGAGAAAAAGACAACTCAACGAATTAAATACTCATTCTTCTGGCCTACTATCAAACAAGACGTTAAGAAGTTCTGTGAAAGCTGCAAGGAATGTCAATTGAAGCGAACAATCACATATAAAGATAGAATTCCAATCCAACCTATCGTCAGACCAGAAACACCCTTTGAAGTATGGAGTGTTGATTGCATTGGACCGTTAGAACCACCATCCAGAAGAGGTCATCGGTTTGTGATATGTGCAATTGATTTATGCACTAGATGGGCAGAAGCCATCCCTGTTAGAGAAATAAGTGCAAAGACCACATGCAACGTCCTGATGAAGATTTTTTCTCAAACCGGATTTCCAAAAATGATTTGTTCTGACCAGGGAACTAATTTCACAGCCAAACTCACACGATCTTTTGAAGATTTACTTGGCGTATGTCCCCGATTTTCCACTCCCGGACACCCCGAGAGTATGGGTGCTGTCGAACGATGGAATAGGACTTTAAAAGAAATGATGAATAAAAATATCCAAGAACATGGAAGGAATTGGGACCTACACCTTCCCTATCTTCTGTTTGCCTATAGAGAAGTGCCACATAGCACCACTGGTTTGTCTCCCTTCCAGATGGTGTATGGAAGACTGCCACCGGGACCTTTATCCTTATTGAAAGAGATCTGGACAGGCGAACGTAGCGTTCCAGTCACTGCATCCCGCTCAATTGAAACTTACCTACATGATCTTATCGGAAAAATAAGAAAAGCTCATGACATTGCAGCTGAAAACTCCAAAATCTCTCAAGACGGATACACGTCAAGATACAACTTACGGTCTAAGGATAAGACTTTGAATGTTGGGGACAAAGTCCTCATGCTAATCCCATCGTCATCTCACAAATTGCTCAGTACTTGGCAAGGACCAGCTACTGTAATCGAACTTACCAGACCTCACTCTGCCAAAGTCGAAATGGAAAACGGGAGTATAAGGGAACTCCACATAAATAAATTAAGGCCTTATATTGTTCGAGTGAATCATATTGGTATCATTTTCGACCAAGATGAAGACTTTGGAGATATCCTCTATGCACCAGCGGATCTTATGGACAAATCTACTGAAGACTTATGGACCCACTTGCAAAATATGAAAGGTGACCTAAAATATTACCAGCGAAAGGAACTATTCAATGTGTTAAAATCATACACCGATGTTTTTAGTAGCAAACCAGGTCAAGCCCATGTCGATGGTCATGACATAAAAGTTACAGCAGACTGCAGTCCGAAGAGATTAAAACCCTATCGTGTCCCCATTTCGCTACAAGACGAAGTTGATCGCCAAGTTAAAGAATTACTAGAATGGGATTTAATAGAGCCCAGTGACAGTGAATGGGCACATCCTGTGGTATGCGTTGCAAAAAAGGATGGTAGCGTTAGACTGTGCATTGACTTTAGACTTCTGAATAGCTTTACAGTTCCTGACGCATATCCAATGAAGATCGCAAAAGACCTACTTTTTGAAATAGGTAAAGCCCACTTTATAACAGTAATCGATTTAACGAAAGGGTACTGGCAAATCCCGATGAAGGAAAGCGCCAAACCATATACAGCATTTGTCACTCATGCTGGCCATTACCAGTGGAAGGTCCTTCCGTTCGGCTTAAAGAATGCTGGAAGTACCTTTCAGAAATCCATGGATAAAGTACTAGCTCGCCATAGACGCTACTGTCGCTCATATATTGATGATGTGGCGATATTTTCTAGATCCTGGGATGAACATCTCTACCACATCGACCAGGTGGTTCAAACTCTGCGAAGTGTTGGTCTAACCGCAAATCTAGAAAAGTGTGATTTCGGAAAGAGTCACGTGAAGTTCTTAGGCCATATAATAGGTTCTGGCACTCACTCTCCAGATCCTGAAAAAGTAGAAGTCATCCAAAATTTGTCTAAGCCTACCACCAAAAAGGAAGTTAGAAGTCTATTAGGGCTGGTGAGCTATTATAGAGAATATATCCAAAAACTTTCTGAAATAGTTCTACCTTTAACGAACCTTACTAAAAAGAATGTTCCGAATAATATTTCATGGGACTCGAAAGCAGAAGCATCCTTCAACAAACTTAAAGAAGAGCTGATTAAAATGCCATCACTACATACTCCAGACATCGATAAACCCTTTCAACTCCATACTGATGCGTCTGCGTTTGCAATTGGAGCATGTTTAGCTCAAAATAATGAACAAGGGAAAGAGCTGCCCATCGCATTTTTTAGCAAAAAACTGAATCCTTGCCAACAACGATGGTCAACCATTGAGAGGGAAGCGTTTTGTGTCATCGAAGCGTTGAAAAAGTTTGATACTTGGATTTTCGGTGCCAAGGTACAAATTGTATCAGACCATAATCCCCTTACTTACCTGACCCGAAGTACCCTTCATGGGGCTAAACTCTCTCGGTGGGCCTTAGCATTACAACGCTACAATATGACTTTAACATACCGTAAGGGCAGTTCACATGGAAATGCCGACGCATAAACAAGGTTAACAGTTAATTCCTAAAGAAATCATGTATATATATTTGTCTTAAACTCGGAACAAAATTTAAATGTCAGGGTTGTTTAAAAGAAAAAAAAAGTGTTTTTTTTTTTACATTGATAACGTGTAAAAGGAAAAAAATAAATAATTTTTTTTGTAATATTTTGAATTGTTTATATTTATGGTTTTATTTATCATAAGGAATATAGTTTTTTTTTATATATACTTATATATATATATATATATATATATATATTTATGACTTTTGGGAGCTGCATATTTTGGAGCTCTCACTTGAATTTCATCACCTGAATAGAAGCTGTGTTGCTGTTTTTTTTTTGTTTATTGTATTTTTCAGGTTTTCTCTCTCTCTCTCAGCAGCATTGTCTCTAAGGTGACGAATGTGCTTCCTTTGGGGGGACATCGTCGACAATAGATGGCGCTGCGAGATACGGACAAAAACTTAAGGAAAAAAAAGAAGCGGGAGGCTGTTCTCTAGCTTGGTGTGAAAAGACTGGAATGTTCTATGATGGAGCGCGAAGTTTCATTGATTATGTGATTAATTACTATTATTTTCTATATATTTCATGTTTGTTCCGTGGCATAAGTATGCATCTAAATAAAATCGTTTATGCCAAGAAAGGTTTATGGTGAAATCATTTCACATTGAAAAGTCTGAAAAAGAACCTGCGAAATATTACTGTTAGTTTATTTTAAACTAGTTGCAGCACTAAGCAAATACGTAATACAAATACAAAACCCAAAAAAACAGGCACTTTTATGACCGTTTTCCTGAAAATTAACCAATCGTTAAGGGGTTAAAGAATTTCAGAGGGAAAAAATTGAAAATAAGATTGTAAAGTAGTAGTTAAACATTGTAATCAATATTGACAAATACTTTAAAAAAATTTCAATACTTTTCAAAATTGTTAATATCACCAAAAAACTGCAATTTTAAGCAATTCCTATTTCGTTTCAGAAATAATTAGATTAGACTTCAGTTGGAGACTACCAATTAATTCTGACTACTGATTGCACACGAGCTCTTCAAATTGAAGATGATATCTCTAAATTTAACAGAAATTTTACTCTACACAAAACAGCAGATCCATAGAAAGGTTTAGACTGACATAAATAATGGAAAGTCTACTAGATTAAAATCAACATTCACTTTTATCAGTGACGTTAAAAGGTATTACATTTTATTTTATTTTATTCTTATAGAAACTTGGTAAGATTTGGAAACTTTTCCACCAAATATTTCTGTAATAAAAATTTCTGTCTCTTATAAAGTATAGAAATGTGTGATTCAGTCTATAATCTGTAGACAAAAGCAGTTTACTCCAGATATGTATTTTAAATCAAACTAGTTGCTCATAGTTGTAAAAAAAAAGAGGTATAAGCAAGTTTATTAAATTTTTTAGTATTACATTCCTATTTTCAATATAAATATGTGAATATGTTTACAACGAAAAGCTCGTTTTAGCGATTCATCTGCTTTCATGAATTTTCGTTCTAACAAAATGCACTTGAGAAACGCATCTTGCCAATAGCGTTTGAACTTTTTGACACATTCAAATTGGAATCACGGTGGCTCAAGGGATAGCTCTTTCGCCTCCTAATGAGATGACCCAGGTTCGAATCCCAAGAGTGACTGGTTGATACGATCGAATTCTGCTCCTAGTTCACGCCAACAACTATGCAGTTGACGTTAATAACTCTCAGTGGCAGACGAATCAGGGCTTAGAATACCCTAGCTGTCGGGCTAACAGTGGGAGGTTTTCCTCTCCCTGTAACACAAATGCAGGTTAGTTCCATCAAGAAATTCTTTTACGAAGGCAAGTTTGTCCCGATAATTGATCCAGGAATTACCTTGTCTTCTGCGTTGGGTTTAAAATTACGAAGTTGAAGAATGATAATCGTTAACTCAGAATTGGGTCGGATGCTCAATGCCGGTTAGAAAATAAAATAAAACGCAATCAAATTGAACTTTTTTACAACTTGTCTTGAAAATGTAAATGTTTTTGCATTTGTGCTATTTAGAACTACTATTTCAAACACTAATAGTGTTAAAAACTTTTTTGTTGTTTATTTTAAAAATTTCACACAATGTTTTGCTATCATTCATAAATTATTTCCGTGTATTCATTAAATTTCCTAAACCTAGTTGTCTCGGCATGGTATGAAAAATAAAATAGTGGTTGAATTGTGATAATTTTCGCCGATTTTTGTATGACATGAGATAGTTTAACTACCAACGGCTTGTCAACAATTTAGGTAAAGATATGTAGGTTTGAAACTAAAAACGGTTTCAATAAACTAAAAGCGAAATCTAAAAAAAGCATCGTTCAAATATTACATAGAAATGTTTTTGATAATTTCAATTTCGAACCCCTTTTCAGAAAAATAAGAAAATTACTCACCCCCCTCTCCCATACTTACGCAAATAATTCTCAACGACACCAACTTTTAGTTTACTTTTCTGCAGTAATCTAATTTAAAAGTAATTTTAAACAAAAAAATTTTTTTTACTTTGCGTTAAACTAAATTTATGTTTTAATTTATTCCATAAAATTTTGATTACAATATTCTTAAAGGATATTTTGTGTTTTCTTTTGGTATTTAAAAGTCCTGACCTCTAAATCTTAGCCTTCCACAACTTTTTCTTTCCTCACTCTTAACTTCAATGAAAATACAAATCTTTTCAAATTTAATAAATTTCAAGTTTTTTTTTTTACATTTTTCGTATTTTTAAATAATAATAAAAATAAACGGCTTTTAGTATCTTACGTTCATACACGTACAAACCCCTTCAAGTAACCCCCTTGTGAGTAGCGATAAACGCATCTCAAAACCTTCTCCTTCAGGTGCTTTCGTGACATTTGAACTGCCATAAATTAAATATTTAGCTAGCTTTTATAAACAATGCAAGAGTTCTGTATTCGTAAATATATTTATTTTATCGAAACTGCGCAAGGAAATTGTTCTCACGACGAATTACCGCTACGCCGATTGCACTGACGACGAATCATGCGTATGACAAATTGTGCCCACGACGATTGTCTCTGTGATTAGTTGTGCCCACGATGAGCTGTCACTGCGACGAATTATGCTCACGATGGATTGCTCCACGACAAATTCATCGCTATGAATTTTCGCCTTGACGAAAAAGCGAAAACAATTAAGAGTCCCGAAATTTCAAGTACATATGAAAATTTTGTTTAGGAAACAAAAAAGGTTCCACACATTAATGAATATGTTTCTGCTAAAAGCTCGAAAGCCGTTGCACATTATTTAGATAATCTACAGATTAATTATTAAAGTAATCTTTTAAGTGCGGAAATTGGGTTTAGCGTTTACCGCATATTACCTGGGTGCACATAAACAGCTTCCATATCGTTTAAGTGCAAACGTATAAAGTCATTTTAAGAACTAATTTGTTAATTGATTGCGTTGACTTGATTTTGTAAATATCTAAAAATTAATAAATAACGTCGTGTTCATATTCTTAATATTTTAACCCAGTGATTCTCAACCTTTTTTTTCTTTGCGGCACACTTTCAACGATTTCGAAATTTGACGGCACACAATGAAAAAAATTAGATTAAAAGTTGTTTAATTACCTATTTTACACTGTGTTAAATAGTTTGTGATAATAATTTTGAATGTGAAATAAAATATTATTTACTACAAAGGCACGTTTATTAAGGGATTAGTTATTTCATTCGACCAATTTTTTATTAGTTAGTAAGTTATTTATTTTTTTGCTAGTTATTAATTGTTAGTTTGTTTTCTATAGTTATTAACTGTTAGTTTTTTCTTTTACATTAACTGTTATTTTTTGTGATTTCTTGTTAACTAGTTTTTTTGCTAATTATTAATTGTTATCTTAATTTTTGTTAGTTATCCTTTGTTAATTTGCTTTTTATACATTTGTTTTTTTAGTTATCTTTTGTTAATTAATTGCATTGCTTACTTTAATGATTAGTTCTTACAACATTTTTTAAAATTGTGTGTCATATACAATTTAAACACTTCCATCTTATTTTAAGATTGTCAGAGACAATACAATCGCCGACAAAGATGGTCACGCGGTTGAAGCGTGGAAAAATTATAAAAAGTATATTATATATATATATATATATATACACTTTAATTTAAACTTTACTCATAATAAAAAAAAGCATTATAATTTTTATTGTATCATTTCTAATATTTGGCGGCACATTTTAAGAATTTGGCGGCACATAAAAGTGCCGCAGCACAGTGGTCGAGAATCACTGTTTTAACCGTTTGACTTTTTGTATTATAGTTTTTGAATCGAATGAGGATTAATTCTATCAATTTATTTGCTGATTGTATTAACTTGATCCTTTAGCAACTGAAAAATAAATAAATAATATGTTAAAATGTATAGAACCGCTGCTGCTTTTGCAGCGAAGATCTTAATTTTACTTTAACGAGTGCCTACTGAGTATATTCGTGTATTTTGCAGACTACCTAGGTAGTTTGAGGGGGGAAAAAACATATTCTCGGTTCTTTAACGGATTAGCCTAGTTAATCTGCACATTACCTAAACAATTTATGGAATAACTGTTCTCTAAGAGCTTACAAATGTATTGCTGATCTAAATATTCAGCACAATTAATTTAATGACTTTAGAACATCGAATTTTATTTTCAAAATAGAATAAATAACTTACAGGTGAAGATGGTGGCCGGAATGGAAATTCTGGTAAAGATGAAGGGTGGAATTCGGCATTATTTTGTTTCGATTCTGCCATTTTCAACTTTTAAAAGATACGCTCCATTGTTGAGTGATCCTTAGGAAACCATATTTCTTCAAGAGGTTACAGTATTAAGCAGCCTAATAAGCATCAAATGAGTTTTGTATTCCAGTTTCTTCTTTCAAATTTTTCATATTAATGCATTCTGACAGCAATAAATTGAAGTACAGTTATTGTTGTTATCATTTTAGATAAGATTTCAATTGTTTTCTTTTTCACTTTAGAGATAACCTGGAGTTTGTATTGATTGATTTTACGATCTCAATGAAGTCTATTATTAATTCTAGCTCTTGTTTGATAGTAAGTTCTCTTGTTTAGCAATTATCTATTTTATTGCGTAAAAATCGCATGGAACTGCATTCAGTGTCTGAGTCGAATATATAATTGATTATTTTTGAAGCAGCAAAGTCGAACTAATGTTGTGAACTCTGAATGACAACATACAGTATTAAATTTTATGCACTCATCAGTCTAAAATACATATAAATATATACATTATATATAATATATATACTTTGGTATACATGGTACTTTCTTAAATTGTAGCCATGAATATAAATGCCTAAAAAAATTGAGATGAGATTTTCTTTAAAAATTATTTTATTCAGAACTTCTGCAGATGTATTTAATTTTTTATTTTCGTCAAAAAGATAACGAAATTTCATAATTGTAAAACACTTAATGTTTTTTTTTTACAATAAATAATAAGCATGGATTTAGATGCTTAAATTGAGATGAAAATGTTTTAAAAAATTATATTCAGTACTTTTACAGATAAATTTACTTTATTTTTGCCAAAACAACTGAATTTCGTAACTGGAGAGATAATTTGTTATCCGAGATTTTAATACTACTTAATTTTATTTTCAAGGTGCATAAGTGTTAGATTCGAATAAATATATTTGTAAAAAAAAAAAAAAATTCTATTTCGTTTAAAGATACGTTTTTAAATGCTTTACTTATACTAAACTGATTAAAAAAAACTTCTAAACTAAAGAATAATTTGATGATGAAAAGCAGAAGTGAAATAATAATCAGTAAATTATTTTGTTCTGTGGTAACGTTTTTGTTTTAGGAAAAAAGCTCAATAGAGATAAAAAAAAAAATCAGATACTATCATTATTAAAAATGAATTTTTACATGTCTTATCATTGGATAAAGGAATATTATAGTTGTGTGCAATTTTTTTTTCAATTCTCCCAAAAACTACCTAACACAATGTGAAATATATCAGAAATAAAATTAAAATTATTTAGCTTGAGCTTTTGACTATATAATTTTTGATGGTGAAAATCCAAGATCATAAAAAAAAGGTATGTTTATTATTTAAAGAAAGTATGTTTATGTAATATAACAATATGGTCTGCACTAATTAGCATTCTTGAAATAAACTAGATAGACACTTAAATGTGAAAATCCGATCATTAGAGCAAACATTATTAGGGGTATTTTTATATATTTATTATTTTCTTTTCACATTGTACAGAAAGAGCTGATAAACAATTTGCATGTACAGAAATGATCAAATGTAACTATCACACCTAAGCAATGATGTCACTGAAATATATAAATAGAAAGAATTTGATTTTATCTCTACTTTTGTTAATAACTCTACTTTTTGTTTCTGTTGGTTTGTTAATTTTTGTTTATTGTTGACTAGCAGCGATACTTTTAAAGTAAAATATTTTCACATTCTTCAGCACAAAATGAATTGCTTCCTTAACTTACCACTGAATTTCAATAACATTAAAATTCTTCAGTCAAAGATTTTTTTCTTCTTCGATAACTAGCATTTTATGAACGGTTACCCAGCAACGGACTTGTTTTGGAAGCAATCATCTCTAAACATCTCAGAGATTTATTTGTGTTACATAAGTATACAACTAATTTTGGTACGAAGAATGAATAAATTCTAAATGGCAACATGCCTCATCCTGATTGATATAATTTAAAAAAAAAACTATATACTTTGTGTTTATGATCTTCATCTGGAAAACTACAGTATAACAGATATTTTATTTATAATCTCACTATTCTGTAAAACACTTGATTCAGCAATACAAAAGACAAATTAAAAATAAGAAACTTTTATTTTTCTTAAAACATAACAATGTATAAATAAGTAATATCACATTGCACCTGGGCAAGACATAGATGCTTATGTCTTTTACAATGAATTAAATAAATAAAAAAGTGTATAAATAATATTTTAAATTTAAAAATACAGATAAAATGATTAAAAATAAAACAATAAATGACGGCAGACAAACAAGCTTTACAAAACAGAAATTGATGATCAATTCAATAAAATTAAAATTAGTACATGAGCATTAAAAAATCTGAGAATATGGTGTTAATGACTAGCATTATACTCAGACTCATTTATACAATTAAATTAATGAAACTGGAATTGAATTTTTCACAAAAGATGAAGCAACCCCAAAAGCAGAAACCCCTGAATCGATCTGCAACACAATGCAAAAGTCTAAAAAGCCCGTGATTAAATACTTATATTTATTCATTTTTTGTCTACAAGGCAAAATAAATCTGAGGATGTATTAATTCTGCTGCTGAGGTAGCAACTATAAATTATTATTAAATAAAGTAGTAGTTTGATTTTATAAATAAAGCAATGTATATAGCATATTTAATAATCTGATTCTTCGATTTTAGAAACATTAATTCCTGCAAAAACAGTCAATATCAAAGTATAAAAAAGAAATAAGGTATACAGAAAATGTACACTGAAACCATTTAAAAGAATGTTAATGATTTCAGATAGTTTACAAACTGTCAACTGACAGTTCGCAAAACTTTGCTTTTTATGATTGAGAAGAATTTATAAAGTTATTTTAAAATAAAAATCGAGCAATAAAAAAATGCAAACTTATCATAATACATAGATTGTAATAATTGCAAAGTACAAAAAGATTCCTTGGCATGAATACCATAAATCAACACAATTTCATGAAGACAAAAACATTTTCATAATATTACGTCACAATGACAGATAATCAGATAGGACCATCCATAGTTCAGATTATGATTTTTATCAGATAATAAATGAACTGTAAAATAAAAAAAAAAGGTTAAGTGATATTTTATTGATTTTGGGGTTTGATTATTTTATTAATTTTGGGGTTTGATTATTTTATTGATTCTTTACTTGTAACATTGCTGTTTTTCGAATCCATGAATATACCTATAAACTTTCACTAAATATGTTTTTTTTTAAAACTAGATTTTTAATTACCAAATTCAAAAAGCCACTTGACAAGAAATTATTTTTTAACTACATTTACAGTACCTTCTTTTGGTGCAAGGCAAGAATGAATCTTGAAATCGAAATTTCTACCATTTTTTTTTTACTAGATAATAAATTTTTTTCTGTAGCTCTGCTCCTGATGACAATGCACATTTCCATACTTTCTTGCTCACTAAAAGCAGAACTTATAACCATGTGATCAAGAAAGGGAATTTATGGGCAATTGAAATATCAACGACTTTCAGATAAACTAGATCGCTGAAATTTTAATTAGAGCTTTGTACTAGATGACAGTACAAGCTAACCAAATTTATTGCCTATTTTATTGTCCATAAACGGAATTTATTATCAAAGTACAGCCAAGAGAAATTTATTGCAAATTAAGTTGGACCACTTTCCATCTAGCCCGAGCACTTAAAACTGTACTGAAGTTCTGTCTCAAAAACAAGGCAAGTTTCAAATGTTTTCTGATCACTACAATTAGATCTTATCGTCATATTATCGCCAACGGGAAATTATCATAGGTAAAAATTATATCCACTACTTATTTTCAACAAGAGCTCTGCGCTGAATGACAGTACGGGTTCCAATTATTTCATAGTCATAAACGGAATCAGTCGCCATAGTACCGTCAAAAGAAATTTATTGCAAATTAAAATGATGTATAGAAAGCTTTATGATTTATAGAAAGCTCAGTTATTGTACCAACTGCAGGTTGCATATCTGAAAACATTTTGAAAATTCTAAATTAATGACACAAAACTTATTTTCATCAAAAATGACTTATTGCTAATGCTGCATTGTTAATAAATTTAAATTGCATTCAAAATATCATTGTACACCTCAAAATTAAACATGAACTATGCAAACACTAAAAATATTTATTACAAATATTATTACTATTTTTTGTCAAAAATTAGTATTGACAGGCATTAGCTTGAAAAAAGATGAGGAACACACATTAAAATACATAAAATAGGATAAAAAAATGTATATGAAAGACAATTAAGATGAGTGCTGATATATTTTCTTGAGAAATCTTCAGAGGAAGGCATTGGCTCACATTGGGCTGTCTGGCCAACTATTATGATGAAGCAGATATATTTTTATTGAAAAAGTTTAAGCATGAATTTAAATACTATGGATTATTAATTAGAGGACTATGAATAAGAGGATCAACAGGGTCAGATAATATTGCATAGTATTAGAAACATATACAGTTTAGCTTGGAAAACAGAATATTAAAAATAAATTTTTTTTTATTTTGATTATAGCAAATTGCTACTTAAAATATCGATGATTTGTGTAGAAAAACGGGCTGTAGAAACTTCGGTTCAATTGGCAGAACTCATAATTATAAAAAAATTATCCTATAGAAAAGCAATTTTATAAAAACCAGTTTGCCTTAATTGTTATCCGAGGATAAATAAAAAGCTTTATTCATTTAGTTTGTATACATTTTGTAAAGAAAATGGAAAATCATCAATGAAGTGTTAATTTTAAAATTATGAACACTTTTTCTTTTTAGAAATTTTATAGTTTTAAATTTTTTATAGAAATTTAAAATAATTTATATTTTTTTAATTTCAGTTCAAATGAACATAACTTCAGTTTAATTGTCACAACATATAACTATACAAAAATAAATTATATTAATAACAAAAGTAAAGCAATTTTGCAAAATCTAGTTTGCCAATACTTAGGCTCAATCTTTTTCAGAAAATAAATATAAAGCTTTATTTAAATAGTTTGAATGCATTTTGTGAAGTTTAAAATGGAAAATAGTCAAATGAAGTGGTAATTTTAAAATTATCAACACTTTCTCTCTTAACCTATAGAAATTTCATTTTTTAGAATTGTTTATAGGAATTTGAAATAATTTATCTTTTTTTAATTTTAGTTCAAATGAGTATAACTTTGGTTGAAAACACATAATTCGATAAATAATATATTAGTGAATGAGCCCCAATTAAGCCACTTTGAAACATTATAATTTCCATCAATTGGCCTAATTCTTTATCAATTGATGTTAAAGTTTTAACTAATTTCATACATTTTGAGAAGTGCATCAAAAAGTTCAAATAAGTATAACTCTGAAAACATATAATTCGACAAAAATAAATCAGTGAATGAGTCCCAACTAAGCCACTTTGAAACATTATAATTGACATCATTTGACCTAATTCTTTATTAATTGATGTTGTTAAAGTTTTATTTAACTAATTTCATACATTTTGAGAAGTGCATCAAAAGTTTTTGGCAGAGTAATTATTTTTCAACGTCTTATAGATAATTTTTTTAAAAAAAAATGCTTTAAAAGGAAATAAATAAACAGTATAAAGAAAATAAATAAACAGTAAAATTGTGGATACTTTAAGGAAAAATTTCACATCTGTATGTAGTTTTAGATACATTCATTTGAAGTCAACATTTTGCCAACAAACTTCAAGATGAACATGTAGGCATTTACTTAATGGATAAAAATAGTGTAGTACATAAAAGTATTCAGCACTATTAAAGTACCACAAGATAGGTTTTTTTGGCATATAAATTGAGGATTAGTAACAAGGATGTTTACATAATACCCATCATTTTACCAATACCATTTCAATTGTAGTTTGTCTTCGGTATAAAACTGGTAAGAAATTCTTCAAATATGCTCCACTTTCAACAATAAACTATGGAGCACAACAGAACTTTCATCCTTGATATACCATTCAGCATCACTACTATCATCAAAACATTCTGGAGATCCATGCTGTGGATGCTCAGTTCCAAAAGAACCAGGTCGAATAAAAACTTTAAATGAAGCTTTTGCCTGGTATTTTTCTTTGGTTTTAGAATCTAAAAACCTATAAAGAAAAAGGCATACTTATATTCAGTGTGTAAAAGATTTTTAAAATTAGATCTATAAGATAGAAATCAGCAAAAAATTATTTTCTTATTATCGAACAATAGCTTTAAAAACATCTTTGTAGTGATTTGCATATTTGAAGCTCTGTAAAATTCTTCTAAATCGTAAAGATTTCTTCTAATTTGAAGGTTTCTTCTATACCCGAAGGTTCTTTCCAACCTTCATCAAATCTAAAGGTAACTCAAGAGAGAATATAGTTAACCCGTCTTATATACTAGTAAATTTATGTTTAATAATCATAGTGGTAGTTACGCCACACACATATTATTAAATTTTTTTATTTATATTTTGTAGATTAGTAAATTCAAATTAAATATTTTTAAAAATAATAATAGTTTAACGTCAGCAATAATAATAATGAATAAAGTATTTTAGTAGTTTTCAGTACTTTATAGAATGAATAAAAAATTACTTTTTTTAAGAGTAATTTTCGTAAAACAAATTTTTTTATTTATATTTTGTAGATTAGTAAATTCAAATTGAATATTTTTAAGAATAATAATAGTTTAAGGTCTGCATTAATAATTATGAATAAAGTATTTTAGTAGTTTTTAGCACTTTATCAAATAAATAAAAAATTACTTCTAAAAGTAAGTAACTAATGAGATAAAACAGTATTCCCAATCAATTTCAGAAAAAAAATTCCTGGACTTTTCCAGTTAAATCAAGAAAATTTTAATGAAAATCCAGATTATATTTTATCTATAACATGTAATTTTTATCAGAAAACTTTGATTCTTTTATTTCTAATGTCAAATATTAGATTCTTTGAGAAAACAGTATCCTTGAATGAGAATAAAAATATGGAAGTTTCACAAATATGTGAAATTTTAACAACAAATAATTTAAGATGTTAGAAGTTATTTAACTTGAATCTCAACAATTGAGTACTGTTACTGACAATTCTAAGACAGAATCATTTTCCAGGAATGATGTAAGAATTTTCCACTTTTTTTGTAACAATTACAACTTTTCCTGACTATTCCTTACTTTTTAGAGTGAAAATAAAATTCTCTGACAATTCCAGGTTTGTCTGTTGTCCTTCACCCATGGGAGCCTTGTAAATATATTTAAAATATAAATCGATAAACTTGTAAATCAAAGTTGTTTTTATATGTTTCATAATTAAAAAATAACAATATTTTTTTTTTTCATTTTTATTTTTTTATTTCCAATGGCAGGCCAATTCAAAAGAACAAAAAGGATAAAATAACAAGAAAAACAAGGCAAAAAGAGATAAATAGAATTGAATGCATAGTGACATGCTTAGCCCATATGGGCCCTAGCCTCCCAGTAGCGTCCACACATAGTAGTGGAGATGAGCACAGGACAGACGGAAATATGGGGCAAGTCCCTGTCCTCCCCAAGGTGACAGAGCTTTCATTTAGGACAGTCAAAAATGTTTATGCTAAAAAGGTGTTTGGCCAGACAGTCATGGCCCGTTACAAGTCTAAAGAGAATGACTGCCTTAAACCTGGGCTGATTTGGGATAGTTAAAATATGGTTGAACCAGGTTTTGTGTATATTGCTTTTACGGAAATTCTCTGAGAGCATGTTCCGGAATTTGTTTCGAGCCAGCAATTCAAATGAGTGTAGAGAGATGGAGCAACGAGATGCTTGGGCAACAGTTGTTCCTTTCTTGGTCAAGAAATCAGCTTTTTCATTACCCCAAATCCCACAAACACAAAGCATACAAATCCCACAACCCGCAAAAATAACAATATAAAGCAATACATATTATAGACACATAAGTTCATCAGAAAGTATTTAACTATCGTAAATTTTTTTAAAACTTAATTATTGAGAAAAAAAACTTACTCAAAAGCTTTAGCAAACTTGGATGATCCAGCATGCACTATTGATGGCGAAATCATTACATAATTGTTATCAAACTTAACACTTTTTCCTGGTGATTTCTTTTCACTTTTAAGACTAGAACACACTGAAAATTAAATAAAGGTATTAATAATAAAAAAAAATTAATGAAATGTTTTTGAGTATAGAATGATTAAAGTGAATTTTAAGATTTTGTAAATAAATTTCAAAAACAGCATAATTTGAGGTAAAAAGTTAGATATAGAAAGCATTGATATAAAAAGCTTTGTATTAAAAATGATTTAAGGTTTAAGGGTCAAAAATGAGTTATAACTTCTAAAGATATAACTCAAATGCATGCATTGTTGAGTAGAGTTTGTCAATATTCATTTAGATGTAATTTTCATACCTCAGATTTCCATTTTACTCTTCAATTTTATATTAAGTTTAAATACTTATTGCAAATTTTTTGTTAAAACTATTAGTTTTTCTTCACGCTATTATAAAAAGAAAATCCCTTTAAAAATCAATAGATTGAATTATTTATTATAACTGCATGAACAATGAACATAATAGACTTCTGTAAATATATCAGTGATAAATCTAGAGAGAGTGACACAACAACCCTTTTATATATCCTGAATACATTTTGATTCAGGTTGAATGAATAATTTATTATGATTAATTATTAATTAATTATCAGGACATTGATTTTTAATTATTCCAAAATATTGACAACAGCTGCAACTGCTTAGGGAGTAGGTTTTGCATCCTGAAAAATAAAAATAAAACAAGCTTCACTTGCAAAAAAACATTAAGTTGACTTCTCTAGATTGTCCTGGGAAAGACCAAGCACACCCCTTTTCATGCTAACAATAATGCTAATTTTATTTAATTTTGGCCACACTGTAAAATTGTGGGAAAAAAAGGTTCATAAAAAATTGAGTACAATATATTTTATTAGCAAGTTTTTTAAAACTTTATCGAATTCTAATTAACCAGTATGAAGAGCAGAAAAATTGAAAAATAATGTGGAATAATGATTTAGGTTAAATATTCGACCAAAATTTCCAGAGGGTTTGATTCACATTAATAACGTGTCAGTTATAAATTAGCGAAAATTTACGAATTTAATCTCTGTTTTAAGTTCACTCCTGGATTTTAAATTTCACTCCTCAAAGATTAATAGAGGCGAGAAATTACTCACTTAAGTTTTTTTTTTTATATATAACACTGGTTGTGAGGTGACAGTATGTAGCAACAACGAGAAGAATGGAACTTCCAACTTTCTAGAATGCACTGCAGTGTGTTAAATCTATCAGTTAAAGATGTTCCGCGATAGGCCTATCTGCTTTATGAAGCATCACTACAACACTGACCCTATAGAGAGCAGGGTGAAGGAATGGTTCAGCGTGAAGCCATGCCGGTTTATATGGTCGTGTGTTGCTAGTGAAGTTCTTTGCCCTAACACAGGAAACTTGAGTAACATTTGAACTGTTGAATGTAGCTTAGTTTGTTAAACTAGCAATGCTATCTAATGCAAAAGATGAACTGTACTACAGTTTGTTGTTGGTGTCACAGGAGTCGTATGTTGTTGCAAGAGAGATGCATGGTGCTGCCATCTATTACTGTACAAGAAAATTACATGTTTCTTTAATTAAGGTTCATCAACAGAAGTAAGAGTATGTTAGGACAGCATGCTGAAGGGCAGAAATCCTAATTACACAGCATTGTGTTTTTTCTCTCGGCTAAAAATGATTGAACGGCGATCCACTAATTGTTTTACGAAATATAGCTAAGTTGGTTACTTTAATCCTGCATTTATTACTAGTTGTAGCATTTTTAGTAAAGAAAATAGAAACAAAAGTAAATTAAATACAAGTATGAAAGGATAATTTTTTTTTTTTATCATTCTTTGATAAAATTTTTTATGAATTCCCAACAATATTGCAAGCAATTCTTTTTTTTTTAAATAAAAAAAGAAAATCTAAAAACATTGAAAATCGTTTAGGTTAAATATTGCTTTGAATATGTTTAGAAAACATATTTAATTCTTCTACTTAAGAGCCTGAGATGTCAATTACTAGCAAAGATCCAGAAAAACTGGTCAGACAACAGTTAATCCACAGTTATTTTCACAATTCACCATTTATTTACTGAATCTGAAGAGAGGAATGGATTGTAAGAAGCTGCCAAAGCAAGGAATAAAACTCTAGGTCTATAATTTTATGACCAAATTGTTGCCCACTCCCACTATACCACCATTCTGAAAAAGAAAAAAAAAAGATATTAGCTTATTATAAATGAAGAACATACCTGAAGGAAGGATTGATCCTTGCTCTAAAACTTTTCTTAAAGTTCTAAAATTAACAGCATAGTAACCAACACGCCATTGATCTAATTCATTCACTTCATTTTTAGAACTGCATCTAAAAATATTCAACATTGATTATGAGTTTAGAAATTCTTACAGTAAGTAAGAAAAAATCAGTAAAAGAAATTTGAATGACACTTTTTCTTACACTAATGGGAAACAACACCAACCAAATGGTTGTGTACAGTAGTTAAGACAGTCTTTAAGGGATGTTTCTTCCTGTTCTATGTTATGGCATGTTTTACAATAACAAACAATTCCAGATGGCACAAAATATGTATCTAAAAATAATAATTAGATAAAATTTTGAAAACAATTTTAAAAAAAGATTATCTTAAATTATCTTAATTCTTTCAAAGTCAAAATAGTAAAAAAGAAAATTAACATTATTAGCATATAATTTAGTTGAAGGAGAAAAAAAGTTAGTGAATTTCATAAATATTGTGAATTAAAAGACAATTAGATTTTTTTTTGATAACAAATTTTTAAATAAATTAATTTACCATATAATCGTAAGTTCATCTTTAGAATAGCACAAATCTTTTGCATCTCACATATGTTTGATGACGGACTAGAGTTAAGAGATTTTTGAACACCTTGTTCTAAAAAAGAATAAATATAATATTGATACACATACATAAAAAACTCAAAATTAGATTGTGTTGTGTGAAGCAAAGTATTTAAGGGTAGAAATGGTGAATAGGAAGCAAGTGATATACTTTTTAAATAATTTTTTGATATTAATAGTATACATTACAACAATATTATTGAAATAAAATTTTGTATGTTTGTTTTATTTGACTGAATAAAATAAAAACTATTGTCCAAATAGGAACAAATATAGTAGCTAAACACATATCCTAATATAAACTGAACAATTGTGCATTTTTAATGCAAATAAAATATATTATAATAATATTATCAAAATTTATTAGACTTCTATTACGATAGAAGAAAAAATAGTAATAAATTTTTACTTAATATTTTACAGACATAAAATTTTTTATGTTACATTTCGTCTTGTCACAGGAAGAGTAGTAAAGCAAATTCGACTAAACTTAATGGCTACTCTCATAACAAAATAGAAAAAGTAAATAGAATATCAAATGGTTACATTGGGTTTTTCTAGAGAAGAAAAAAACTATTTAGTTAATTCAGAATTTCTTTTAGAATAATATATATTATGACCAATGTTTTATTTTTGAAAAAGTAAAATCATCATCAATTTTACTTCATGTTGCTCTCTTAAATAAGCAAAATTATAAGTTCGTTTCTATTCTATGAATTCTATTCAGATTATGAATTAACATTGAAAAAATAGCTCAAATATTCAACAGCCATGTCAGATCTAAAACAAGCTGTTGTAATATGGTTTTCTTTAATGACTCATGACAAAAGTTATTTCAAAAATGCAGTCCATATTATCTGATTAGGAAAAAATAGAAAAATTTTTTTACTTTACATTTTACATTGATAATTTTTTTTCTTTTCTTCTATAAAGCTGTAGCTTAAACGATGGAATTTTAAGTGCAGTCTTACCACAGTTCAATGAACAAAGAAAATATAAATAATATATGTACATAAAATCTAAATAAACTTGTCACTAAGGTATTATTGCTTTATTTGCATCAAAATGATTTACAATTAAAATTATTGCTAAAATTATTGATCGAGTGGCAAACCAACTTTACAATGCAGAAGTTTTATTTCTTAACATTAACAACATTTTTTAAGAAACATTTAAAAGTTAAAAAATACCAGAACTTTCAGAACATTTTTATAAATTATTATCTGTACTTATCAAAGAAACTTTTTATCCTTTTATTATCTAGAGGAACAAAATTGTGAAAGATTAAACTAGTACATTGCTAAGTCTTCAAAAATTACAAATATAACATGAAAATTATAATTAGTATTAATTAAATTAGAAAATTATTAAAAATTTTAAACTTTTTTTCCTCACAACAGTTTTAAAAAGTAGATCAAATCTTTTAAACATACCATACAAAGATTGAATTCATTTTAGTTTTAATCACTTATTTTTTTTTAAAAGAAAAAATCTGAAATTCATACAATAATTAATTTGGTTTCATTTTTATCAGTTTTCAATTTTTTAAACAAAGCATTACAATTGCAAAATGGTTTGAAAATAAAAAGTACCTACAAACCTACATTTGAAAAAACAATAAATATGTTAAATTATACAGATTGTAAATTTGAATAGGACTGTTCTATAATTTTAAGAAATAAAAATTTTGATTACAAATGACAATCTAAAAAATTATAATAAAAATTAAAAAATTTTCAAACCTTTATATCTTACAAGAAATAATCTTATAAGAATAGTGTTTAAACAAGATTTGTGTATTTTCATATATTTTTTCACTTTCATATATAACATGATACTTTTAAGAAGATACAAAAATTCATAAATGCTTTTACCATTATTTTGAGCATCAACAGACTTTTTATCCTCTACATTAGATAATTCAACTGGTACATAAGGATCAGATGATATTGAGACCTAAATAGCATTTACGAAATATTACTAATTGTAAACACTAAAATAATTCATTTTACAATCAATGAAAGATACGTTTCATATATATATATATAAAACTAAGGGAATATATGCCTGATATATATATTTAACTAATGCTTTATACATATTTTTAGCTAAGGAAGAATGCCTAAAAATAAGAGGTTACTACTAAAAAGTTATTACTACTATTTTTTGAAGTTTTTTCTTCAATTTTTTCACTTCTTTTTTAAGGTTTAACTATATACACTACTATTTAATAAAACCATAGTTTTTAAGCTTACATAAAAATTCAGCAGTAAAAATACAAAATAATGTTTTTTTAATTTAAAAGGAGGCGTAAGAAATCTTTTTATTTAAACTAAGTCAGTTCTTTGAATCATATGTGCTCACTTTTAATTATTATTGAAATAAGGATAAACCATATGTCTATGGAACAGCATATAATGCCTAAAAAGTATAGTATTTCATTTTTTTTTTATTCTGTTGCCATAGCAAACACAATTAAAATGAAGTAAAAGATATTTCCTCTTATTTTTCATTCTATTCTAAAAGAAATGTATATTTTATTGACTCACTATTCATTTTTAGTGAATTAAAGATAAACCATAGGTACTTACTTGTTTACATTTTCCATATACATCAATAACAGCATAAACAGGAACAGTTATATCTACAGCCGCAATGCCAAAATCCTTATTGTTTAAGTATACATGAAGGCAGTGCTTTGAGTCAAGTAGTACACCAATTTTATAACCTTTCTGAATATCATTTAAATCTGGACAGAATTCTGATCTAACCTAAATAAGGATAGAGTTTAGTAGTAGAATTTATATTCTTAATAATAAAATTTAAGTTGAATTTTTCAGCAAAAGTGATTATTTTTAATGTCAGATTATAGGAAGAATTAAATGAGACAATAAATAGAACTTATATTGAAAACTTGAAGCGAAAGTTTTCTGATTTTTAAAGGCTTGCTTTCATACAGGTATATGATCAATTATAAATAATAACTATAATAATAATAACTATAAATGTTCAACTAATAGTTTTAAAATAATAATAAAATAAAAGCTTTTTAAAAGCTATCAACATTATTAATTTGAAAGTTTATTCAAATTATTAATAATAATTTACAGACAAATTAGCTTTTTTATATCATGACATTTATTTTAAAAAAAAATAGTTTAAACTATTTTGTGAAGTTAAATGTATGCAGATAAAAAAAAATGATGTATTTCATTTTTTTTAATACAGTGGGTGATCGGTTAACGAACATAATCAGTTCCAGGACTATGTTCGCTATCCGAATTGTTCGCTAACCGATCATCGATTCACCATAGACTTCTATGTGAAATCGATTAATTCGTTCTGGAGATCCTAAAAATTAAATTTTAAAAAATGTATCATTTCTTAGTAAGTTTTTAAAAAAAATAATACATACATATAGTCTTGCATATTAATCAGTCCTTTTCATTTTTTGCATGTACAAAGAACATGTCCAATGTCGATTGCTTTTTTCTCTTTTTCAGGATTGATTTTAGTCATAATAATAATTATTGAATGACCTTTAAATTCATTGTTAATTCAAGTTTCATTTAGTAATTATCAACACTAAGCACGCTTTAAACATTTCTCCTTTCAGTGATCTTATTTTGTGTGCAAAATGATAACAAATGTTTAATATTAATTTTTTTTCAGGCCGAGAAGTGTTCGTTAGAATTCGTTTTGTTCATTATCCGAATGTGTTCGTTGTCCGAACACAAAAAATCTTTCCTCAAAGTGTTCGTTATCCGAACACAAAAAGCTTTCATGAAAGTGTTCGTTAACCGATTTGTTCGTTAACCGATCTGTTCGTTAACCAATCACCCACTGTATGTAAAAAATATCATATTTTGCCACATCTGAGGTACAGTAAAAAAAAATTATATCATACTTGCATTTCAAATAAATAGAATACAAAAAATTCTGACGATATATATATATATATTTTCAGACAAAAATTTGCAAAATTATAACTGAAAATCTGCAGAAATTAATGTTGCTGACAGTCCTAAAACATATGGTGTAAGTATATAATTCTTAAAGCTTGTTTCACCACTATAAGATTATTATTATGTTGCCTAGACATAAAATTTTGCAACAGTTTTTTGATTCAGTTCTTATCAGGTTAATTCATACAATACTTATCTTTAAAATTAATTTTAAAAATTAAAGAATTTAATATTTATCAGTACCGGCAATCCATTATGAAAAACACAATGACCAGATATTATCCACGTGTTGGATTTCAAATGCAATGCAGACGTCGGAAGTTTAATTTGATCAGGGTTCAGATCAGTTACGCCAATTTGAATACAGCCAGAATAATCAGGCTCAATTTCGTCAATTTGTACCTGTAAAAAATTGTATCAAAAAAACTTTTTTTAAATATTTTTTTTTTCCTTTTGATAATATTACAAGAAAAATAATACTACAACATACTTGAAAAAGTTCTTCATTTTCTAATGGCTTGCATGAGAATAACACTCCATCATTATAGCCAGCTATTCTTACTGCTGACAAATTATCATTTTTTAATTCCACATTTTTGCAATGGATTTTATGAAACAAAGTTAATGCAGAATTAGCATTCACAGGAGTGATACTCTGAAAAAGTATATCAGTTAACAATTAGTCATTTGGTCAAAAAAATACTTAAAAAAAATAGTTATGAATAGTAATGTCCTTTTAAGTAATAAGTGCTCCTTCATAGGTTGTTTTAAAATGTCCTTACTTAACTCTCAATTGGAATTATTTTTCTACTACACAATTCGATGATTTAATATTGTTTAAAATTGAATTTTGGTTCGTTATTAAATATATATAGAACTTCGTATTTTTATTTTAAATGTTTCAGTGATTTAAATAATTTTGAAATATTTAGAAAATTTAATTTTATAATAATCCTCTTAGTTTCTCATTAAAATTTTTTTTAGACTTTTAAACTGGATAAAAATTAATAAGCTTTACAAAGTGCTTAGTTAAAAGTTTCGAAACAACTTATCTCCATCACTTATATAACTTATCTCTATTAATTTTTTCTTATAATAATAATAAATACGTATATGATCCTCAATTCCTCCTTATGAAATTTCAAGAGAAAAAACTTATATATATATATATATATATATATCGAAAATAAAATAATACATTTTATGTATGTCTTTATGAGGAGTTAATAAGTCGTAAATTGGCAATTAATAAAAAAACTTTCGTGGGAGATGGATTCTGGGATGTATTCGGGACATTTCTGAAATTACAGCAAGTCTAAATTTTTATGTTTTATTTTTTTTTAAACTAAAAGACCATGGAAAAATCTCTCATTTACAACCACTTACTATAAAACGTTAAAAATGCCGTACTGCACGCAAAAAAAGAGATAATTTTGAATAGACTTAGACTTAGAGGTTGGGCAGCTCTGACGAGCAGGGCACATCGACCAGAGGTCTATTGTACCCAAACCCTAAAATCATGATTAGCATGAAAGCCTTATGGCTGAAATAAAATTCAGCAAGCACCTTACAGGAACATCTTGCAGTTCCCAGGCATTGATGATATGCTGCCCTAAATGCTTAAATCTTTGAGCAGAATAGACCTCACAATCACAGAGTATGTGTCGTGATGTCTCTTCTTCTAGATGACATCCCCGACAAAGAGAATTGGGTTCTATTCCCATAATGTTTAGGTGTCTCCTGAGGATACAGTGACCAGTAAGAATACCTATGATCTTCCTTATACTGTTTCTATTAAGCTTTAAAAGCGCCTTTTGACGTACACTAGGACAGTCTCGATTCAGCTCCTTAGCTTGTCTCTGACCGTCAGCAGCGCGCCACTGCTCATGGGTGATCTTGCCGTAGAGCTTGAATATGGTTGCCCTAAATGAGGAGGGAGAAATTCCCAGCGCAGGTTCAGGGTGTCAGACTATGGATTTCAATGAACAAGGTTCGAGTAAGAGTCAGAGATCACGAGTTCGAAAAACCTCTGAAAGAGGGAGTTCGAACATTTAAAAATAATTCAAAGACAGAATTTGCATAGTATTAATTTTGAGTGTGTAAGTACTCTCATTATGCAAGTGTTACTTTGTATATATATATATAACAAATCAAGATTGTTTTTGGAGTTCTGTTTCTTTTGATTTTCAAGACTGTATGTATTGAATTCATGTTATGGAGAGGATTGTTTCTCCTTTATGATGTTTAAGTTAAGTTATGATTTTACTTGCTTAATAAAATTTATGATTAGTTAAAAGATGACTTTTTCATTATGCTTGCTGGGCATTTTCCACAACGCACTAAACTCTGCCAGCAAGGTTATGGGCCATACCTGCCCAGCTTAGTTAAGCTTTTGTCGTCTTTGGAAGCAAGTTTATTATAACGCTACTGGGGCCGTTTAGATAGATTGGAGATGGCCGAAAATGACAGCAGTTCCATATTGGGATTTACAAAGCTAAACAGTTTCAATTACAGTAGATGGAAAATAAATATGAAAGTATTACTCATCGATAAAGGCTCTTGGGAATTTGTTGGTGGTACAGAGAAGCCATTACCAACTGATGCAACAGACAGAGACTTACGCTCTTATGAAATGCGAAAAGCTAGAAGTTACTCTACTATATTCCAAGGAATTGATGAGCAGTTTCAACCGCTGATAGCCGACACAGAGGACGGAAAGACAGCGTGGACTATTTTGAAGGAAAACTTTGAACCTACCTCCCGAGCACGGTTAGCCGGACTTATTGATGAATTCTTTGAATTGAAGTTTGATCCAGAGAAGGAGACTATTGGCATTTTCTGCAAGTTAGTAAATGAAAAAAGGAAACAGATTCATGACGCAGGTTTTGAAATGCCAGAAAAGCTCACATGTTTCCAATTAATTAGAAGATTGCCAGCAGATTATGACAACTTAGTTCAAATGCTTTATCGACTAGAAGATAAAGATTTTTCGATTTCTAATGTTGAAAAGGAGCTCCTAATCGAATCTGGAAGGATACAACAAAAGCAGAAAGACAGAGGAGAGGACATAGTCGCCGATGCTTATACTACTTCATCTACTAGAAAGCAAGCCTATCGGAAGTTGAATGGAAATAAAAGCAGTGGTCGCGTCCTGGGCAATGATACAACAACAACAATTATGTGTTCCTACTGCAATAAGAAAGGACATAGTGCAGAAGGATGTTTCCTGAAGAAGAAAACCACGAAACGGAATTCTAAAACTCAAGATTCCAAGGAAACTTTTTACAGTGATTTGACTACGATAAGAGTTGCTGAAATTCGCCGAAGGAAAGACAAGCAGTTTGTTGAATTCCTGATTGACACTGCCAGCACAGCTCACTTCTGTACACAAAGAGACTACTTTAGTAACTTCAAGACTTTGAATCCTAGTCAAGTACTTGTTGGAGATAAAAATAGTAAGTCTGATATTTTTGGTATTGGTGATATACATTTTAATGTTAAAGATAGAGATAAATTTGTTCCCATAAAATTAGAAAATGTATATTTTGCACCCAATATGCGTAGAAATTTAATAAGCGGTTCGAATATGGATTTAGCAGGGATTACTGTAAAATGGGGCAACAACAAAATGACTGTACTTGGTAAAAACCATAATTATTTATTTACAGTACCTAGAATTGATAAATTGTATATACTTAAAGGATATGTTGAAAAAGTGGTAGTAACTAAAGAATTAGCATTTAGTACAGGTCTAGATAGGGAATTGGTTCATAGACGATTTTGCCACTTAAATATAGGAATGTTAAATCATATGAGTCAAAACAATGTTGTGAATGGTTTAGATAATTTGTGTGGTAAAATTGATTCTTGTAATACTTGTAAAATAACTAAATCGACTAGAACTAGTTTTAAAGTAAATCACGGTATAATGACTAAAAGTGTATTAGAGAAAGTACATATGGATGTTTGGGGTAAAAGTCCCGTAAATTCAGTTGGCGGAGCTGAATATTTCGTATCTGTAATAGATGATTTTTCTCGTTATGTTGAAATTTTTACTATAAAACATAAACATGAAGTTTTTAATTGCTTTAAACTGTATTTAGCAAAATATGAAAGACAGTTAAATGTTAAACTTAAATCTGTAAGGTGTGATAACGGCATGGAATTTTGTAATGTAAAATTTCAAGATTTTCTTAGTGAATTAGGTATACGTATGGAGAGAACTTCAGTATACACTCCAGAACAAAATGGGGTAGCCGAATCTTATAACAGAGTAGCTGGAGAGGGAATACGCTCAATGTTAGCCGATAGTGGTTTAAAAGGTAGATTTTGGGCAGAAGCACTGCATTGTTTTGTTCACGTAAAGAATCGTAGTGAACACAAACTACTGGAAGGTAAAACACCGTTTGAAATTTTCTATGGTTATAAACCGTCAGTTAAACATTTCAAAGTATTTGGATCTTTAGCGTATGCTCATATCCCTAAAGTTCAGCGAAACAAACTACAACCAAATGCAAAAGTAGGAATTGTAACTGGATATGCAGTCAGTACTAAAGGTTATAGAATTTACTTGCCTAAAGATAGGAAAACTATAGAAACTATACACGTAAAAATTGATGAAAGTAAAAACGGAGTTAAAACACTATTTGGTAAACCTAGTAATGAAAACTTTTTATTTATAAATCTGAATTCAGACATCAATTTTGATGATAACAATGAAAATGAAATAGATAAGGTTCATGCTAAAACTCCCGATTTAAAATTAAAACCTTTAAAAATAACAGAATGGACTAGAGTTGAGAGACCGCGTAATAAAAGTAGCAGAACAGATGTTTACTATTACCCTCCAGGCGATAAAACTAGATTAAGATCAAACAACCAAGCTAAAGAATATTGTGATAAAAACCAAATTGAGTATGATCATTCTAAATTTTATTTTAAAGCTTTAAGCAAAACTCAAAATTTAACTTCTTCCCATAGTGACACTGATAGCGAAAGTGAAGATTCGCCATCTAATTCTTTTGTAGATAATCAAATAAGTGATATATTTGAAGGTGAGGTATATAATGTAGAAATACCGAAAAACTTTTCTGATGCACAAAAACTACCAGAAAGAAATCAGTGGAATAAGGCAATGGAAAAAGAGTTAAATATTATGAACGAAAGAAAGGTATGGGAAATAGTTGATAAACCTCCCAATGCTAAAGTAATAGGAAATAGGTGGGTTTATGCAGTCAAAAGAGATGAAAACAATAATGTTAAACAATACAAAGCTAGACTTGTAGCACAAGGCTTTAGACAACAGCATGGTGTTGACTTTCTTGATGTATTTTCACCAGTTGTGAATTTTTCAGTTATTAGATTACTATTTATTATTCTTGTGTCTATGTTATGTTGGAAATATGCACAGCTAGATGTGAAAGCTGCATATTTGTATGGAAATCCTAGTGAGGTAATTTATATGAAGCAACCTCCAGGCTTTGAAATTGAAGGTGAAATGAATAAAGTATGTTTACTTAAAAAGTCGATATATGGACTTAAACAATCAGGTAGAGAATGGAATGCTGAGTTAGATGCTATATTAAAATCGATTGGTTTCGAAAAATTTAAATGTTGTAATTGTGTGTATAAAATGAATAACATTATTTTATTAGTATACGTTGATGACATGGAGTTATATTGTAAGACTAAAACTATTTTAGATGAAACTATTAAGTTGATTAAGAGTAAACTTGATATTCAAAATTTAGGAAAAGTCAAATATTTGTTAGGTGTTAACTTTGAGAACAAAAACGGTAATTTGTATTTACATCAAAAAACTTATATTGAAAAATTATGTAAACGATTTAATGAATTACCTAAAACTCATGTTACGTTACCAATTAAAGTAGGTTTTAAATTGCCAAATAAAGTAAATGAAATTGTTGAAAATAAAATAATGAAGAAATTTCCTTATCGTACATTGATAGGGTGCTTATCTTTTATAGCAAATCGTAGCAGACCAGATATTTCATATGCTGTGAACGTTATGTCACAATTCTCGAATTGCTATAATTACCAACATTGGACTGTAGTTGTAGATTTAATGAATTATGTAATAAATACTAAGGAACATAAACTTTGTTTATCAAATCTTAATAATTCTTCTTTGATAGCTTATTCAGATGCAAATTGGGGTTGTCATTTAACAAACAGATTTTCTACATCAGGTTATTTGATATGCTTAGCAGGTATTCCTTTTAGTTGGAAATGTAGCAAACAAAAATGTATTGCATTAAGTAGCATGGAATCAGAATTTATAGCATTAACCGATACGGTTAAAGAACTTTTATGGTTCACAAACATATGTAATGAGTTAAACATAATATCAAAATTTGAAAAACCTGTTTTGTATTGTGACAATCAATCTGCAATTTATTATTGTAAAAATAATGTTGAAAATTTAAAGACGAAGCATATTGATATTAGATTTCATTTTGTGAGAAATTTGCTTAATGAGGGAAAATTCGAAATTAAGTATATTAAAAGTAAAAGTAATTTGGCTGATTTTTTGACTAAGGCTTTAACTAAGACTGAATTAAATAAAATTAAAGGAATTTATTTTGAAATGTTCGATGGGGCCGCATGTCAGACTATGGATTTCAATGAACAAGGTTCGAGTAAGAGTCAGAGATCACGAGTTCGAAAAACCTCTGAAAGAGGGAGTTCGAACATTTAAAAATAATTCAAAGACAGAATTTGCATAGTATTAATTTTGAGTGTGTAAGTACTCTCATTATGCAAGTGTTACTTTGTATATATATATATAACAAATCAAGATTGTTTTTGGAGTTCTGTTTCTTTTGATTTTCAAGACTGTATGTATTGAATTCATGTTATGGAGAGGATTGTTTCTCCTTTATGATGTTTAAGTTAAGTTATGATTTTACTTGCTTAATAAAATTTATGATTAGTTAAAAGATGACTTTTTCATTATGCTTGCTGGGCATTTTCCACAACGCACTAAACTCTGCCAGCACAGGGCCCCAGAAAATTGCACTAGAGCCAGCCCGTGCTGCTTCGTCAGCTAGCTCATTTCCACCGATACCCATATGTCCTGGTACCCAATGCAGGGATACCTTGTTATGAGCGGACAGGTCACAGAGGACCGAGAAGCATTCCCACACTAACAAAGAGGTGAATTTACACCTTGACAGTGATAGGAGATAATTTTGAATAACTTTAATGATCAGATCGTTACGTTTTAGGACTCAACCTTGATGGTTCGAGGGGGTGACTTCAAGTATGCTTAATAATTAGAGAAAAAAACATACTAAGTTACAAAATACTCAAAAACGGTCTCTCTCAGAATAAATAAATATACCTTTTTCTTACAGATTCAGATTTCTGATTCTACAAAATATAGGGGACAATTGGAGAAATATGGACTCAATAGTTTGATCAGGAGAACGTAGAAATGTCAATTTAATGTTAATTTTATTTTTTTTGGTGCATTTCGCAATATCTCGAGAACTTTGAAAAGGAATTGAAATTTTTTTGTCCACAATTGGAAAATTTGTTTATTTAAAGATTATTCAACACAAAAACCAGCTTTTAATAAATATTCCTTATTTTTTATTATTTTATTTAGTAACTATCTGACAAATTTTGAAATGAAAAGTATAAAATGTTTCTACATCAAAATGTAAGGCACAAATAAAAAAAACTACCATTTCTGACTTCTTTTCAATATTTTTCAAATCAGCACTGGACAAAACTTCCTCATTCGGAATTATTACAGAAACACATTTACCATAAACGTCAGCAACAATACGCAGTTTCTAAACAAGAAAAAAAAAACACTATTTAAAAATGACTATTACAGAAACTTTACTGGCGACACATTAATGCTTTAATAAAAACTTTTTGTGAAACAAAAAGTTAAATACTAATAAATTCAGAGTTATTGATAATAAAAACTAATAAATTCAGATCGCAAATTAATAAAGGTTCTAATGGAAGAATAGAGAAAATTAATAAAGTTTCTAATAAAAGAAGAAGAAAAAAATGCAAAATCAGTAAGAGAGAGTTCTTATTAAGTTTATACTTCTAAAACTAAATAATTTGAATTAATTTAATAACTATTTCTTAAAATATAAAGTTAAAGAAATAGACAGTTAAAGAATATACAGTTAAAGAAATAAAATATTGTATTTCAACAAAAAGAAGCAATTTTCATATTGAGCTTAAAAAAACAAACTAAAATATGAGTTAGTATTTTTTTAAAATATGAGTTAGCATTTTTTAAAGTAATGTAGAGTATTATAAAAAGTATTAACTACCAAATAAATAGTTCAAAGAAACTGAAGCGTTAAGAAATTGCTTGATTAAAAACTTTATTCGCTTAAAAAATATACGAATCGGAAATAACAGTTAACATGCTTGAAGCGCTCATTTCAAAGTTTAACTATTAGTAAACTGTTGTGATTAAAAATCGGAAATAACAGTTAACATGCTTGAAGCGCTCATTTCAAAGTTTAACTATTAGTAAACTGTTGTGATTAAAAAGAATTTATGTTTTCTAATAACTTCATTACTTTCACTTACTTTTGGCAAGTCAATTGCAGCAAGTCCCATGTAATTTCCATTCAAGTAAAAATGTAGACTATCATCTTGCAATACTTTCAAGCCAACAGTATGAGGAGGCTAAAAGTGAGCGAAAAATAAAAAAAAAGAATAAATAAGTCAGAAATAGAATATACCTGAACAAAAAGTTTACATTAGTATTCTTTACAATAGTAATGAACAAACTTCCTTAAGAATGTGTCAAAGAAAAAATGAAATTTACCTATCAGGAATATATTTTACAATATTATAAAATAAATTTCACAATATCAGAGTTATGCTTTACAGTATTATAAACACATTCCAAAATATTAAAAAAAGGACAAAAAAAAAAAAAATAAATAATTGTAAAATTTTGTCTCCTTGTTTCTTGTTGAAGTAAAATTTACTATAAAATTAAGCAACCGTCACGAGTAAAATTTTAATGTATGATAATGTAATTATCTTAGTTTTGTTAAATTATTCACAGAAGCTTTAAAGTATTTATCATGTATTAAGAGTGTTTCTTTACGATCTATGTCTATTTCTAACGTTTTCTCAGTAATTACCCCATTTAATACTCTTAGAATCTTGCATTTCCCGTCATAATATATATAAAAAAAATTACTGGTATTTTGTAGTAGTATGAACAAAAATAACAAACAAAATATAAACGAAAAGTAGAATAAAAAAAAGTTTATTCTCAGATGCACAACTCCTGCATTGAAATATGTGAACTGACACAGGGTTCACAATTAATCTACATAAGCTGACAAAAGTTTTTCACGGATTTTACATTGATTTTTGCTTAAATAACACTAAAACAGAAAATATGTTTGAGACTAAAATTGCTATTTAAGTAATGCAATTTTTACAGATCTGGTAAGTGTAAAAAAATCATTGGAGAATGATTTTAATTTTAGAATAATAATTATGTATTTTATTAAATGCTGCGTGTTTTGTTAATAAATGAAAAGCTAACATTAAAAAAATTAAGAGAAAAATAACCAATAGCAATGGAATTTTTGTTGCAAATCAATTGAAAGTAAAAAAAAAAAGTCACTGTTAAATAAAGAGTAGCAAACTAAAAATGAACAAAAAATCTTCATAGTTAAACTTTCTAACATTAGAAAAGTAACTATTGCCTCATTGACAATCCGTATATCTAGTCTTGACATTTAATTAACATTCCAGCAAAAATTAAGATAATAATATTTTATAAAAACAACAAGAACATATTTTTGATTAGTCTTTAAAAATACTTTAAATAAAGTAAGAAAAATAAAGCTTGGCAGGATGTTAAACTATTTTTTGAAATAAATAATTTAAAATAATAAATAATAAGGACATTAATTTATAAATATTTATTAAAAAATTAACAAAACAGAAAAACTGCATGAGTTTTAAAGATTAAATACCTCTAAAAAAGGAAAAGGTAAAGCATAATTTCTATTGACTTCTTTTCCGTTTTTAAACAGGTGAATGTAAGAAATAACCCAAGTATCACAGTTAGCAAGTGAAAAAACATCCGCAGGTAAACTTTCTTGATCCTCAGGCTCATATGTAGTGACCCCAAATCTCAAACAACCAGTGTAGTCACCACGATAAGTGCTAAGCTGTATCTAAGAAAAAGTCTCAAAGTATTATTAAATTGCAAAGAATATTTTTTAAAAAAACTCACATTTGTAGCAACTTTTATTCATAACAAAACAAACTTAAATATATTAAATTACTGAAAATCAATTATTAAAAAAATGAACTTATTTAATGAGCATGGATAATATATTTTAACATTTAATTTTATTTAAAGATCTTACTTTTTAACAGGCTGAATACAGCTTATTTATGAATATTAAATATTCATATAAAATAGTCAAACATTTCTAAATTAGCAATACAATAAATACTTCATTTTTTTAAAAATGTTTTCCAAAGCTGTTTGGCCAACAACAAAAAAAAAGTTATGGGCTTTAACCTCAAAACAGAGCTTAGATTTTAAACTCTGGATACGATCTGGCCATAAAAAATAATCTTAGGTTTAGAACGGGCAAATAGCTTACACATTTAAACATTATTAAATTTTTCAAAAATTGCCAATTTGGTGAGATTTTTCACAGCTAGATAATAATTATTAAAATCAATGAATAATTAAAATTTTTCATGCACTCAGATAATGCAGTGTTAAATTAACTTTTCAAATATTGAACATTTAGATCATAAAAGCTTTTTAATTACATGTTCATACATGTTCAAGATATTGAACATGTATGTAAATGAAACTGTTCAAACAAAAGGTTAAATAAAATAAAAAAATACTAATTTTACACACAGCATTAGTGCAGTAATTATAAGTACATACTTGCATTTTAGGAGTATAATTTGTATAAAACATCACACTTACTTCATAAAGCTCATTTCTCTCTATATGTGAAGAGCTAAATACTAAGCCATTATTATAACTATTTTTCCTGTAGGCTATAGTACGCAAATGCAACAGATTTATGTATACGCCACAAATTGGATGGAATGAAAAAGGAAGTTCAACTGTTGAAAAATGAAAACAGAAGGATAAATAAAACTAAAATTGTGTTTCACAATTAAATTTTAATGCAAAATATTTTACAATGAAATGTGCATTTCAGTTTAAATATTTTCATACATTAAATTATTTAATTTTTCTAAAGTAATATAAGAGAAATATTCGCATTTTTTAAAATTATACATAGAATCCAGGAAAGATTCAAATACCTACTTTGCATTTTATACCTGTATGAAAACTAAGAACCCTGCGACATGAAAAAGCAGATTCAAATCAACTGTTAGCAAACAAAGATGAAACCATAACCCAATCATCCCAATTTATTTACATAAAGGATAACCGAAAAGCCTGTTTATACGAATGAAATTTAATAGATACAAGTTATCCTATTTTAAACCAAAGCTGAATTTTCTCATTTAAACAATTATTCATGTTTTCTAAGGTCGTTTAAACAATTATTCAGTTCTTTCAAATAAAATAATTAAAGAAGAAAGAAAAAGATTTTTTTTTTAAAAGAAATGTTTCATTAGCTAGAATAAAATTTTCCTTTTTCTCTCAAAATGAGGAGAATGCAATACAGGGTCACTTTAATTGGGATGTCCTATTCATTTCCTGATCCAAACAGGTGTCAGGATAGTTAAAGAATTAATTAAGTCTTGTTAGTTGTTAAATAGCAAAGGAGTGGGTTACACTCTCATTCCATTCAGAATGTAGGGAGGTGAGAAATAGATAAATTTTCAGCTATATGATCAAAAAAAAAAAAAAAAAAAAAAAAACTTCAATTACAGAGAATGCTTAAAATCTTATACACATACAAAATATCATGTAAAAGTAAAATTTCATGAAAACAGGGCTTCTAATATTACCCAATGTACTACCCTAATATAATTATAATCTACACATTTGATTACTGTTATGTGGGAACCGATGGTATTCTTTTAAACAAGACTAACTGTAGTACTAAAACAGTAACATAATTTAAGAATTTTTTTTAATTGGATATACTTTAGTAGGACACACTTTTAATAATAATTGAAAATTCATAACAACAAATCATTTTTTAAAAGATACAAGTATATGTTTATGATATAATGAAATAAATAAATAAAAAATTCTAAAAAATAGGATAACTCAATAAAGTAAGATATTTTTTTCCCCCAATTTCAGTATCCCAAAATGTTGTGCAGCTGACAAAATTAAATGTTTGAAAAAAAATTGCATGCTTTATCAAAAAGTATTTTAGATAAAATGTTACATAAAGCACAAGAAAATACAAAATAGTTCTTTTACTTAACAAAAAAGAATAAAAATCATAGTTTAGAATATTTAAAATTTAAACACATAATCATCATAATGCTGATAAAAATATAATCAAATAGTGAATAGAATTAATATAGAATAAAAATAGAATCAAACAGTATATGAAATGCAATAAAATTAATAACTGTTAAATCATTTAGAGAATAAAATATTTCTGCATATCTCTGATATAAAAAATTTGATGTTAACTCTAGATTCATAAACATGTATAGGAGAAACACGATTCATAGACTATCATCGAACGATTAAGGAAGAATTTTATTTTTATCTTTTAGAAGGTTACAACCGTTTATGAAAGTCTGTATGAAAAATGTTCATGAATCTAGTGTTAAAGAATATGAGAGGATGGAAGTATACTATATATCACCTTCATTATTGCAATCATTCCAACTATCCTCCTCGTCATCAAAATAAATTGCATGTGGTTCATAAGGTTGAGGTTTCACAATTTCATTGATATTGTCTGTATCACATTTTGCACTCTGAGCGCTATTCTTTCTTTCATCAGAAACAGATGATTGGCTGTCAGTTTATTTAATTCATATTATTATCCAGCTCATTAGTATTATGAGTTTTAATAATATGAAAATATATATCAAAACAACTTTAAAGAAATACAATACTAAAATAACTTTATACTTTACATAAAATTAGTTTCAAAGAAATACAAGAACAATTACTATCAATAAAAATTAAATTAGATAACATTGAATATATTTAAGTACCCACATATTAATAAAATCTAACACACATTTTGAAAACAATATTTTATCATAAATATATTAAATTATTTAAATTTTAAATAATATTTAACATGTCCTCCCTCAATTTCAAAACTAGTTTCATTCATTTCGGCATACATTTTAAAGGCTGTTACAGTGCTTGATAATTTTTTTCATATACATACTATATTTGTATCATTGTATACTATACTTATATGATTGTATAATTGTATACTATTTCAACTATACTTGTATCAGCATATCTGCAATTTATTTTTGGTAATATTTGCATGGAGATGGTTCAAAGATTCTCGATGGGATTAAGATCGTGAAATTTTTCAACCATTTAAAAGAAAAGCCACTTCATTTTGGCAAACTATTTTTAAATTTATTTTTGGACTTATGGCAAGGATCCAAATTTTGCTGAAAAATTCCAACTTTAAATGGAAACCTCTAATTTAACTCAGGCTTTATTGCACTGGCAGCTGTTTATCATTCCTTTTACAGACGGAATGGTCTTAAGCATGGAATGAAAAATATTTTCAAAAAACATTTTCTTTGTCCGAAGAAGGAAAAATCTAAAAATGTAACCTTAATTCAATTAATGTACACAGCACTGTATAACAAAAGCTTTAAACCTGAATTCTTTTTTTAGTGTTAAACGTTAAAACATTTTATGTTTAACACATAGTAAAACATAGATATAATTCATTTTGCTACACAATCCATGTGGTTTTATTCAACGATAAAATTAAAAAAAACAAAACAATTTATTCCTAAATTTTTTGCAGTTTTAAAAAGCAAACTTTTGTTGCATTTTACATAGTAAGCAATATTTTTTTAAAAGTTCATTTCAAAATAAATTCTTGGGTGAGAAAAATAATTTAGTTGTTGACTTTAGACAGCAGCTTTAAAAAAAATTTAAAAAAAAAAGGCTGAGAGCCCCTTACCCAACTATATCAAATCTTGCTGACTACTAATTTTTTGGTTTTAAAATTCTTTTCATGTTTTAGAGCTTTATTTCTATTAAAAAATATTGTTTTTTTTATAAAAAGTTTTATTTTTTTATTCCATTTGCATAAAGAGTAGAACCTAGTATCTTCATTAAGTTAGCAAAAATGATTTTTTAATTTAAAATTCACTTTTACAATAATCATTAAAGAGGCTTAAGAAAATAGTCCACAACATGTATGAAAAAAAAAGTTGGGTTGAATAATGATTAGTTTTATTTAGACATGTTTTAATTCATAAGTAAATCAAAAATTTCTATCATGATAAACAAATAATAAAAGGCGATTATATACATAATATATACAAATAAATAATTTCAATTAGTTTATTAGACTAATTTTTTGCACTTGAACTTAGTTAACTGCTGTATGTAACATACACCTTAAGTGTAAATTCACAGGAAACAATATTTGAGTAATTAATAACAATATAATTAATTTTTTTATTTATTTCATACCTAAAAAAATGTGAATAAATAACATGAGAACATGAATAAACATAAATATCTTTGTTTAATCTTAAGCATGAATCAATCTTAAACATGAATACCTTTGTTTGTGTAAAAAATATTTTAGACAAAGGAAGCTAAATAAATTATTACTCTGTAGATAAAACCACAGAATTAATAATAATAGGAAATAATAGCTGATATTTAAATTCAGACACTTTTTGATTGATTTATGTAATTTCAGGAAGTTTGGTTGCTATAGTGACTGTTACAGCATGTTAATATTTCATATTCAATGTCAATTATAAAAAATTAAAAAAATTAAGCTAAGAGTGCAGATATCCTATTATAAAATTTTATTTTAATTGAGTGGTTACATTTTTATTTAAAAGGCAAAGTTTTTAATAAACAACATTAAAAAATAACAAATATAACTTTATTTTACCTCATTTGCAAATCTTCAAAATAATTTGGTTCTGCAGCAAGTGGCATATCTTCAATGAATATTTCAGAATCTGGAAATTTATAATCAAAATAAATAAACAATTACTGATGAGTGATGATTTGTAAACAATAAAATGTATATAATATGATAATCAATTAAAAAATTCTATTTGTTTATAATTCCTTATCTGTAATTTATTCTCAAGGTCTGCAGTGTTATAGCTTCTTAGCTCACAAGATTTATGATTAATATTGTTTAAAATAAAGTGGTAATAAGATATTTTAAAATTTAAACATAATGCTTGTAAAAAGATTATACCCTACGTTTGAAACATTCTAAATTCCCTTCCAGAGTAAAACAAGTTATAGCAAGAAAAAGAACCCTTATAGTTCATGACTTAATAGGGGGCAAAAATCAATGTAAATTAATATCTTGCATTTTATTACATCACTATTGCTACATTTTGCAGAATACTTTTAATTGTAAATCAGGAAATGATAAAAAATTTTTTTAGATAACTTTAATACCTTTTTTAGAATTAACTTACTGATAAATTAACTTACAGTGAAACAAATGTATTTCACACTCATTAAGATAAAAATCTGAATAGAATCTGGAATAGAATAATAACTTTATTCTTAAAAAAAAAAAAAAAAACAGTACCTGCATAGCTGACAATTGATGCTTTTGCTGCTTGGCCATACAAGTCAATTACACCATAAACTCCTTTTGGGATATTAGACACAGAAATTCCAAGATCAATACCATTTACAAAGAATCTAAGTACACCATCTCCATAAACTATCAAACCTATCCTATCACCAGCCTATAAGTTTAAAAGTTTAATCTAAATTAATATGTCTTGTGTATTTCTATTTTTATGATTAGCCAATATGAATAATAAGAATTTAATCCAAGTTAACATGTCTCATGCATTTTTCTTTTTTTCAAATAATTTATTATTTTATTTATAATTATTTTGTCAAGAGATGTTCACTATTTCATGCGTAAATTTATTTGATAGAAATAATGCTTTGAGGTACATAGTCCTAGAATCAAATGAAAGGTATTTTTTAAACCAATGTAAGATAATATTACAAGATAATTTTTAATTTAATAACTTTAGCTCTTTAGAGCAGGATTGCCACAGTAAAAAATGAACAAAAATAGTTGCTTTTAGTAGCCTCAAGCATGAAAATAGTTGCCTAAAACTATAAAAATAGTTGCCTGAACAGGAGCAAAAATTTATCAAAAATAGTAGCCAAATAATTAAAATTGTAGCCTAATTGTCAAATACTATGATAAGGACTTGTTGATGTCAGAAATTTTAAATTGTGATACAATGTCTGTTAGACATCGCAATTTAGCATATGTTCAGAAATTACCTATGGGAAATCAATCAAAAATAAATAAAAAGGAATAAATCTATTACAAAAGAAAATATTAATTCTAAACATATTCTACTATAATATCAATATTATTGCTTAATTTTTTTCAATTAAAATAATAAAGAAGTCAAAGTAAAAGCAAACCCAAAATTTATTTCATTTTTCTTAAATTAAAAATGATTTAAGATTTATTGGTTTAAAAATAATAATACTGTAACAAAATATTTTACATAAGTGCATTAAAATTAAAAGAAAAAAAACGAAAGTAGAAAACAAACCAAAGAAATGTTCACTTTAGAAAAAAAAATATTTTTTTAAAATTATTTGTTGGAAAAAAAACCATGCCTTTGAAACATCATTAGACCCCCTTTTATTCAATTATAAAGTAGTATTAACTAATGGTAATATAAAGTAGTATTAACTAATGGTCAAATTCTGTACTGTATAAATGTAAAAATATTTTTACTTATTTATTATTATTTTCGTTTTTGAAAATAAAATTGACTAAAGATTTATTTCTTTAAAAATGACACTGACTATCTAACAAATTATAAAACAAAGAAGTATTGAAAGAATTTTAATAAAATTTAAAAAAAAAAATACTTTAAGTACTAATGTTAAATTATTAAAAAGCGTCCAAACATTGCTAAACTCTTTATTTAATTTTTTAAAAAAATTTTGCTTTTTTAACTAATAGCCAAATTTTTTTAAAACTTTGTTTTCAGTTTCTCAAAAATAGAAGCAAATTAAATAAAGGTAAGCTTTATTTGAATTTTTTTATAAATAAAAACAACTGAACATTTATTTGTTCAAAAATAATCAAATTATTATGCTTACCTACATTGAATAAATTTGAAAAAAACTAACTTTTAATAACAAAATTAAGTACAAAATACCCCAATTAAATTGTATCGCTTAAAATGAAAAATAATAATTGAAAAAAACCAATGAAGAAACTTTTTAAATTTATATTTTCTTTTCATTGATCTATTGAGTTCAGAACGAAAGTTTAAGATAACAGCGATTGTGCAGCAATCGCAAAGTAACAGTAGGTCTACAAAAAATAAGTATAAGTATAAAAATAACTTCGCTAAGAGTAAAAAAGTCTCCCAATAGTCGCATATTCCTGTAAATAGTTGCTTTTTTTAGCCTTTTCAGGCAAAAAAAGTCGCCATAGTCGCCTAAGGTCAAAAATAGTAGCAAATAGTCGCATTTTAATAGCCTGTGGCAACCCTGTTAGAGTTACATCAATCAAATTCCCTGTCCATCATATTCAAACCTTTTGTATCTGAATTTCAACTGTGTTTGTTAAAATACTAATTATCACAACTCTCTAGTAAGTGTCATGAATTTATACAGGGTATTCTATAACTATCGCCCGTAATATATATTCTTAGAATCATTGTCAAAAATAAAATTAAAAAGTAAACACAGATTGTAGAAAAAAAAACTATTTCAAATCATTATTAAATTAGGGATTGAAAACTACATTATTAGATGAAACTAGTAAGTTTCTAAGAATATTTATTATTTTTTTAGGAAACACAAATACTTGTAAGAAAATTATAAATAGGAGATATAATTATTAAATAAGAAATAGGTAATAGAGAAAAGTATTTAATTACATTAAAATATTATTTGATTAGAAAAACAACAAACTATATGTGATGAGTAAAAAATCATTTCAATAATTCTTCTTATTTCACACTTTACTCACTAGTAAGTGTCTTCTTTTACTTATTTGGAATACAATTTTCTCTTCCAATTGTTTTGAAAAAAGAAATAAAAATCATTTACCAATGAACATAACATTCTATAAACAAAAAATTAAGGAAAAAAAAAAGGAAACATTAAAAAAAAAAGAAAAACAATTAAATGAATAATGATACATAATAATTTACTATTCATGACATATATTATATATTAAAAAGAATCTAACCTTTAGCTTATCTAAACTGGAACCATATTCATCAGATATTGCAGTGCCATTGTGCATAATACCATTTCCAGTCATCATCCATGTACCTGATAATACATTTGTCATAGTACAAGGAAAGTCAAGATCTTCAGCAGAGTGTGTAGTTACTCCTATTTCAATCGTACCAGCCCATTTCATAACTATTTGTTCTAAGAGAACTTCAAAAATTTCTCCAGGTTTTAATGGTCTGTTTGTTATAACAACAGCATTATTAAAATCATCCAGGCACCTGTAAGAAATTTTAATCCAGTTCAACTAACTATTATTGCCGTATTTTTCCTAGTAAAAATAATTTAAATGCAATTTAATGAAACATACAAAATGCCAAACAATTCCATGCATAAAAAATATACAGGGTTTTTATTCCATTTCAGAAAAAAAAATTCACTGTCTTTTTCCAGGTATATCAGGAAAATTTCGATGAAAATCCAGACCACATTTTATCAATAACATGCAATTTTTCATCAGAAAAATTTGATTTTCACTATTTGTAATGTCAAACATTAAATTTTGAGAACAAAAAATTATCATTGAATGAGAATGGAAACGTGAAAAAGTTTGTCAACAAAATTATGTAAAATTTTTACAACAAATATTTGTAATGAATATAAGAATTATTTAACTCGAATATCAAAATAACTGATTTTTTCATGTTTTTGTAAAAAAACAAATTGCAACTTTCATTGACCATTCCCTGCTTTTTAGAGTCAAAATATAATTTCAAAATTTAATATAAGGACGATTTTGGTTTTCCCTGACCAGTGGGAGTCCTGTTATATACAAAATCTACTGGTATTTGCTTTTATTAATATCGTTAAATAATATGCTTGAAATTTCAAATAACTATTAATATTTTCATCTTAAAGTTAAGTGAAGCGTTACTTAATCCCATGGAAAAAAAAAACTAAATGAAATGTCGTAACTGTGGTGCAGAAAAAATATAATAGCAGTTCAAGAATGATTTCAGGACGTAAAATATCAGTAATTATTTTTATAAGAAGAGCTCTATCATATATTTTTACAATACTGATCAACAAAGTGGTGAAAAATATAAAAATAAAATGTTAATTACTTTAGAATTATGAGTTTAATAGCATCATATTATAATATCTTAGTTAAAAAAATCAACTGATATATGTTTTTAAAATTATTAGATCCATATAAAAAAGGCAATTAAAATTTATGATTTGAAGTTTCCAATTCAAAAATCTGCTCAATCTACTTTTTTATTCGGAACTCAACAATTTAAAATTTTTTGGCTGTCCCCTGCCTAAAACAATAAAACTAACTTCAATTTTACCTTTTTTCACTTCAACATTTTCTTTCTTTTCCTTTGATTTTTACTATAGTCTACTTCCATTTTTATGCAATATGAGGGAGGTATTTACAATTGAATTGATTTTCAAACCAGTCAATCAAAGATGGTGATTAAAGATTTGCTCGATCAACATTAAAGAAGAAAACAAAATTGATTTATTTTTCTTGTCTATAGTAATGAAATCTAAAATTTATGTAAAAATTACATAAAAACTAAAAAAGGACTCTTTTTCGTTTCTCTGTAAAGGTTTCTGATATTTGCATATTTCGTAGCAAAAATAAACATGGTAAAGGAAAAATCTCATTTTGAAAAAGGGAAAATTAAGCACTTTTTAAAAACACCCAATGAAAAAAGCACCTTTAAGGGCTTTTAAAAAACGAAAATAACCACCTTTATGCACTTTTTAAAAATGCTACGCACCCTGTAGGATAATATTATAGCCTTCCTGATCAGTTTACACTCAGAAATACTGAATTTCAACATTTTTATCAAAACCTGAACAATGACAATAACTGAATGCAAGTCAAAATAACTCAACGTGTCTTTCATTTAGCTGATAAACTTGAACTGAATCTCATCAATGATTCATATGTTAACAAGTAATTTTTTTTTTATATAAGTCAACAGTTTTTACCTGCTGTATATAGCAAGAACATTCATAGACTTAATATTTCATTAACATACAAGATCTCTGAGTTCCCCCATTTATTAAATCGAAGCTACAGTATAAGATTTAAGTGTAATTCTAAATCACACTTCATAAACCACATTAATTTTGTAAATAATGTAAATTGCAATAAAGAAATGTATGTAACTAAGGAAGAACTATTTCCTTTTTACATTATTTGTTTAATTATTTACTAAGAGGTTACAATTTTGAAATCGAAGTAAACCAAAATTGTTAAATTTGTTTGTAATTAGTTCTATTGTTCATGACAATTTAAATTTTTTTCTGTAAATAATAAATGCTTAAGCATATGTTTAGCAAGTAAATTTAAAGGCTTGGAAAATTATCTATACAACACAAATTCTATAAAAGGCAAAGTTTAACATTCAAAAGTTTGTGTCATTAAAACCTTCTATAAATTTCAAATTATTTTTAGATTTTGAAAATTTACCTAGGTCGATAAGCTGTGCGACCTTCATTTAATACTAAAACATGGCGTCCACATTTTGGGTTAAATTTCAGGTCATCATATCTTATACCAAATTTTTGAGCTGAAAGAAATCACATAAAAAAAAACAGCTATTAAATGCACTACTTTCAAATAGTTTTTACAATAGTAAAATATAAGCTTATAAAAATTAGGAATAAAAATAAAATTATGAATTTTCAAAATAAATATGGACTTCACTCAGAGGTTACATGACATTTTCACGACATTCAAATTAGAAGAAAATATTCTAAAGCACTAGTTATTTTTGCCTTTTTAGCAGAGTTGGAAAATTTATTTGTTAAAACTGGCAGTACATTTAAAAAAAATTACAAAAATGAAAAACTTGTATTGACTATTAAAAATTACTGATTAGTTATTAATTATATTTCACAATTGCTATTATAAAAGTTCATGAAAGAGGGTCACATTAGCATTATTGCAAAATTTGTTCAAAAAAGCAAATATTAGTATATTTTCAATCATCAATATCAAATATATTCATTTCGTTTAATAGATACTCATCAGTTAATTACTTTTGAAAATCCATACTAAATGTATTCATTACATTCAAGACATAATCTTTGGACTAGATTACTATTGAAAATATTAAAAAGATTTAGAATAACTAACTGTTACACTAGTAACATTGCTTTTTTTTCAATGCATTTTACTACATTTGTTTGTGTAGTGTCATTCTTCAACTTAATGAACTTTGAACTTAATGATCTTTCACCACTTGCCACGAAATACATGGTAGAGATAAAATCTGCTGAAGGTGCTGAATCCCAGCCGAGAAGAGACTGGACGACGAGTTTTAGAGAGCGCCACCTACAGAATTTCTAGTGGGAGAGGACAGGCCTGTACTTTACGTTTGTGAGTGAAGATGGCAACGATGGTTGTAGCGTCCCGACAAGTAATTTGAGAAGCAGATGTGGGTCTGTTAACGAGAGAGGTGGTGACCGGGGCTTAGGCCTCCGGTGTGTGTGTGGAAAAGTACGTTGTTCTGTTGAAAGAAAAATTTGCCGGAATGGCAATCTCACTTCATCTTTTAATGTTCCCCTTTAATGAAATATCAGTTTTACAGATATGAATATAATTGTATTTTTTTATACCGTCCTTTTAATTTTTTTTATTTTTGGATCACCTATTGAACTTTCCTGTGTTTTCACGAAATAAAAGATTGTGTAAGTTAACCTATATTTTTTGTCGTTTCTCCTTTGCTGAATATATTGTTTTTTGATTTTTATTCTAGCTTCCTTATTCAAAATCTTAATTGTTCTTTTCCAGAGATAAAATGAACTATCCACTAATACGTCTTTAAGACTGACCACCACGTGTGGTGGTGCATTCTATTCAGGGTTAACTTTAGTTTGATCAAGGAATCGTAAGATCTACTAATTTTATTTCAATTTATTTAGTATGGTTAAATTTAATTAAATCAGTATTATTTTTTCATATACTTGTTGTACCATAATTTTTATTTTTACATTAATTAATTTAAGCATCATTAATTGATGTACCTTAATAAATTCATTTTCCTAAATGTTATTTTTGGTACCTTAATATAATAGTTTAACCATATACCTTCAAACCCCAACATTTAATATATGGTGCCGTCGCGTGGTTTCGAATCTGGTGTTAATAAATATTTTTTTAAGAGAATCTCTGGAAACTTTGGCTTTTAAATTAATTTATGGCTGGAATATTATTAAATTTTAAATACTAAGTGCCTTGTGCACAAAAAATATGATCAAATAATTGATTTGTTTTAAACATTTATCTCGCTCTCTCTCACAAATAAAAAATTTATTGTTGACATTTAAACAATAAGTAATAATGTATCAAATTGGAATTTAATATTGATATATATGTTGTCACAAGAAATATACTTTTGATTTATATGTGAATCGCTATTTCATAATATACTTTTGAATATGAAGTATTTGAATATAAATATTACATTTTGAACATTAAAATTTTATATGTAATTCAATATATAATTTGATGATATATTTAGAACAATATAATTGAAAATAAGTTTTTTTTTAAATTTTAAATAATTTGGTTGATATTTTAATTGAGTTATAATGATTGTTATTTAGCATTTTAATTCAGTAGATGATGATATATTTCTTAATATATTAATTATTTCTATGTGTATGATATTAAATTTAAATAAGTACATAGAAAATTTATTTAGTAATTTTGGTAAATACATTGATTGATTTCAGTATTTATGATGTTTTAATAGGGCAAGATTTCAGTGATATAACTAATTTCTATAGTATTTCAATAAGATCATTGATTTTTATTAATATAAAAATATATTTGACAACATTTTTTTTGATAATATTTTTTAAACTACATTTTATATATTATTTTGATATGGAGTATTGTATGTATTGTATGAATATTGTTTTTGGGGGTTTGAATGCTATTTATTGATTGTTAATATACATTTTAGTGATATTTTAAGGTAGATATTAATTAGGTAAATTTTTCTGTGATTTAATAATACACTATGGCTAAATCTTCACATTCTTTAGCGAGTTCGCTACAAGCTTTCAATGGCAGCAAAGATGCAAATTTAAATTTTTTTCTGAATAATTTAGAGCAAATCGCTCAGTTAGAAAAATGGGACAACAAAAAAAAAAGTCTGATATTAAAGTTAAATCTTGCAGGAGAAGCATTGAAAGTAGTTAGTGAGGCCAAAACAAATGTTGACATGGAATACGAATGCATAGTTAAATTATTAAAAGATAAATTTTCCAGGAAATTAAGTTATGCAGAATTACAAAGTAAATTTAACTCATTGATTCAAAAACCAAATCAAAGCATAAGAAATTTAATTGAAGAGGTAGAAAAGGCTACTGATGAGTATCTAGAAATCAATGGAGATAGTAATGAGCAAACTTTAAGTCTAGCTAGGAAAATGAAATCACAAAAGCTGCTTGACAGCATGCGTCCGGATATTAGAATCGAGGTTATGAAAAGGGGAGCATCAAATTTCAATGAAATAGGCAAAATTGCTATAGATATTGAAAATGCGATTTCAATGAATGAAGCCCATCTGAATAATGTAACAAAATCATCAGAAATTGAAATCTTATTAAGAAGCCAGATAGAAAGCAACAAAAAAATTGAGGAATTGACTCAAAAAATAAATGATTTAACTAAAACTAAATCGGTCAACAACATCTCACAATCGAACAAATTGAATCAACCAAAGATAACTTGTCATATATGTAGTAGAAATCATATCACCACAGAATGTTGGTATTATCCTAAAAACTACAATGTAAACAACAAATTTAAGCCTTATGAAAGAAGCCGCAGCTCTTTCAGAAGAGGATTCAATAGAAATTTTAGAAAGAGGGGTAACAACAGTACGGACAGAAGACAAAATAATTTAAACTAGTTAATGGTTCTTGTGACAAGTGGAAAAATACAAAGCTTACAAGAACCAGTAGAAATTCAAATGATCAAAAATTAACTGGTAACTTAAGGTTAAAAAAGAGAAATATTGGCAAAAAAGATAGATTTCCGAATGATAAGAACAAAATATATAAAACTAAAATTTATGTCAATAGTAATCTTAAAGATAAAAATTTTAATTCAGATTATGATAAGGTTAAGGAATATAATTCAAAAATTTCTAATAACAATAAGAATAGTAATTGGGTAACTGAAGAGGATATAACTAAAAAAAATAGTAAAATAAAAGATACAAATGAAGGAGTAGAAAAAGTAAATAAACATGTAATGACCTGTAATAACAGTAACGATTCAGAATCTCTACCTATTATTTTGTTAAGATTTGGTAACTTAACCATTCCGGCTTTACTAGATACTGGTGCAAATCTTAGTTTAATTGATCCTATCACTCTTAATGAAATTAAAGAAAACACTAAAATAAGTTATTTATCTAGATCTGTAAGAATTCATACTATCGACAACAATACTGTTCCTTATATGTCTGCAATTTCTTCTAAATTCAAAATTGACACTAAATGGTTTCAAGGGATATTTTTTGTAACTAAGAATTCTTGGGCTTATAAATATAAAATAATTTTAGGGTATGATTTCATTCAACAGAATAAAATTGTTTTAGATATACCCAACAAAAAACTTATAGTGAACCATGATTCTTTTGATTTTCTCGAGGATACTCCTCGTATTGTAAATAATGTTTTAAGTGATGTAAAGATTGTAAATAATTTTGCTTTTGCACCAAAAAAGATTGTGTTAGAACCCCATTCTCAAATATTAATTCAATTAGGTATATCTGAGGATATAAAAGAGAGTAAACAAATGCTTTTTTCTCCAACCAAAAACAAACTAAATTATAATATCTATGAATCTGTTAATGAATTTAAGGATAAAAAATTCTGTACTTTAATCGAAAATAATACAGATAATAAGATTGTGATTAATAAAGGTACAAAATTAGGAAATGTTATTAGTATTAAAGATGATGATATAATTAAACCTAAAGAAAATACTAATTACCAAATTAACAATTTAAATCTAAATGAAATTCATCAACTGAGAAAAAAAGAACTTAATGCCTCTGATTTTGATTTGAGTCATTTAAATAAGGTAGATGCGGATAAGATACTTCAAGTTTTGTTAAACAATTATCAAGTTTTCTCTCAATCTTATACAACTTTAGGATCTACGGATGCAGTAGTACCTGAATTTAATTTATTGCATAACTTTTCTATCCAAACCAAGCCTTATCCTATTCCTAATATTGCAAAAAACTTTGCCAAAAAAGAGATTAAAGATCTATTAAATGCAGGAATAATTGAACCATCTTCTTCCAATTATTGTTTTCCTGTAATTTTTGTCAAAAAAAAGCCTTATGTTGATGATCCTGAATTGCAAAAATTCAGAATGGTTATAGATTATAGGTTACTTAACTCAGTTACTGAGACTTTCAAAATTTGTCTTCCAAAAATTAATGATATCTTGCATAACATTTCTGGAAAGTCATATTATAGTGTTTTAGATCTCAAAAGTGCATTTTTTCAAATAAAATTAAAAGAAAAGGACAAATCCAAATTAGCATTTTGTTGTGAGATAGGCAATTTCCAACCTACTCGTCTTCCTTTTGGTTCTCGCAACAGTACTTCTTTTTTCCATAACTTAATTTCTAAATGTTTAGATGACATTAAAGGTCCTAATGTGCAGTATTTTCTTGATGACATTGTTGTTGCTGCAGATTCCATTGAGGAAATGTCACAATTACTTGTTAAGGTTTTTGATAGATTAAAGAAATTTAATTTAACTCTAGATCCAGCTAAGATACAAATCTGTAAATCTAACATTAAATACTTAGGTTTTGATGTAAATTCTAATGGTTTCTCACCCGCTTCTGATAATATAGACAAAATTTTAAAATTTCCTGTTCCAAAAGATGTTAAACAAATTCAAACTTTTTTAGGTATGATTGGTTATTTTAGACATTTAATCTACAACTTTGCAGAAATTATCAAACCTATTGTAAACTTAACAAAAAAAAACGTATTTTTTAATTGGAATAAAGATTGTCAGGATGCTTTTGAAAATATATCTGAACAACTACTACTTAAACCAACTTTAAAGAATATAAATGAGGAACAAAAATTTTATTTGGTAACTGATGCTTCTAGCAGTGCTCTTTGTGGAATATTAATGCAAAAGAATAAGGACAATTTTGACCCTATAGAATTTTATTCTAGACAGTTAACCCATTCTGAATCTAAATACCCATCTATCCGTAGGGAACTTTTAGCAATTGTAGATTCAATTAAACATTTCCATCAACATCTTTATGGAAAAAATTTTGTTATTTTTACGGATGCTAAGGCTTTAACTTTTCACATCAACTTACAAAAACAACCTGAGATAGTAGGCAGATGGTTAATGTATATGCAGGAATTTAATTATACAATTCAACATATTCCTGGTTTTAAAAATCCAGCCGATTACCTATCTAGAGTAACTAATGATAATGCTGTTGTAAATAATACAAATATTTTTGAAGTTAATGATAAGCTTAAAATAGAGAATATAAGAAATTCTCAACAAAATTGTACACAAACTAAGGAAATCTTTAAAAAACTAAATGATAATGATAAACTAATTTCTAAAAAATTTTTTGTAAACAATGATGGTATTTTGATGATGAGGGTGAGACCACCTAAACATCCATATAAAACTTTAAATAGAATTTTTATACCCATCTCATTAAGAGGTAAAATTTTAAAGGCAGCACATGCTGCACATTTTGGCATTTTTAAGACCTACAATTTGTTAAAAAGAAATTATGCATGGTATGGGATGTTGGCAGACACCCAAAATTTTGTTGAATCTTGTGATGCATGTTTGGCAAATAAGCCCAAATCTAAAGTAACTGAGACTAAATTCATTGAAAAAGGTGATTTAAGTGTAGGACAAATTTTATCTATAGATATTGTTGGGAAACTACCCAGATCAATTGATAATAAATTTTTTATTTTAACTATTATTGACAATTATTCAAGGTATTTAGAGGCGATACCTTTAACTAACATTAAATCTTCAACAATTATAAATAATTTAAATGAACATTTTTCAAAATTTGGTTTGCCTCAATCCATTATTTCTGACAATGGTACCAACTTTACCTCTGAGGAGTTTCAAGATTTTATTAGGGCTTTAAACATTGAACATCGTAAAACTTCATTTTACTATCCTTTATCTAATGGTTTAATTGAGAGATCTCACAGAATTCTAAAGGAATCTATAGCTTCAATGTGTAACAATAGTTGGGAATGGACTAAAAAGCTTTTATTTTTCAAATTACACTATAATTCTTCTATCAACGTGGTAACAGGTTATACTCCTGCTGAACTATTTTTTGGTCGAAATTTAAATCTCCCTTTAAATACAAGTGTTAATACCAACAGTGAAGAAAACCCATCTGACTATATCAAAAAATTAAGACAACAAATTGCAGAGACTAGAGAAATAGTAAGTCGAAATGAAAACAAATATTTTGAAATGCATAGAAAATATATAAAAGGTAGAGCAACTCCTAATTATGATTGTAAAGATCTTGTTTACTTAAAGATAAATACTGATGTAAATTCTCTAAATCCCAAATATGAAGGTCCATTTGAAATAACAAAAAAATTTAGGAATAATAATTACTTAATACACATTAAAGATAAGCAAAGAGACCTATACAAAAAATTTCATGTTAGTAAACTTTTTAAGAAAAGAATTTTAAGAAAGGAATTAGAGAATGAGATGGTCAAGGAACATGATTTGAGTATAGAATACTAATGAGTAAGATTATACTAAATCTAATTAAAGATTTGAATTGATGTGTTTGAAAATAATGATAATGAGTTTAATTTTCTGGTGAAAATACAAATGGTTTAAGTTGATGAATATTATTTTGTTTTCACATTTCTATTTTTTGAATTGCATTTTTCCAAATTTAGGCCAAAATTTTGATTCAGTGAGTTATGGCTGGTTCAGATTTCATTGAATAGGAAAAATCCTGTTCAAAGTTAGCAAATTATTTGTATTACCATATATATATTTTTTTTGACCATTTATTTAAAATTTTTACTTTTTGATGTTGAACTCATCATGTTGTCAGACAAATACATGAATTCGATTTAGAAATCGCATAATGTGAGAAGAGGAGAATATATATAAATTAAGCTAAATCACATTGGTAAATAAAAGTTATAAAATCAAATAAAGTAACATAAGAATAAAATGATTTGAAAGAGAATTGAGAAAATAAAATTTTTTTTTGTAAAATTAGTACCAGAGTAGGATTATAAAAAAAATGTAGCTACATAGATGTTAAAAAAAATATGCAAACTCTGGTTATAAACATATGTAGTATATATTTATGTATTCAAACTTATCATTTATACTAAAGACAGTAGTGTTACGGTATGTAAGTTTAAATTGTATATAGTATGATAATTCCTTACTCTACGCTAGTAGAGAATCTGTTTGTGTTTTTTGAGAGAGAGTGGGATAAATTTTCTTCTTAAGGAAACGACAAGTAATGTTGGTGATTATGTATATGTTATTCGGAAAAAATTTGTTATATGTTTGTTTGTTTATTAATTTTTTTTTAACTTTCCTTAGAAGGTCTTTTCACAATGGGCACATCCATATTTTTTTTTATTTCATTTTTTTTTTCCTTTAAAGGAAGGGAGATGTTACACTAGTAACATTGCTTTTTTTTCAATGCATTTTACTACATTTGTTTGTGTAGTGTCATTCTTCAACTTAATGAACTTTGAACTTAATGATCTTTCACCACTTGCCACGAAATACATGGTAGAGATAAAATCTGCTGAAGGTGCTGAATCCCAGCCGAGAAGAGACTGGACGACGAGTTTTAGAGAGCGCCACCTACAGAATTTCTAGTGGGAGAGGACAGGCCTGTACTTTACGTTTGTGAGTGAAGATGGCAACGATGGTTGTAGCGTCCCGACAAGTAATTTGAGAAGCAGATGTGGGTCTGTTAACGAGAGAGGTGGTGACCGGGGCTTAGGCCTCCGGTGTGTGTGTGGAAAAGTACGTTGTTCTGTTGAAAGAAAAATTTGCCGGAATGGCAATCTCACTTCATCTTTTAATGTTCCCCTTTAATGAAATATCAGTTTTACAGATATGAATATAATTGTATTTTTTTATACCGTCCTTTTAATTTTTTTTATTTTTGGATCACCTATTGAACTTTCCTGTGTTTTCACGAAATAAAAGATTGTGTAAGTTAACCTATATTTTTTGTCGTTTCTCCTTTGCTGAATATATTGTTTTTTGATTTTTATTCTAGCTTCCTTATTCAAAATCTTAATTGTTCTTTTCCAGAGATAAAATGAACTATCCACTAATACGTCTTTAAGACTGACCACCACGTGTGGTGGTGCATTCTATTCAGGGTTAACTTTAGTTTGATCAAGGAATCGTAAGATCTACTAATTTTATTTCAATTTATTTAGTATGGTTAAATTTAATTAAATCAGTATTATTTTTTCATATACTTGTTGTACCATAATTTTTATTTTCACATTAATTAATTTAAGCATCATTAATTGATGTACCTTAATAAATTCATTTTCCTAAATGTTATTTTTGGTACCTTAATATAATAGTTTAACCATATACCTTCAAACCCCAACATTTAATACTAACAAAACATGATCTGAACTTATTTAGGCTTCAGATTTAAGCTTGTACAGTTTAGACAAAACTTTTAAAACCTGATAGTGGGTAATAGAGAAATCTGGAAGAAATTTGAGTATGCTTTCATATGAAGAATTACAGCCAAAGTCATAGTTAAAATAATTGTTTATGTTTATGAAACAAAAAATGAAAAAAATACTGATACATTTTTCAATTATTATCAGTTTCCCCAAACATGTTCTTAAATTATTCACATACAGATTCTTAAATTATAAACAAATATGAAGTCTGAACGTTAACTAAATAATAATTTATGTAGTAGCATAGGAACAATAAACAAAAAAGTGACATGAATAATATCCTAATATCCAACAAAGGAAAGGGCATACTTTGTGCTATGTAGACTGAAGCAAAAAACAATATGAATAAAGCACAAATGAAATTAAATAAATGGACATACTATAGTTTCCATTTAATACTATAATGTAATTCAATTTATGTATTCCATTTATAATGTATTCAATTTATTATCCTTCAGTGGACTGATCGTTAAGAAACAGTTAGTCTCAGATCAACGAAGTCAAGCCTCACTGACTGCAGTTAGTGTGAGGGAGGGTAACCACTTCGATCAACCTGTGAATGGTCCACGTTAAACTGTTCTACCGTAAAGTGCTCAACTTTGCGTGCAGGCCGACTGGCTACTGAACAGGGGGTGCCATCCCCTCTGCAGAGGATCAAAATTTTGGTGGCATGTCAAAATTTTGGTGGCCTCAAGGATGTTTCCCAGACAATAGCCCATTATGTAGCTCTAATTCAACATAAATGAACTAAAACAACATCAATTTATTATTATTTTTAGTTAGTATATCCATTTATGTAATTTTATTTGGACTTTATTCACATTTTATTTTGCTTTAACATCCTAATAGTTTACAAGAAATATAATATAATTCATAATTACAAACTTTAGTAATTTCAATAAGAACCTCGAAAACAAGAGTATCCATATAAATAACATCCATCTAAATAGAATCCATTTTTAAAAATATACAATCAATTCTACCTTTGAGATTTTAAGCTTTTCATTAAAAAGAAATTTTAATAAATAGATAAAATAAAAGAAGGAATTAAGAGGTAAAAAATAATGATTTAAAAATTTTTGTTTACAATACTTAAACAACCAGATATGAGATATTTACTCTTTAGACAAAGATAGGAAGAAAAAAGATAAATATGAAACAAGAAAAACAAATAATAAAAAAAATATATATATTGCAAACTACTTATAATTTTCGAATTCCTTTGGTATATATATACATATTTAATAAATAGGATTGTAACATACTTATAAAAAAACATAAATATAACCTTGATAGACTTCTTTTCTGAATTTTTTTTTTTAAAAAAAAGAGAAAATTTTTCTTGATCTAATAAATTAACAAACATTTTTAAAATAACTTATAAAATAAAAGCTATTCTTACGTGCATGTCCAGATGAGGCCATTTCCATAACTGGGTAGACAATAGGTCTGATATTGTCTGTAAGACTAACTTTTACAGTCATACCATACAGATCTACTACACCGAACACAACATCAGGAACTATTTCTGCAGCAATACCTTGATCATACCCATTTATATAGTAATACAGTTTACGATCAGATTTTATGGCAAGTCCAATACGGTCGCCTTCCTACAACAAAATAAAAGAAAGTAATTAAAAAAAATAATAATATAACAAACTACGAAATAAAGTAACCATTAAAAAAAAAATAATAAATTTAGTTCATGAAACATGTGGCACAAAATTTAAATTCACCATCACACTGCAAAAATTAAAACAGAAAAAAAGAGCAAAAAGAAATAGGTATTTCATGTTAAATGCAAATCATTAATAACGAAAACAGCTACAACTAAAAATATAAAATTTAGTTATTGAAAAAAAAAAAAAAAAAAAATAGAACTTTTAACCAGCTGAGTATTTCACATAAAGAAAAATTCCTCTTATAATTTATACGCAACTTTCTTACTTGTGCTTAATACATAACTTTCTCCTTAATACAAAAAGCAATGGGTTTTCTAGTTTCTTGACTGTAAAATGAGATAAGGAAAATATTTTTTTGGAGAAAATCCAACAATGATGAAAAATTAAAAAATGACTTTCAATGAAGATAAAATTCAAAAATACTAATATATATGAATATTGGTTTAAAATTTTTTCATAAATATATTTATTTTTCATAAAAATGTGTGAAAATTTTTAGGTTTTAGTATTTAGTTACATAGTTGAAAAAGTGGGTTATGTGTGTCGTATCTTATTTGTAAAATTTTTTGAATATTAACGAAAAGCTAGATTTGGGTGACTTATCTACTTTAAAAGCTGACAAATCTAAAATGAAATAACAGTCAACATAAATATTCAAAATTGACAAATCAAAATCAGTTAAAAAAATTTCACATAATTATGAGAAAATTCTATCAATCCAATCATTAAATCAAACATTATTTATATAGATTTTTATACAGACATCATCAAACATTATTTATAACATCATTTATATAGGTATAATAAAATATTAGGAGTTTTACAATTAAACATTGAATAGTTCATGTAAGAAAAAGTAAATAAAATTATTTCAAGCAGAGATATATAAAAAGAATAAAGTAAAAAGAATGATATAAAACAAATAATATGGAAAGAACAACATAAAAATATAAATGCATGAATAAAACCTGCAGTATTCAGAATTTTTTATTTTTCATTAAAATTAGTAATTTAATAAATAAAAAATTTTTGACAATAAATGGTGTTTTAACGGTTGAAAATCTGAATCTATTTTGGCATTTATAAAATGTAATCATTTGAAGAACATTTTATCAAATATTTACATCTTTAGCTTAAAAGCCTGAAATACATATATGTATGAAAGTTTTATAGGTAAATAAAATACTAAAATAATTATAAGTAAACAAAATAATACATTCAGCTCGTGTACGTTAATAAAAACTTAAGATTTAATGTTATCATTAAAACCCGAAAATACCGTACACAATAATTGTATTTAGATATTTATAAAAAGTAATTACTTGAAGATCATCTAAGTTGTATTCGCCATATTCTCTTCTACAGCCTTTTCCATTTGTAAGAATACCTGACCCACTCATCATTATGGTTCCTATTAATAATCAAGTTATATTACTCATTACAAACGTCAACACTAATGAAAGAAAAAAAACTAACTATAGCTTAGAAAGATATAAATAGCAATGTAATTTTTTACAATTTTTCATTAAATTGGTCATATTTAAAATAAATTTATTCAGATTATTAAAAAAAAATATATCCCAAATTGATGCAATAATATAATATTTAAGAATTAGCAAATTTACAAAGAAAAATTCTATTAAATGTTAATCTTCTTACAATTTAGGATTAATAAATAAAACATTATTATTAAGTTATAGTGCCTTTCACTTTTGTTCAATAATAATGTACATCACAAATAATGTATTTTTAAAACATTTAAAATTAGTTTTGGTTTTAAAAAAAATTGCTTTATAATTGTAACATTTAACACATGTATCGATTTTTAGTTAAATTTCTAAACAAGTTTTTTTTGGAACTTTTATTCAGTTTTAATATTTTCTGCATTATTAATTTTCTCAGTCAAATTTCTATTGAATATGCAAGCACAAGAATAAATAATTTATAATCAAAAAGAAATTTTTAATTTAGGAAAATAATACTGTGATGAGTTAGCAATATAATGTGTGTTAACTTTGGAAGTTTAGGTATGATTTCAAAAGATAGAAAAAAAATGTGCACTATTTCATTTTCTAAAAAATCAAATTTAATACTTTCAATAATAAAAATTCAGACATTTCTAACAAAACAAACAAATTACAAATGTTACATTTTCATAACTAAAATTATTATACATAACATACTCACCAGATGTTAGATTAGTCATTGTTGCTGGAAATTCAAGGTTATCAGGATTGTGTATAGTTACACCCATTTCTATAGAGCCAGACCATTTATTGACTAGTTCATCAATCCTTATCTAGGTACAAAAAAAATTATTTTATTGGATATTGAAAAATGAAATATTAAAAATACAAACTTAAGTAATTTAAAAAATCAATTATTGTCTTAGTAAAAGTAATAATCACAATTGATAAAATAGGCTATATATAAACAAAGATTGAAAGGGTTAGTATTGCTATCTAGATATAAGCATCAACTAACACAAGATTTAAAGCATCAACTTACATATTGTCTATGAAATTTTTGGAGTCATTTATTATTAAAATATATTCAACTGAGTTAAGAGTTTCTCACACATTGAAAATATACTATAAGAAATGCACAAAAACATCTATATCAACTTATTAAAAATACTATAATTTATGCCTTGAAATGGGAAAACAAATCTTTCATAGTAAAGTAAATTTAATTTGACTGAAATGGTCAAGGTTCAAATTTTAATAGATATATCGATCAGGAACAACATTGCATAAACTTAATTTAATAACTTGGAATACAGAGGGCTTCAAATTTATATTTTTGTAATTGCATGCTTCAGGGAAAAGAGGAGCAAAAGTGGGAGTGAATGAAAATTATTTTTCATATAACGAATAAGATGATTGTTAAATGTTCTTTTTATAAGATGATGGCTTTTGTATTTTTATTTTCAATAATTAAGAAAAGTAACAGATCAGATAAATTGCATTTGTTCACATTTTCATTTAGAATTATTTAATATTTTCTACACCAAAATTTGAGTTTTGACAGTAATCTTTAAATCAAAAAAAGGGTTTAATATCAAAATAATTTAAGAATATAATTGATTTATTACTAGTAATCTTATATGTATGTTTATTTATAAATACTTCATATTTATAATAGATAATAATTATCCTTACACTAAAATTTTGGATTTTGACACTAAGTGAAAAAGCAAAAAACTATGCCAAAAAGGAGTTTTTGACATGACGGCTAAAGCCAAGGATAAAACCAGATAAAATCGTCGATTGTCAAAAACTTGCCAACCTTGAGTTAAACATTAATAATAATCACTTAATACTTACTTCAAATAGCTCATTATCAAGCAGAGGTCTGTGTGTCATCACAACTCCATTGTTGAATTCATCAATTGGTGTTCTTCTTTCAGCAGAGCGATTATCATTTGATAATCTAACCATGGTGCCACAATGTTCATGAAACCGAAGTTTATCAGGAGGTCGTGTAAAACCAAATGCTGTAGAAATAAATATTCATGCATTAAATGTTTAACTAAAAATTATTGATCACTTACTTCCAAAATATAGTTTATTTTTTAAAGTTATTATCAAAAGGAACAGTTCATATTTAATCTTATTACTTTAAAGGGGGTTTGGCACTTAGCAAATTTCTGCCCCTGCACGTTGGCTATAAAAACACACCATATGATAATAATTATGGTATAGATATAGATTTTAAATAGATTCTTTTCTTTTTTTTAAAATTTAAATAAACAGGAGAACATGGTAATCTTTAAGTTCATAAATCAATTGTAGCTAACAGCCAAATAAATTCTTTTTTAAAGATTTCTTTCTTATTATTCTCTAAAAATATTAATCAAGAATTTTTTCTTTTCTTTCCTCTTGTTCAATTTCACGTGTACCTATTTATTTTTTTATAATTTTTTAATATAAATGTAGTTAACATTGTTTTGAAATTTTTTACTTTTTATTAGATATATTTTTTATTGTTTATTACATATTGTAAATCATTATTATTATTACACTCAATAGGATCATCCTCCTGGTGATGAACATTTTTATTAAATGAAATCGTCGCAAATGAAGTTGTCCTCTGCCCATTTTACTCAACATAAATTTTGCATGCGTAAAACTTACTCAATATCTAGAAGTTTTGATCATGATCTTTCAAAATATACTAATATATTTTAAACTTTTATAACTAGACTGTAGGCTGTTTACATAAAATAAACACAGCAGTGTCACTATAATATAATATCATATCCTTAATATTTCATAAGCAAGAAAACTTGTAATCTTTAATGAAACTAATATCAGTGATTATAATAAAACCTTTCAGAACTTTTACAAGGATATACCTAAAAACCAAAATGAGCTTACTTAAATATTCTCTTTCGATAATTGTAACTTGAGCACACTTTCCATACATATCAACGACAGCATATATAAATCCTGGAACATTTTTAGCAGCTACTCCGTGATCAATACCATTTACAAAGAAATGCAACTCCCCAAATCTTGTTCGCATAACTCCCACACTATCTCCTTCAGACAAGTCATCTAGATCATGCCCATAATCTTCAAGGATTGATTTTCCATTTTCCATAATAGAACTTCCAGACATTACCCAAGATCCATCCCGCAAATTTGTTGCACTCGACGGGAAGTCCAAAAAAGTAGGATTTAAGTTCGTAACCCCAATTTCAATTGAACCACTCCATGTGGAAACCTACAAATATAGTTAATAAATAAAAGTAAAATCAAGTAATGTTACAGCTAATTTAAATATAGCATGAACAACTCAGTAAATACAGTACAAAGTCCCATATCCCCGGAAAGGGTCTATTTTTTTTAAACACATTTTAACAATCAAAATAAAACATTTTTCCCTTTTCAAATTTTTTTTTTTTTACATATGTTTGAGATCTGTTAAAAAAGTATGAAGAGATGAAAATCTTCCGCTATTTTATGATTTTAGCTCGATTTCTGATTTTTGTTGGCTTTTGATCCGATTTTCTATGATAAAAAACTATTGTTATGCTGCAAAAACGGAAGCATTATTTTGCAGTATGAAAAAAATCACAGACATCACAGAAAAAAACATACGCAGAGAGTTATAGTATTACAGTGTTTTCACTACAGCGCGAGAACGCGAGAATCTCGCATATTTTTTTATATTCTCGCATTAAAAAATTATTACCGCGAGAAATTCGCGCAAACTATAAACCAATTTCAAAATTTGCGAATTTCTCGCATTTTGAAAAAAATTTCTCATTTGCGCCATTTAGAATAAAATCCGGGTAATCCGGTAGTGGTTCAATGCTTTTATTGTCAGAACCTTTAAGAACAACAGAACACCATCCTTCTGAACCACGGAACCTCTTTCAGAACTCTGCAACTACTTGTTTACCGTACGTAAGGTTTCTTCATGTAAGATGTTCAAATTTTTTGCTCGTAAATGTAAGATGGACAAATACCTTGCAAAGCCAATATCTTCTACTCCGAAACGGACAAATGAAAATGAAACAAATGTGGGTAGAAATGATCAAAACGAAACAAATACGCATTTGAGCAACCTAATGAGAATAGCTGATGAAAAAGTAGATGTGGAACATTTTCCATATGATGATGCAGCAAAAATATTCAATGGTTTAAAAATTAGAAGATGTTAAAAATGCATTATAATAAAAGAAATAAATTTTTTTCAAGTCTCTTGGTGTTTTTTTTTTTTTTTTTCAATTTTTGAAATCTCACTTAACTTTTTGAAATCTCACCCTGTTTTTGAGAAAGGGTGAGAAATTCTCACCCATTTTTTTTCTGAGATGAAAACACTGGTATTAGTATATCAAAAAAGAAACCGAAATGTTAAGAAATACATAGAAATCTTAAACTGTTAAAAATGCCATAGGCAAAACTACGTTGACAAAAATTTTCACAAATCAAGTGCCTCAAAAAGTGATTTCTTCAAATGCCTGATTCAAAATAGCAATACAGCAATATTATTGAGCTGTAATATAAAAAATCAAGTTTTTAAAAACCTTACGAAAATCCGCTGCAATATCTGAAATACGATAGATAAAACTATTATGGGTGAATTGTCAATAATGCACAGTGTAAAAAGTAATTCTATAAATGCGCGATTCAAAAATTTTCTGTGTCTGATAATGAAGTATTAAAGAATGATTTAAAAACTAGGAAAATCCAAAGCAAAAACTGACAAAAATTTGATCAAAAATCCTGGCATGATTGTGGATGAATCCCTAATAATTAAGTAAATAAAAAAGTTATCATTTAATTGCCCAATTTAAAGTACACCAAACGAAATAGTATCGTATTAAAGCACCAAAATTTGAAAAATCATGTGAAAAACCAGAAAATGGAGGGGGGGGGGGATTTATCAAGTGAATTCACTGCTGAATCGTCACTAATCGAGAATGTCGAGAAATAATTAAACAAAATGCTTGACTTGGAATTCGCCACATGTTATAACAGCATATAAAAATATCGAGATTTTAAAAACAAGGTGGAAATTAATTTTCAACGCTGGTTGCCAAAATCATGATAGACAAACAACATAGATTTATACATTGTTGAATGAAATTGATGTTAAACATCCTCTTTTTGTTATTTTCCATGAAAGGATACTTTGATGCTTATTAACATGAAATTCCAGTGTGAAATACCATTGATTCCCGATATGGGACTTTCCAGTGTATATGGAAGCTTTTAATTATTTAAACAAGGATTATCTTTTCCCCTATTACCTATTAGCACGAAAGATAAAATTGAGGGCTGATACTGCTTCATGTGACCAATTTGTACTTATGCATCACAATTAATAACTTTGAAATGAAGTTTTGGAATTGGTGTGCACTACTAGAAATTGATCTTGCATTAATTAGATGAATTCTCTTATTATTTCATGATAAAGAAAATACATGCTAGATTTTAAATTCCTGTTAGAGCTCACACATTTCAGGTTATTTTATATTTTTCACACCTCAAAGTGAAATTTTTTACTATGACTGTAACTTTTATATAAACTTAAAAATAGAAATAATTTAAAGTGCTTTTTTATATTAAATTTAAAGGAAAATTCATGAAGCAATGAGTTAACAGTTAATTAACTTAGATGTTACAATGACACCAATAGTTATTATTTTATGCGCCAAAGTCTTTAGCAAATTCTTTCCATTTTATGATTATAAAATCCATATTTTGAAGTATTCATTACAACATCTATGAAATTACCATAAAAACAATTAAATGTTTTATGACACTTTGTGATAATTTTAGTATTGCACTTATAGTAACATTATGACACTTTTATATTTCTAACCAAATTTTAAATATAGACAGCCTTAAAAAAATTACAATATAATGGCTAACTACTATTAAAGAGAATATGTTTGTTTCGGTAGCTGAGCTAAAATAATTACGATGTTTTTGACAATGAGACATTAGATAAATATCACAGAAGGGAACCTCTCTTAAAGGGTATAACAACATACAAACCACTACACATTGTTTTTCAAATTTTGCAAACTAAAATCGAGCATGAACGTCTTCTTTTCTTTTTATAATGACTCTGTGATGCCTTAGAAATTCTATTGAACATGTATCGATACTAAAATATCCCCCTACAAACCCAGCACCATTATTTTGTTAGTGAATAACAGTTCATGTTAACATGCAATTGGTGAATAACATAAAATTTTTGGTGAAGATTAATTCATTAAGCAGTTAATAATTGCCAATAAATAACACCACAAATCCAGTTTTTTTAATAAAAAATAAATTGACTCAAAAGAATAATTTATAAATTCTTAGAAAATTCTGTAAATATGCTATTTTTAAATAAATCATATAGTTATTGGAGAGATTTACAAAGCATGATCTGTGGCAGAATAATTGCCACGTCTTGGCAACTTCCATAACTTGCAGCTACCCCCAGGCAAACACCTACATGTTTCATTGGGGATATTTCAGGATCGTGAACTGTCGCGCCAGCTATAATTGCCAGGGTTTCAAACAGAATTTAAACTTGCAATTAAAGAAGAAAAAAAAAATTAGATATTTGCCCAGGGGAGGGGGGAGATTTCTGTATCGTGATCTGTGGCAGAATAATCGCCAAGCCTTGGAAACTTCCGGGCCGTGGCCTGCGAGAAACTAAAAAAAAAAAACACCACAGAAAGGGACCAATTCGAATGGTATAACTCTCAGTCACCCCCAGGCAAACATCTACATGTTTTTCTTAAAAAATGTGCAAGTTTAAAATCTATTTGGCACTTTCGATATAGTAGTTGGCGCGACAGATCACGCTACGGAAATATCCCCGGGGGAGGCTACGATTTATACCTTTCGAGTTGGTCCCTTTCTGTGATGTTTTTTTTTAGCTTCTCGTGGGCTGCTGACCGGAAGTTGCCAAGAATTGGCGATTATTCCGCCACAGATCCAAGATACGGAAATATCTCTTTTTTTTTTTTAAATTTGCAAGTTTAAAATTTATTTGGCACCTTGGCGATTGTAGTTGACGCGGTAGATCACGATACGAGGAGGAAATATGCGCAAAATATGTAATGTAACACAATTTTCTGGCTGACCGGAAACCGATATTTGTACAAGATTTACATTAAAAAATATACACAAGTCATGTTTATATGTATTCACATCTTAAAGAAATGCATAATTTATAACTTAGTATGTCATATTACGGGAAAAACGTTTGAACATTAGAGAAGTTTTCACTTTATATCTAACCTTTTTATCAATTCGCACTTCAAATAATTCTTCATCTGCTAGAGGTTCACTTGTCATTACTAAAGCATTATTAAATTCTTGGTGAGGATTATTTCGATAAGCAGTTTTATCATTATTAGTTAGGGTAACCATAAATCCAGTCTTTTTATGAAAAGAGAAACCCATTTCTTTTTGGAAAGAAATGCTCAATTTATGAAAACATTATGTGTATGGTCATAGCATGAAATCATAAGCGAATCTAAATATATTTGAAGCATTTGTTTGAGATTGCTCAAAAAATAATAAATTACACATATTTATTATAGTCCAAGACGGAATATATTTGAATTTCAAATTACTGTAGAGCAGAGGTTAAAGAGAATGTAAATAAACACAGATAAGTCGAAGTTTAAGTTTTAAACAAAACTGAATATAATCTTTCCTCCTTAATTTTGGATTTAAATTAAGATAAAAATCCTATTAAAAATTATAAAAAATTATTTCATTTCAAAGATAGATTCTAAAAAATTGAATACTTTTTAAGAAATAATTAAGCAAACAAATTTTTTAATTGATAACGGTAACCGTTTTCTTGGATAAATTGGAATTTCGCAAATCCAAACTTTTCCCTGTTTTTAAACTTTATGAACTGAGAAATAATTGTTTGCGAAGCTATTTAGCAAACGTTTAAAGATTTATGAACAAAAACTGAAAATATCTGAATATACAATTGATAAGCGGGGATTGAATCGAACAGCCGGTGCAAACAATCAAAACAATCAGAATTGAAGCTCTCGTGCTCCAGTGACAAGAAAATAAAATTTGTATTAAGGATCAATAATGTTTTTATATTTCATTACTTTCCTACTAACTGTTCTTGCTTATATTTTTATAAGAAGGAAAAGATATGATCTTTCAAATGAACATTGCTTGGTAATAGTTTAAATGGTTTATAGTTTTTAATAAATAATTAAGGTTTGAAATTGCTTAAGTATACTAGCATTAAACTGAATACTAGTGGTGCCAGATCTTAATCGCCAAAACTATTTTTACTGATGAACTTAATAAGTCAAAAATAATTTTGTATCAGTGTTAATAATTTAGGTAAAATGGTCATTTGGAAGACTCTTGAAAAATTTGGATTATAGCACATCTTATTTTATAAAAACTATTTTTTAAAGAAATGTGTTTCATTAATGAAGGTTTTCCTTTGCTGTGTTTATTGCTTTTTTTTTCTTCCAAGACTTAAAATAGAAGGTGGTGGGGTATCAGGGCACACATTAAAATCTTAAGCTATAAAATATGCATAAATATATAGATTAAAATTGCCGGAATCTTAGTGAAGCTGGATGTTAGCTTATTATCTAAAAGTGGATCCGAAGCATTGATAATTTTTCGGCTATTTCCTTTGTAATTTCTGCCATTTTATCATGATTATCTAAAGTCTTTGAAAATTATTTTGCATTTTGTTAATGTATATAGTCCTTAAAAATATTTTTTGAGTGCTTAAAAAGTACTTAAAAGGTGCTTATTTTTTGTTGAAAGATTTCGTTACGCACCCTGTTTTTGTAATTGGTCGCAGTGTATATTCCTGGAGAAGGACTTCCAGATTAGAGAAAGGAATAATAAAAATAATCATGATTATTTTTAGTAAAAATTTGAATACTTTTATTTATTGTATTTTTTAATGAGAATTAAATGTTTAATTTTCAGATAACTGGTGGTACTAGTGGAATTGGTTTAGCTTTAGCCATTGAATGTGCCAAATTAGGAGCATCTGTAACAATTCTGGCTCGTGGAAAGGTATAATTTTTTTTTAAAGACATAGTATTTATTCTTCTAAATTAAGTTAATTTTTTTTTAATTTAAAAGGATTTTTTTAGCTCTATTTGATTTGATTCTTTAATGTTTATTATTTTACATGAACTATGTGACTGGTAAAAAAATAGTGTTCTTCAGTAATGGTTAGTAAGTTATTGTTCTAAACCTATATTATGTAAGTTCATGGGTTATAACTAGGACTGGGCGATGTAAGAAATTTTATATCGTGATACATCGTCTGCTAGACGTCGTGATATAGCGATGTATCACAATTTATCATATGTTCAAAAATTATCTATCAGACATCTTTAAATTAATCAAAAATAAATAAGAGGAATAAATCTATTGCAAAACAAAATATCTGAAGTAAAAACAAACCCAAGCTTTATTTTATTTATTTTCTTTAAAATTAAAAAATGACTTGAGATTTATTGGTTTAAAAACAATAATAAAACTAACAAAATATTTTACATACATGCATAAAAAATTAAAAGGAGAAAAAAAAACGAAATAATAAAAAAAAAAACTAAAGAAATGTTTATTTTGGTAAAACATTTTTTAAATTATTTGTTGAAAAAAACTGTGCTTTTGAAGCATTGTTAGTCCTTCTTTAATTTATTTATTTAAAATAATAAAATTGTATTAACTAAAGGTCTAATTCTATACTTAATGAATGTAAAAATAAATTTAAGTTTTTTATTTATTATTATTTTCTTTTTTAAAAATAAAATTGACTAAGGATTTATTTGTTTAAAAATGATACTGACTGTCTAACAAATTATGAAACAAACAAGTATTGAAAGAATTTTGAGAAAATTTAAAAAAAAAACAAACTTTTAAGTACTATTATTAAACAATTAAAAACCGTCAAAACATTGCTTAACTTTTTATTCAATTAAAGAAAATATTAGTTTTAACTAATAGCCAAATTTTTTTATACGTAAGTAAAAACGACTGAAGATTTATTCGTTTAAAAATCAAATTATTCTGCTTCTGTGCATTAAGTAAATTTAAAAAGAACTGACTTTTTATAACCAAGTTAAATACAAAATACCCCTGTTAAATTGTATCGCTTAAAATAAAAAACAATAATTAAAAAGAAAAATATCAAAAATTTAAAAAAAAAACTTAATTGAATCTTTTTTATTCATATTTTCTGTTCATTAATAGATTGAGTTCAGAGTAGGTAACAGTGATTGCGCAACAATCGCCAAGTAACAGTAGGTCTACTAAAAATAATTGACTAGAATCATTAAGTACCGATAGACAAAATAATACAGAATGAAACGATCGCTAAGTAGCAAAAGTCTCACTGAAAATAATTTACTAGTAGAGTTTTATCCCGACGAAATTAAGTGCACAGCGATCACAAAGTAACGTAAGTCCAGCTGGAAATAATTTTCAAGGAAAGTAAACTTCCACGGACAAAAATGGCGCATAAAGAAACTATCGTTCTATTTCGCTGATCCTCACACGAAGCTGGAAGGTGTGTTTCGATTCGCTTTTCATTGTTCAACGTCATGAAACTAACATCGTTTTCGTAGCTAGACGCTATCAACAGCTCCGCAGTTAGACGAAATCAAAATAGTATTCGTCAGCGTGGTGACAGCGTTAGCGTAGGCAAGGATTCTCACATGTTAAATCGTTAATCCGCAAGCGTTGACTTGTATGACGGCTAAAATCAGATTTCTGATGCATCGCCTAAAACGAAAGTCATTATATCGGCCTGCCGATATATGCATTAAATCGATATTTCACAATGCATCGATTTATAGCCCAGTCCTAGTTATATCAGTTTAAAAAATTTTAGTTAAGATTATCATAGATACCAATATCATGACCTGTCAGAAGAGAGAACTGGGCAACAGCTTCATGAAGGGATTTATAAAAGGATTTCATCTTTCCATTGCTTGGCCTTTAATTTGAAGCTTTAATGAATAGTTTACATTTATTAACTATTTGAGGTGCAAGTTTATAATTGTGAAATATTTTAGAGAGTTCAAGTTGGAACAATTTTTATTCCTTTTTTGTGAAAAAATGAACCTGTTTGTGTGTTCAGGTAATAATTGAAGATGGCCATGCTTCATTTTTGAGTTTAATTTATTTTCTGCAAGAATCATTCAGATCTCATCCATCAAAGAATGTGAAGCCCAATAATTACTATATTTAAATTAATTTAATGATTTTTCTCTAATTGAGAGTTTAGTTATTTTATCTGCCTTATTTAAAAAAAAGTTTTTTTAACAAATTTAAATTAAGAATGTGAATACTAATAAAATCTTTTAATTACAAATTTACAAAGAGTAAAAAGTATTGTGCTTTTTGATTCATATATAGATATATATATCAGGGGTGATTGTATTTCGTGTATTAATTAATTAATATAATTCGTGTGTATTAATTAATATAAAATAGTTTTATATTAATTAAAAAAATTTTTCTCATATTCAGAGTGGCACACCTGGTTTGGACAAGGAAGAATCTGACTTCACTGATCCTAAAAAAACTTCTGATCTCACAAAAAAGGTTTGTTCTATTTTATTTTTTACTTTTTTAAACTAATAAAACTATTTGTCTGAGAATTCACTAAAATAGACATATAGTTTTAGGAAAAAAATAATAAAGTCATGTATTTGATGTTGATTTTCAAATAAATACATGCATATTTCTCTTCACTACAAATTGAAGCATAAACCTTCTATCATAGCTCTCCGTCTCACTCTATTGTATTCATATGTCCAGCGGACATGTTTTTCATATTGTTTTCAATTCACTTACAATAGTCCTGTGTCAAGTATTTTTAGGTCTTCCACAGAGGAATTGAAAATATTGCTCTGAGGGTTCCAATCAAAAACTTGTTTTACTTTAAATTTTTCTGGTTTACATAGAACATGATGAATCCATTTCTAACGTTTTTTAATTTTCCGTTTTTTCCCCCTAAGGATTTCTATATTACAAGTTTTAAGGAACCACTTGATACATAAAATTCTTCTTAAATTTTTGTTAATTTAATTAATGTTTGTAGTTTTTTCTTGTTACTTTTATTGCAGTGCTATGTCTTTGATCCATAAAGTAGGAGAAATTTAATATTAGTATTGAAAATTCGAATTTTTGTTGAATTTATGTTTTTAATTTTCCAGAATTTATTGAGAATAGCGTAACAGAGTCAGGCTTTGTTTAATCTATTTAGTAAATCACCTCCTGTATGTTATTTTCTAGGAATATATCTTTTAATTGTTTAGGATAAATCTTCAAAATTTTAGTTTTATTTTGGTTGATAATAAGTCTTATTTTCTTTGACTCTACTTTTAAAATGTTTTTGTTTATTTTATGTTTATTTGTAAAGTGTTGGTCAGTAAACATAAGTCGTCTACAAAATCAAATCTTTTTGTACAAAATCTAATCATTTTAGTCTTGACCTCTCTCTTAATCATTGAATTTGCTTTGTATTATTTTATTTAAGAGTTACAATGAAATAAAGACACATTAAAAAAGTTTCATTTTTATAATTTTGAATTAAAGAAGATAAACCAACTTTAATTCTTAAGGCCTGTTTGAATAATCCAAGTTCTTGGACGAAGATTGATTGAAATTGATGAAAACCTGTTTTTGTTTTTTTTAAAGCTTGGATCGTGTAAACGATCATCCAAGTACTTGGTCCAAGTCCTTGGGCGTTAGTAGAGCATGTACTACTTTTTATCTAAGTATTTTCTCCCTTAATCAAACAGCTTCTAAAGTTTTGTGAGATCAACAAGCAGGCATCATATTATTTCATTTTGTTGTCTGTTTTCATTTATTTTCGTCCAAATAAATTAATCTGTTATGGTCTATTTGTGTTATTATGATTTTATTTGAATTTATTCAGTAATTTTAAAGTCATGTAAGTATAATTTTATAATGTTGAATATGAACAATGCACATGCGCAAGTTTTTCTTCTGACCAATCAGTGACATTCAAGAATTTGGATAGTGTTGACAAATCATCCAATTTCTTGAAGAGAGAAATTCCTTCAATTTCCCGGATTCAAGAATTTGGACCATGTAAGCCAGCCTTTAGTTACTATGAGCCCTTTATTGTTCATATTAGTTACTAATTTGAAGTCATTGCATTGGTCCTTCCATTTCAATTTCTTACATATGTTTGTATTTATATAAGGTTTTTTTTTCTTTGTTAGAAAAGTCTTGGGACTGCAAAAAAGATTATTTCGAGTTACACAAAAAATAATGCACAGGTAGGTGTTGCTAGATTCATTTTTATTTATTTATTTGTTTATTTATTTATTTATTGTATTATTTCACATTTTAATTATTTCCGAATTTTACAATTGTTGATTTCCGAAGTAGTAGCACACAACTGAAAAGTTTTGTAACTTTACAAAAACAGAAAAGTGTTTATTAGATATAGTAAATAAATTATGAGATAAGATATTGCACAATATTATTTATTTAAGCAATAAAATTTTTCCTGTTGTGATGTTTATGGAAAAAGTTTTTGCCCTTAATAATTTGACTACTGTTTGAGTCAATTTTACATTCTTCTCTTGGCTCTGGCCTCAATACCCATTTGGAACTGATTTTCTCATTTTCTTTTTCTCTTAGGCAGCTTATCTAGATTATGTAATACCATTTACACTTCGCACAGCATAGATAATTATGGCTCATGTGCCATTAAACATTTAAGCATTTAATTTTTTTTTAATTCAATAATAAGGTAGAAGTTATTTCTTATCATAGCTCTTATCTTTGTATACTGTTTCTGAATTTAAATAAACAAATAAAAATATGAATTTAAAATGAATTAGGCTCTGGTTATAATTATAATTCTGGAGTTAAAAAAATTAAAGCTGCATTCAGTTGTGTAAAATAAGTTTTTTTTTGAGAAATTAATTTTGTTTTATATTATTTTTAGCTTTGTTAAACTTTTTCTATTATTTTTTTTTTAGAAAATTTTGACAGAACTTAATCTTAATATCTAATATCTTTTGTTAACTTAAATAAACAAATAAAAATATGAATTTAAAATGAATTAGGCTCTGGTTATAATTATAATTCTGGAGTTAAAAAAATTAAAGCTGCATTCAGTTGTGTAAAATAAGTTTTTTTTTGAGAAATTAATTTTGTTTTATATTATTTTTAGCTTTGTTAAACTTTTTCTATTATTTTTTTTTTAGAAAATTTTGACATTTTCAGTTGACATAACTTCTGAAGATGCTAATTTGAAAGATATTATAGCTGAGGTTGGTACCTGTACACTTTGTTATTCATTCGTTTTAGTTAAATGTTTTTTTTTCTGGAAATAAATATTTTACTGTCCTAAAATTAATATCTTATTAAAAGTAAATGGATTCTTTGCCTATGGAATGATCTAGCCTTTTTCTTTTCTTTTTTTTATTATTTTTCTCCTGTGTGTTCTTTGATATATTTACATTTATTTTCCCCTTACCTTAAATGCTTTGATACTTTAAAATCTTGTTTTTAACTTGAGTTTGGCACAGCAGCTTTTTTGACAATAAAAATTACGTTCATTCACTGAATTTTCCAGTTTCTTCCATATCAGTGTTTTGTTTATGTTAATGAAAAATATAACTAAGTAAAAAAATAAGTATTTTTAACTTTATTTTAAACTTGGCCAAACAATCGTGTTTTTTTTTCTTCCGGGTAACACATTAATAAATTATATATTTAAGGTTATATAGGTGTATATTTTTTTTCTTCATCTTCTTTATTTATCTTTGTATAGAATTCTACAAAAAAACTGTATAATATATCTGTTATGTTATTTTATTTTTTCAAATTTGCAGCATGCCCAAAAAAACATCACCCTGAATAACTTTTGATATAATTGTGTCTTTGCGTACTAAGACTCAATCATAATGGTTCAAGGGGGTAACTTTAAATATGCAAATTAATTTGTGCAAACGATGTGTTAAGTTACGAAATCAGACACAAAAACATACTTTCTCTGAAAAAAGTTTTTTTAGACGAATTCGGTTTTCTGACCCCCAAAATATGGGGTGCAGTTGCAATTTGGGAAATAGGTACCCTATAGTTTGGTCAGGAGAATCAATCTGAAATTTGGACCTCTTAACCCCTTAACTGCCGCGGGCGTATATATACGTCTCGGCCAGACGATGCGTTAACTGCCGCAGTCGTATATATACGCTTTCCCGAAGTACGATGCTTTGCATTGCTCTGCTATAAATAGAACTACACCCCCTTCTTCAGAATGCAGTAAAATGGCCTTGAAAGTGTTTGCTTTGCGAATGTATTGCTAATTTCGGAGGAGGGGGAATGGGAAAAGGATGTTATGGAAAAGTGATATCGTATTAATCGCTTGTGTGTATTTATTTCAGTAAGGTCGGGTTTATTCTTTTTTCGCTTTTGTTTCCCGTATGTATTTGGTGCTTTTTATTCTTTCCATCAACGTCTTCAAAGAAAAATGCATCGCGAAAATGTGCTGTTTGTTCATGAAAAAAAGATTCGTCGTGAATCCCGCTATCAGTGCGATGAATGTGATGTTGGTTTATGTGTCCAACCATGTTTCAGGATTTATCATACAACAGCTAAGTTTTAACATCTTTTATATTGTATTTTTATTATTTAATTTAAATTTTGTATTTTCTTTCTTTCCTTTTTCTTGTAAAATTAAACTGTTTTTAAATTGCAAAGCATGCATCATTTTTCCCACTCCAAACACCGTGTAAGAAAGTGCACTTGAGCGAAAAACGATGGCACTGGGGAGTGAATCACGTTAATTTCACTCGGCAGTTAAGGGGTTAATATTAATTTTACTTTTTGCTTATTTCATCATATTTCTAGATCTTTTCAAGTGAATTGAAAAACTTGAAATTCCTTTATCCAAAAACAATATCATGCAAAAAATAAATTTTAATAAATATTTATTAATTTTATTTAATAACAGTTAAAAAAAATTATGATTTATAAGGTCTGCAATTTTTTACATCATTTTAAAAGGTGTAAATTTAAATGGCAAAATATGAAATTTAGGCAGAATTGAGCAAATAGTTCCTGAGAAATTGAATTTTAAAGAAGTCATGTATGTAAATTTTGATTTCTCAGAAACTATTCAACCAATTTCACTCAAATTTTGTATTTTGCCATTTAAAATTACGTACTTTAAATTGGGGTAAAAAATTGCATACTATTTAATTCAAACTTTTTTGGACTATTATTAAAAAAAATAATAAATATTTACTAAAATTTATTTTTTGTGTTTAGTTATCTTTGGATAAATAAATTTTATAATTGTGTGCAAAAAACTTTCAATTCACATAAAAATATGGCGAAATACACAAACAGTAAAATTAACATAAAATAGTCCAAACTTAGGATCGCTCTCCTGAGCAAACTGTGGGGACCATATTTCCCAGATTGTGGCTACCCCCTATATTTTGGAGAGTCAGAGAAAGTACGTTTTTATGTCTGATTTCGTAACTTAAAATATCATTTGCACTAGTTAATTATCATATTTGAGGGGCACCTTTTCGAATCATTAGATTGAGCCCTAACCTTCGAAGATCTGAGCATTTTAGATCAAAAGTTATTTAGGGTGGTCCTTTTTTTTGGCACACTGTGCACCATTGTGTAATGTTACTGCTTGTAACATTTCAGGCAGAAACAAATTGTGGTCCAGTCACTTTCCTCTTCAACTGTGCTGGAACATCTATTTCTAAAAGGTTTGAAGATTCTTCAATTCAAGATTTCAAAGTAACTTATTTCTCTTACATTCAACTGAATTTGTGTTTGTTCATAATATTTAGCTTTTACTGTTAAACAAAAATAATTACTTAGTTTTGTTATTACTTGAGTATGACAAATGTCACTTTAATCTTTGATTAGTATAAATGACTTGTCTGTTCGAAGACCATGGATATAAAGACTTAAAAGTTTCAAGACGTATGGCATGATGGTGGCAATGTAGTCAGCTTTGGATGCAGCCATTTTTTTTTTAAAGGCAAGCTGACACTCATTAATTTAAATCTGGATATTCTTTGCTGCTAACAAAAATGGAACATCGATCCTGAGTAATGACAACTCAATACCTTCTAGAAGATTGCAGTTGTAGTGTAAATAGTATATGGCTGACTTAGATAAAATGAAAAAGTTCTGCAAACACAAAGTCTAAATTAAAAAAAACATTCTTCACGCATTGATTAATTCTTATAACTAGTTACAACCATCTTCGCCATCTCATTTTGGAGAAATATGTTTGAAAACCGCGGATTTTTCTAGATGTTGAATTTTTATAGTACTCTATATTGATTCATACCCCAGCAATGCATTTGGTAAAACACCAAAAAGCTCAAAATAGAAATCCAAAAATGTTTTGTGGAAAAACCCTTTTTAAATAATTGTAAAATTACCTGAAATTAAGAAGAAAAAAAATATGTATCAATTATTAATACACAGAATGTTATTAATGTTTTAATAAAAATATCGATGTGAGATTTTATTTATTTAAGTTGTTTAAATATGAATCTCAACATTTGTCTTTTAAATCACATGAATACGAATCTCGAGGTCTGATTTTAAAATCGCGTTTATACAAATCTCTATGTTTAATTTTAAAGTCGTGTGAATCTGAATCTTGATGTTTGATTTTAAAATTGCTTGAATACAAATTCTTATGTATAATTTTTTAAGTCACTTGAACACGAATCTTAATAGTGACTTTTAAATCATTTGAATACAATATTTTATATAAAATTGTGAAAATACAGAACACAATGTTTGCTCTTAAATCGTGTGTTTTTGATGGGTGGTTATGGGCCTCCATTATCCGATAACATTATTAAATAGATACATAGATAAATAGCAGAATGAGTTTGCGTAGTGGCCGAACTTAGGAAAACAAAGCTTCTTCTGAAATATATATTTGTTTGGTGACTGTGACACATGAATAAAGTACAAATGATTAGATGAAAGAAAAAGGTAACATAATCATAACCGAGTCCCATGACTAAGAACAGGCTCTTCTTCTGGAGGAAGCTTACATAGGAGCTTTTATAAACAAAGGGAGAGAGTGTGAAGTCTGATTATGCCTCGGGTTTTTAAACACAGTGATTTGGAATCATCGACCAATTACGAGCTACTGAAAACCTTGCTTAAATTAGTTTACAGGTAGATGAAGAATTAATTAGTAACTAGCTTCTCCCATGGGGAAAACATTGTCTCTCTTGCATGGTTTTTTACCACTCACGATGAGCACCCGAGATCGAACTTTTAAGTCATCCCATGACTTAACTAAAGGTAAACAACGAGCGCAGACATGTTAATGTAATTTAAAATCGCATTTGCATTGGTAAGAAAACAATTCTCTTTAAAGACAAATTTCTTTCTAGTAACAGTAAAAAAATTTCCACGATGGTGACAAATTTTCAGCAAACGGTGTTCATGTACATTATAATGGGTCTATTTGCCGCTATCAAGGATAGAACATCAATCCTTTACAATGACAATTCATTATCTACAAACAAATTACAAATGTAGTGTAAATAGTATATTGAATAAAATGTTTTGTTCTGTCTAAAAAATTTCATTTATTTAACTTTATTTATTATTTCCTCTTTAGCATGCTATTTTAATTTAAAAGTTAACCATTGTTTTAGCTTTTATCTATAGAAAATATATTAATAGATTGTGTTTGATTTTATAGTAATACAGAACCACAATGACGCTAATTAAATAACATCTCATCTAATTTACACTGTGCATTAAGTAACATACTTAATTAACACTGTTTAAGTAACATAAACTGATTAAGAAACATTAAAATTCAATCTGAAAACTAAATTGATCAAAAGCTTATTGAGCGTAATTTATTTGTTTTTATTATTTACTTATTATACAAACAAAAAATTTTATCGCAAATTAACTGTGTTTTTAGTTATATTTCACTGAAAAGTTTTTGAATTAAAAACCGGTTTTTAAGTGTCAAAATTATTTTTTTTATTTTGCTGTTTCAAATCTGGTCATTTTATTTAATATTTTATAGTTTAAATTATGTTATTTATTGATGAATATTTATTTTTGCTTCAAAATTTTTTTAAGTATCTTTAGGAACATTGACTCGTCATTGAAGTCTGACATTGTATAAAAATATACTTTTTGATTAATGGGAAAATCATATTACGGTTATCAAATAGTTTCACTGTTTTATAAAACTAATGAAAATATTATTATTTTTGAAGGATATGCTAAATGTGAATTACCTTGGAAGTGTTAGTGTAACTCAAGCAGTATTGCCGGCTATGAAGGAAAGATGTAAAGGCAAGATAATCTTTGTTTCATCTTTAGCTGGTCTTATTGGTTTGTATGGCTATACAGCTTATTCAGCTTCAAAATTTGCTTTAGTGGGATTAGCAGAAGCTCTTCAAATGGAGGTAAATCATATGTTTTTATAAATTTCAACTTTATCATCAGCCAATGATTTCAATAAGTTTTATATATATTTTTAGTTTTATAAATGCATATTTTGTTATATAAGTCATTGGTTTCCAATCTAGGTTTTGATGAAATTGGTTTGTCATTGGTTCTTAATTTCTCCTTCATGTTACATTGTTTTGATGAAAACCTGTTGTGCTGAAAATTAATTTAAAGGCATTTTTTTGCTTGTCGGTTATTGTATTTTTTAATGTTTTTCATTGGACTTATTCAGATTCAATGCATTTTACTTAGGTAAAGATTTATAGTTTTAGGATAGGATTGTGATTTTTCTGTGACTGATGCAATATTTTCGTTAATATCACTCTTATTTTATGTCTTTGTACAGTAAAACCTTGTTTATCAGACATTATTTCTACTGTTAAAAAACTTCTGTTAACTAAAATCTATTTTGTATTTTCTTCCTTTCATTTAAAAAAAAAAAATCCATGTTCTTTTTGCCATGTGCTTACTTAATATTGTAACTACTAGCGAAAATTACTAACTAACTACTTGAGAAAATTTTACATGGTACATATCAGATTTTATTCAAATTATTTATGCTACAAAATGAGTGAGTTGTGTGTAAGTCTGTTAGTAGAGTAATTATTCAAATAGTTGATCTGAAAATATGTTAATACATGTTATAATACATACTGTAATTCATCTTAACGTGCAGATTTCTTTGATGTGACAATCATATGAATCTTCCTTACAGTATCATTATAACTTAAGAAAGTGTTCTTATAATACTTACTTTATTGTAATCATCATATCATATTCTTACGAATTATTTTAATTTACATCATAATATTGGATGAAAAATATCAATAGCATTGAATGATTAATCATGAAGAACCTTGAAAATTTAACTAATGGTCAGCCCACAATACATTTATGCCTTCGGGTACATTCTGTATAGTTTTTCAAGCCATTTTAGTGGTAATAAAGCTGGGCTTAAAGTTGTCTTTAAGTTCCCTAATTTTCTTAAAAAAATGTCTTTAATTTTTAAATAATTCAATTAATGCCATAATATTTCTGTGATTTTCCAATTTTTGTTGATGTTAACAAAAGGAGTTAACGTTATTAGATTCCAAAAAAGAAAAGAATGGAACTTTTTTATTCAGAAAAAATTATAAATTTTGTTATATGCCATGAAACTATGTAATAAAATGAATGCCAAGACTTCATAGCCCGCCAATAATGGTTATTAGTCTATTTCCGATGTTCAAGACAATTATTTCTGTAGAAGAGAGAAATAAAAAGCTCCTGTCTTCCCCCATCACTGTACCATATTCTACTGTTTTTAACAGGAGAATCTTATATTTTACTTCTGCCTCTTGATTTTTCATACTTAGATGATTTTGACAGAAGACAGAAACCAAAAAAGAAATTTTTGCATGTTTTTTTTTTTTTTTTTTTTTTTTTTTATAAAAAAAATCTTTTTCCCCTCAAGTGTGGGCACTACTAAAACTATTACCAATTGCGTGTCAGGGAAAGTATCTTATAAATTAGAGAATCAGCATCCTTAAATTTTATTTTTTAGACTTCCCTCCCTGTAATAGAGGTGTCCTTAAAAAAATTGGTTCTTAATTTCTCCTTCATGTTACATTGTTTTGATGAAAACCTGTTGTGCTGAAAATTAATTTAAAGGCATTTTTTTGCTTGTCGGTTATTGTATTTTTTAATGTTTTTCATTGGACTTATTCAGATTCAATGAATTTTACTTAAGTAAAGATTTATTTACAGTAAAGATTTATAGTTTTAGGATAGGATTGTGATTTTTCTGTGGCTGATGCAAAATTTTCGTTAATATCACTCTTATTTTATGTCTTTAATACAGAGATCAAAAAATTAGTCCCAACCCCGCAAGAATTTTTTTTGGGCATCTAAGATAATCATAATACTGTGTAAACTTTAAAATTTTTTATCATAAGTTTAAGTTTATCAAATTATTTAATTCGTTTATATTTTGCCAATAGAGCCTTTAATTTTAACTAACATTAAAAAAAATAAAAGTTATGTATTGTCTCTTTATTCTTAAATGCAAAGTTTAAGGGTAATTTTTCTTTTAAGTTTTTTTTTTCATTAACCTTTTAACTGTTTTACTGGGGTGAAAACTATTGGTGCTGCTACTGTGCATATTTATTTCATAGTGTGTATTGGGGAATTTATCTTACACAGATTTCACTAACCTTTGATGACTTTTTCATCTCTTTTTGTTTCCTTTTTCTCCTTCTTTTGACAAAATTTTTTATTTGGAATGGTATAGTTGATTCTTGTAGATTCCAGAAAAAATTTGGTAATTTTGCTGTTTTATTTTAACTTTTTATTAAAATTACTATGTTTATAGATTTTTAAGTATGTTATAGACTGGTAAATATGTATAAAAAATGATATTTTAATTTTAAATAATTGTTTTAGATTAATCTTTTGATGCTATTTACCTTTATGTATAGATGAAACCCTACAATATTGGTGTTACTGTCTCTTTTCCACCTGACACTGCTACTCCAGGATATGCAGAAGAAATGAAAACTAAAGTAATATTTGTTTAAATATTTATTTACTTTTTTTGAAAAACTTGTTTACTTTTCTATCTGATTAAAAAATATAGGCAAAATTCATAATAATGATTGAATTTTAACCCTCTAAGCATTGAGCCTTTGGGGAAAATTGTACAGAAATTTTCCTGTTAGCCACTATTTTCTCCTTTGATAACATGAAGAAACTGGTTTTTTGATGCAGAAATGCCTGCACCTGAAATTTCAGGATAAAGTGTGACTAACGACGCTAAGAGGGTTAATCTGTTGAAAGATTGACTTCATCATTTATGACCGAGGAAGATTTACTTATTGCATTCACTTCTCATTTAAGTCCCTAAATTTTATTTTTACCCATTTCTAAGTTTCTTACAACAGAAATATTTATACTATTAACTATAAATAGAGTGATGCATGATGTTTTTCTATAGCAGAAAAAGAGTTTTGAGAAGAATTTTTTAAATGTGTTTATGTAATTTTACGCATAGTAAACATAATGTTTAATCCTGAGTTCATATTTCTTTTAAATTTCATTTTCTTTTATTACTGTACCTATTTGATATTTATTATATTTTGTAAATGATAAACTTTCACTTTATATGTATATGTAGCCTATAATACATTTTTTAAACTTATGCATTTGTGGTTTGAATAATTTATATCTTAATTCCATTTCTTAATATATTTGGCTCAGGCATTTTTATGTATAATTTATTATTTTTTTGTATATATTATGTATAACCATACATATTTTCTATTTATATAATCACACTTAGATAAACTGAAAAACTTTTTGCAAGTAATTTGTTTACTCTTGTAACTAGTTGTAATTCTTTTCATGACCACCTGATTTAGACAAAATTTGTTCAAATTGACTGATTTTTTATAAAATGTTATAATTTTTATAAAATTTTGATTATTATCCATACCAGCATAACTGTAGCACTTTTTTAAATACAAAGCTTGTATCCTAATTTTCTAAAATTAACGGCAGGGTAGAATTTGGGAATTTTAATCCTGACTGATTTTCTTTTCTTTTTTTAATGAGTACTATTAAAAAAATTTCCTCACTCATTTTACATTAATGGCATTCACTCGTTAGTGTAAACTATGCATATCTGCATCTAATATTATTTATAAAAGTTCAACATGTGTTCTAAATCTGCATTAATATTTGCAAAAGTCTTAATTTTTAAAACGTATTTTTTTTTATTTTGCTTCAAAAGTTTAGCTTACAATTTTGTTCTATTATTTGAAATCATAAATTAAAAACAATCTAAATGATTTTAGCCTATTGAAACTGCTAAAATTTCTGAAAGTGGAGGCTTATATGAAGCAGAAATTGTTGCAAGAAAAACATTGTATGACGTACTAGTAAGTCACTTAAATTTTATATTTTAATGGCTAATTTTGCAACTGTGTTACATATTCATATACTTGAACATTTATGATTTTTTGAACTCACCCAACTGTACCTAAATGTTATTTAGTTGACTGCACTTTGATTGTGAATCTTTCACTTCAGGATTTATCCATAAACAGTGCATTATTCTGCTCATTAATAACTTTTCAATGGTATTTACAACATTACGCTATGTGATTGATGTTTTATTCATTGTGTCCCTCGTGATTTTATAGTTCTATCTATAATGAATACAATAGAAACTTAGAGGTAATGGATGGATATGGGAATTATTGGCTTATGGGAAATAAATATGACAGGCATTAATTTGATTATTGTTTTACCCTTCCCAACATTACACTATTGTAAAATTTTTTTTCAAGTTTGGTGAATGTTTAGGCTATTTTGTAAGACAGATGTACACTTCACGATGCCACCCTATTTATCTTAGTGGCTCTTTTTAATGGATTTTCCTGTGCTGTTATATATCATGGTGCATAGTGTTTTTAAAAAGTGCTTATTTTCGTTTTTTAAAAGCCTGTAAAGGTGCTTTTTTCTTTGGGTGTTTTTAAAAAGTACTTAATTTTCCCTTTTCGAAAATGGGAATTTTTTTATGTACTGTGTTGATTTCCGCCACATATTATGCAAAAGGGTGCTTTTCACATTGTTCTATTCAACGTTTTCACAATTCATTTAGCCACAATTTATTTTGGTGTACCGTTGGTCCCTAGCGTATGTGACCGCCAATAATTTTACATGATTGATGAAATACTTGTGATTCCGCATGGGAGTCTACTGAGCTGCGTTCAGTGAGATTATTGCACTCTTATGTGCAACTCTTCTGCATTTTGCAAGATATTTTTAATTGCAGGCTTCATTTTACACCCTCTGATATCAAACCGAAAAATCTCTTGATTATTTTATAATGGCTTATATATAATCAAGAAAAGAGCTATTTGTTAGAAACTAAATTTCTATTTTATCATGATCATGTAGTCTTTGAAAATTATTTTGTATTTTGTTAATGTGTATAGTGCTCAAAAATGTTTTTTGAGTGCTTAAAAGGTGCTTATTTTTGTGAAAAGATTTGGGTATGTGATCAGTTTCAAAAAGCTTGATTACGAAATTAAATTCTGCTTTAAACCATAGATTCATGTATCAAATACCTATATATGGTCTAAAAAATATAATAGTCACTTTATTTTTAACAGGGTTAATTTTTTAGTGTATTTTTCTCTGGGACTATTCAAATATTACGTAAATACCTTACGGGGAGAGAGGAAAATGTTATGTTTATTTTTGCTGATAAAAGGGAGGGAAGAATAGCAATGCTAAAATCACATTTCTTTTTAATTCAGAGAAGAAAACTAACAAAAAATGTAAGAAAAGACATTTGTAAACATTGTAGACATTTGAAAGAAAAGACAATGTAAGAAAAGACTCAGTAAATACCTTACGGGGAGAGAGGAAAATGTTATGTTTATTTTTGCTGATAAAAGGGAGGGAAGAATAGCAATGCTAAACTCACATTTCTTTTTAATTCAGAGAAGAAAACTAACAAAAAATGTTAGAAAAGATTATTATTGGTAAAATTTTAATTTTGAAATAAAAGTTAATTTAAAGTTAGGAAAAATTTCTAAGAGTTTCAGATATCTAGAGTTTTAATTACTAAAAGAAAACACAAAACATTTGGGATGAATATTTTACTCAATATTTTATAAAATGAATTAAAGCATAAATTTTCTTTCATATGAAGTTACATAATTTGACTTTAATCTTTAAAGTAAACTACTAAAGTCAAAGATAAAACAAAAGAGGGGTGCAATTTTCTTAGAGAAGCATTAGAGGCGGTTTGTAATTTGTTTATTTTTGTTTACAAGAAAGGAAAGGGAGTCTTAAATTGCCAAAAACATGCTTACATAATATTTGAAAGATTCCTATATGCTGTGGAAACAGTAATTTTTAGTGTTGTAGTTAAAAAAATAGCATGGAAAAAGTGCCAATGTTTTTTACCATAAATATTTTGCTCATATCTGTTGAGAGTATTTTTTAATAGGAATATAACGAAGCAAAAGTATACACTTACATAGTTTTCAATGTAATGATATTGTTCTTCAGATGACTTCTTTAAGCGAAATATTATGAAATTATTAATTCAAGTCCATCTTTATTTTTACATGCAAGATACAATAAGTTGTCTATTTATCAAAACATAAAGCTTTATAAAAATCTGCATATAGAAGTCAGTCTATCTAGAGTAAGTTTAAGAGTTAGTTTAGACATTAGAGTTTGTTTTTATTTGTTAAGTTTTCAACAAAAATAGTAAGAAGTGATAACAATTCAATATGTTCTACAAAATATGAGTTTATTTTGATGTTTTGTTATATGATACAGAAGATAAGACTGATAAATTTAATTTCCCTTTAAAATGAGAGTAATAGGAATAGTAATACCAACATTTGCCTGAATTTTAAATTTACTTAAAAATATTTAAAATGGTAGCATTTTATATTTTTATCATTCTAATGGAATTAATATCAATTTTATTTTTGATCCTAGCACAAAGAAACAGTATCAAAAGCTAATATTTTTATTTTCAGTATAAAGCAGTTGGTACTTTTTAAATTTCACATGATAGTTATAAATTCTTAACTTGTATGTTTTAATTCTTAATTTTTTTAACAAAAAAAATTTATTTTTTACTGATATATTAAAAGATAAACTTCATTCCTAATATCATCAAAATTTATAAATTATAAAAAGTAATTGTGGTTTTAGTTGTCATTTTTTTAAAATTTACTCTTTTTCCTGACTTTTTAATACATACTTTATTTTCATGGTGCAAAATTCTTATCTCTGGTAATTCTTATTTTTTAGGATAATAAATTTATGTCATCTGTTGGCCTTGAAGGATGGATGTTATGTGTGGCATGTAGTGGTACAACTCCAGTCAATTCAATTTTTCAATTGCTAATACAGGTATTTCTAATTATTTTGAGATGGAAATGCAATTTTGTAATCATTTTTTGAAGATTGTTATGAAATGTTTTACATTAGTTTTTTCATGTTTGTCAAAATTATTTTTAAGCATACATGAAAATACTGATGCATATTAATTAGATATTATTTTACATATACAACTGGGGTGATTCATTGCTAAATATTAGTATTGGCTTTGTTTATCTAATACAGGGATGTTACATGACACATATTTCTGTATCATGCAAGAAATACATATTAAATTACTTTTATTTGCTAACATACACTGAAAACAATTTTAAAAACAAGGAACATTATAATGTTAGAGACCATTATAGGTGGGTTCAGAAAAAAGTAAGATTTTTGGTGCCATTATGACATTTTCCAAGATGCAGGCCTGACTCTAGAAACATTTACACTCTGCAAGTCCATGCTGTAGAAGAGGTCTATAAAAAATTTTAAATATCTTTCTTTAACTACCCTAATTTCATTTTATTTTACTTTACCTTATTGTGAAGGTTCCGTTTCTGCTGGATCAATTTTTGTAAAAGTACGCTAAATAGTACTAAAATCCACTGGTAGTTATCCGTGATCTCTGATCTAGCACTTGAACAGTGTATGTTTAAAGCTTTTAAGAAATTGCTGAATAAATAATTAAAAAAATTTATCTCTTTTTTTTATTTTTTACTTTCTCTGGAAAAGGTGATTTAATATTATACCCAACACCATATAGGAGAATAACGTAATTCCCAGTTTTCTTGATTTATTTACACTAATGATGTTTCTCAGTAAAAAATTTTGTCAAACCCAATTATCAGTCAATAGTATAAATAGGTTTTATTAAAAGGTTATCATCTGTCAGTTAACTCCTTTTTTATATCAAGCGTCCTTAGCAGTATGTCAAAAAACTTGTAACAATGGAAATCAAAAAATTGATGTTCACAATGTTGATTTTTTCCCCCGCTTATACTATATGTAGAAATTCTTAAAATATTTTAAGGAATGCTTTTTTCAAATAAAACACACTAGCATATTCAAGAAATGTACAATTAGGGGATTACAAGTAGGTAGTTGCATTTAAAAGAAAGATCCTAGACGTTATCAAATGAGCTTAGTCTCTTTTATTAAATCAACCATGTAAAATCCATTAACTTTATTAGCATGTATTGATATTTCTTTAAATCATTATCTATTAAACCATTATTTATTAAATATTAATAAAAGATTTCTTATTCTTCTATTAAAAGATTTCTTCAATACAAGATACTGTTACTTTTATATTTGTCTAAGAGAGTGTGATTTTTTTTTCTAAATTTAGGCTTTTCAAATCTGTATTTTAAAGTATAATGTTAAATTGATTTGAACTATTTTCTTTTCCAGGTTGCTACCACAGGTTTAATGAGACTTGGATTATATATTTATCTTTTGCAATGTGATCAAACAATAAAAAAATGTTTTAAAGAAAGGGAATTGAAAAAAAATTGATTTTCTACTCTACATAAATTTGAAATATGTTTTGCAATACAGTGCATATTGCATTGAAAAAAAAAACATATTTTAAATTTATTATTTTGACATTCCCACTCATCCTAATATTTAGTCATAGAATGAACCAACAAATATTTTATATATCTCACTTTTGTACTATTTATAATGAGTTCGCTTTTGGGTAGCAATTTCACAATTGCAATATTTATGTAAATTGGTGCCTTTACATTAAAATACATCATCAAATTCATAAATCAAAAGTCCCATGCATGTTGTTAACTTTTATTAATCATCTTTTTTCATTTATTATGTTATTTTTCATAGCAAATGCAATGTAATTAGGAGTTATAGTACTTATTACTCCTTAGCTGTTAAATTTTTATTTATTTTAAAAAAAAAATTCTCTTACAAATTGTACTTTCAATTATATACACATATATTGTACTTTCAAAGCTTATTTGCCAGTATAGAGTATTTTGCATTATTTTTTCTAGTTTTATATTGATAAAATGTAATCTGCTTTGATGTTTTTTTAATTGTGTCAGAAATATAATTCTGTATGTATACTTGATTATAATGAACAATACCATAATGCTTTGTAAAAAAATTGTAAATAAATTATTTAAATTTGTCTTTTAGTTTTGATGTATTTTTATGATGGCAAATGAGGATCAAATTGGTGAATTCGTTCAAAAATCATATTCTTATTCAAAAATGATTTTTAAATATTATTCTTAGTTATATGAGAAATTTTTTAGGGTGAATTTTTTTTCTCCAGAATAATGTATTTAAATTTTAAAATGTTTTATTTTTCAAAACACAAATTTATTGCTTTTATGCTATACTACATCAAAATAAAACTGCCTGCAATTTAAAATTATGAATTGAATAAAGATTATGAAATCTTTTACTTAGCAAAAAAAATTTCCATTGCACCTTAAATTGGATATTTCACCCATTTTTCTGAGTCTTTAAAAGAATACCCAGCTTTCAAACATAAATGATTTAAATTTATAGTTATGCTTGTGATATCGATAATAATTTTTTTTTTCACTCTTAAGGAAACAAGCAATGATCATCACTCCTCCCGCCCCCAGCTTTCTGCCAAACAAAAAATTTTAACAGATTTTTACATTTTTTCCAGATTTATATTTAAAGTGATTCTTGAAAAACTTCCTCTAATTCTTTACAAAATAATGTTTCTAAATTTTAAAAACTATATTTTGAAATGTTTTGTTATTTTTAAGAACATAAATTTACTGCTTTTATGCTATACTGCATCAACTTAAAATTATGAATTTACTAAAGATTATGAAACCCTTTACATTGCAAAAATAATTTTCCATTGCTTCCTAAATTGGATATTTTGTCTATTTTTATAAGTCCTTAAAAGAATACCCAGCTTTCAAACATAAATGATTTAAATTTATAGTTAATACTGATGACACCGGTAAATATTTTTTCTAAAAACGATTGTATTGCAAATTGATAATCTGTATGATAAATATAATAAAAAGGATTAATATTTTTATTTAATGATTTATTATAACAATAAATTCAAATGGAGCATTTAAAAAATTCTTTCATTTAACAATTTTTTTTTGTAGTTGTATTTTAAAAATTTTATCAATTTAAAATTTTGCAAATTAATCAGCAATAACACAAATATGTGTAAAAAATAGATCAACAACAGTCAAATATAATTTACCAATTAAAATACCAGCAAATTTTTTGAAATAATATCTTTAATGTATTAAATTATAATTTCACAAATTTATAAAAAATTATTGCAAACAATTTTTATTGTAAACAAAATGATGCAAATAAATAAGAAAAGAATGAATGAAAAATATTAGTTTTTGTTTAACAAAGAAGATATCAATCATGTCATCAATTTTAATATGAATTCATCAAAAGCAATTTTTAACATCAATTTTAATATGAATATATTAAGGATATAATATTAAATTCACACAGACTGTCTAGTTAACAAGGAAATAAAAAATTATTCTTTTATCATAACTATTACATACTTTGCTTTTTTTTAAAACTAAGCAATGTTTTTCTTTTTGAATACTATCTACACAAAATGGTATTCTTAGATTTATATACATCATTGTCCTTACATACATTTTGAATTTTTCAGTCATATAATAAAGATCTTGAAATATGACAACACAAAACAAATTAAGGATTTGGGATTTTTTGCACAAGTCGTTCTGGAGCAAACATATTCAATAGCAGCTGCAAGCAAATAAATAAATGTACAATAATTTTGGGAAATGAAATTGTAAAACTATATTTAATGAAAATTAGCACTTCATAAGATTTATTAATCAAATAACTTTGTTTAGGTAGAAATGAGTGATTCTGAATAGTTTTAAAGTCAATTAATAAATTACATTGTAGAAAAACTAACTTGATACGTTTCATTAAATTCTAAAAGTAAGAAATTATTTATGAAATGAAACATTTTTTTCTAAAAATTTACTAATTTTATTCTGTTTTCAAATTATTATCTTAGAAAATATCATATAAAGTTGTCAGCTGAATTAGATATGATAAAAAAAGCAAACATTACTTCCATTAATTTGTCTAAAGAAATTTCAAGCTTTTATATTATTAATGGATTAAATACACATTAATTTAAAAAAAAATTTTTTTTTTTAAGATTTCAATGAATATACACATTTTATGTAACAATTATTTGAATTATGTTAGTAATTTATTTTTATTTTAAATTTTTTTGAGCAATTTATAATATAAAATTGATTTTTTAAAATTATAGTATAGCTATTTATCTATTTTAATTAAATTACAAAATGCTTTATTGTTAAAATATCTTTGAGTATATAATGCTAATAAATGTGGTTTCATTTTTTTCATATTGTATTAATTTCAGGTTCAAATTCTCTGAAGTAGTTACCATTCTGTAAATATTATTTTTTAATTAAGTTATTAAATGCCGAGCAGTACTGTGTTTCCAAAAAATGACAAAAGATTTGAAAAAAACAAAGAATAATGGAAAAAATCGAAATGTTCAGCTCGCTTAGTTTTTGCTCGAAAATTAAATAACCTATTCTCAGCAAATTTCAAAATTAGTTAGAATGTTTGTCTACTAGATGGCTTTTTTGAAAAACTAAAGAATGTTTCTTTCTGTATATCATACTAGCAGGGGTGATTGTGAGCCCAAGTTAAAATTCCGGAAAATTTCTTGAGTAAAAAAAAAAAAAGAGAAGTTTAAATCAGAAAAAAATTTAAACAAGGTTTTTTCCTTTTTCTCAATATTTACTTAAAATTCTCAATTAGTTTACTTAAAATATATTTAAGACTTTACACATACCTATACCATTTACACATACCTATGATGACCTGGAGAAGTAATTGAAATTTACAAATATGTCTTTCTTTCTTGAGTTCATGATTATAATAACTATTTACTGATAAAAAATGAATATTAATCTAGAATATTAGCTTATCTGGCTCTCCCTTACAAACAAATTAAATAAACTGTGTTTTTAAGTTCCACCTTTGAAAATTTGATTTCCAGAAACTTTTGTGATCAATGATTTTTTGAAACGTCTGAACCTTCGATCTCCGGAAACTTCCGGATCACGGTTATTGAAAATTTCGGAAATACGGATCACAATCAGCCCCGTACTATTCCAACTGAAATATTTCTACCAATTTTGTCATTAGATTGCACCTTATTACTACTGCAAATGGTGGTAATTTTTAAAACATTATTTTTCTAGACTTTTTTAAGCAGCGACATCTGTTTACAAACTTTGTAACTAATTGTGAAACTTGTTACCAATTCGGCTTTCCTGAGCAAAACACTGCAAACCTGATATTCTTATCTCCATTATTTTTGTTAAATCATCAGTCATTTTTAGAATACCCAGCATAGTGATTAATTAGATTACAATCTCAAAGGGCTTATTAAAAACTTACTCTAGTTTTCACTGGTGGTCCATACGGAGTAAAAAGTAATTGCCATTGAGGTATTCCTAAATGGGCTAAAGCTAATCTATAGTAGGATGCAAAATCTGAAGTGAGATAATGAAAATCAAGTGCTCTATCCAAAAACCAGATAGATGGCTGTTGTAAATTTCCATCACCAGAAGAATCTAAAAAGTAATAGATATTATTTTCTATAATGCATAAACAATTAAAACGTGAAACAAATTTGATTCAATCATGAACGTATGCATATTATTAAGTAATAATAAGAAAAAATTTCTATATATACACTTATATAAACGTGTTTGTTAATGTAATGACAAAATAAATAGTACAGAAAAAAACTTGAACTTAATGTTTGAAGCACATAAATTAGGTGATTTAATATCTTAATTATTTATATGTATGACTTACAAAACTTGCTAATTAAACAAATATTTTTAATACATTTGAAGAATAATAACACTCAAATTTTATAAGTTAAACAATAATTCATAATAGAAGAATTAATTATTAATAAACTATCACTAAGGATTAATTTGTTTGTGGTAGTTACATTTACAGAAAATCTACTCTTGAAATTTTGTCAGAACAATGGAAGAAACTATTTCAAACTAACAATAATGAATTTATTGGATCTAAATTAATAAATACCATTAAATCTTGATGCAATTATAAAAAGTTTGGCGATATTTCTGGCGAATTTTTATTCTTAGGTGCTTTATATCTAAAGTAGAAATTTTAGTTTTGCAATAATTTTAACTTTTACTTGTTTCAAATCTAAATAAATAACTTACAGATAAATTATTTATTTAGAAATCCATTAGTAAAGAATTTCATACTAGTGGCACAATACAAGAACATGCTATTTATTTTTATATAATATACAAATTCAATTTAAAATATCATTTAATATTTTATTTCTAATATTTAATAGATTACAAATATATTTGTTTACCTTCATTCTTCCAAGAAATTATTAAAAAAATTAATTTGCCATTTTTTAACATTGTTACATGTTTTGTTAGAAAGTAACATTAAATATAAGCATTATCTTCTACCATACTTTTGATCATTACATATTATTTTATGAATTAAGCAACTAAAAGTAATGTTTTAATTCACTACTATTATATTTTTAACTAAATAATAATTGTGAATATTTAATTAATTTAACTTCATTATAAATATTTTGTAAAATGCATGTATGTATATTTGCAAATATAATTTGTAAGATAGCTTAAACAGAACCAAAATATTGTTTAATTGAAAATCATCTAAAAATAAATAATGCATTATAATAAATAACGAGCAGTCAATCTAATGTAGCTCACCTCTTCGCTTAGGATAAATTAAACAGACTTTCCCAATACCTTGACAATGATCAATTACAAATATTTTACATCCATCTCTGAATTTTGGTTTTGAATGTCCATCATAAACATCTGTAAATAGCAACAACAGAATATCAGTTTGTATTAATTTAAATTATCAAGCATGGGAGAAATAAATATGGAAAAACATTTTATACAGATGTAATTAAATTTAAGCAAAAATACCATTAAAGTATACTTGACCAGGGTGTGTAGCCAAATTATTCAACAAAAAATAAGCACTTTTCAAGTTCTCAAAAAATGTTTTTAAGCACTTAAAAATATCATAATTAGGCAGGGTTGGAAAGTTTTTGACAATTAACCGTTTTATCTTGTTTTAACTGTCATGTTACAAAAAAACCTTTTGGCATTGTTTTTGACAATTGTCGAAAATCATGAAATTTTGACTGAGAATACGCCGAAATAGGTTGGGGTTGAATTAATTGTTAAAACGTTGAATAGAACAATGTGAACTGCGTCTTTTTGCATAACTCGTAGCGAAAATCAACATGGTAAAGGAAAAATCTCATTATGGAAAAGGGAAACTTAAGCACTTTTTAAAAACACCCAATGAAAAAAGCACCTTTAAGGGCTTTTAAAAATCGGAAATAAGCACCCTTAAGTACTTTTTAAAAATGCTACACCCTCTGTTGAATAATGCAACTATTTGATAAAATTCTATTTCTTGAATCAGTTTTATGTACTGTTGTAAAAAATAATTTCATAACTTAATAAAATATTTAAACTCAGTATATAATGATATTTAAAGTATTGTTATCACCAATAAACAATTTTAACATAAAAGGATACTTTTTTTTAATAAAAATTAACCCCAAAAAGAAAGAAATTGAAGTCTTTCAAGTAGAAGGTAAATATTCATATTGGGTTATTTCATAACTTTATTGAGGCAATATAAAAAAAATTACCAGACTGTGCAAATAATAATTCTATTGAAGGACAAATTAATAAATACAAAATATCGACTTTAATCAGCTGGACAGGCTTAACTAAAACCATATTACAACATAATATATAAGTATATAAGAGCCACAATGGCTTAAAGACACTGAGCTTTCATTCTAAATGACTGGGTTTCAAAGCCCACCCAGCTTCAGATTGATGGGTATCAATTGTCTGGGAAGTAAGGTAGCCTTTGAATAATACTGATCACATTACTGCAATCATGTCCTTAGTCTCAAAATTGTGGAACTTTAACCTCCAAGACCCCTGGCTTTTGTGGGAATACTTTATTTTATGTCAGTAAATAAATAGAACAAATGAATATCTTTTCTACCCAAAAAAAGAACAATTGAACAATAAGAGCTATGGTGGCTCAGGGGATAGCGCACCCCCCTCTTGATAAGGTGAACTGCGTTTGAATCCCAGCGATGGCTTGTCAATACGAATTCTGCACCCGACCACAGTGCTGGCGTAAAATATCCTCAGTGGTAGATGGATCATGGGTTTGAGTTCCCTTACCATCAGACTAATCGTGGGAGGTTTTCCTCTTCAAGTAACACAAATGCAGGTTAGTTTCATCAAAAAATCCGCTATGAAGGCAAAATTTCTCTCAATACTTGATCCTGGAGTTCCCTTGTCTTCTGAATTGGGTTCAAAATTACAAAGCTATGGTATTGAACATTGATAGCCATAAACTCAAAATTGGGTCGGCTGTTTAACGACGGTTATAAAATAAAATAAAATTGAACAATTAAGTTTTTTTTTTAAATCATGCCCAAAATTAAATCTGCAATAATTTTGATTAAAAATCCTAAATGCCAAAAAGATAATTACTATTTATTTAATATCAAATTTAAATAAGAAATCATTTTGGACTGATCATAAAGTTGAGTGGCAAAAAGTTCAAGTTATCCATGACCCACTAAACAAAGGCATTGGCTTAGGGTCAAAGGTAATTGCTTACAAAATTATGTTAGTACCATGATAAAACACTCTGTATCACAAGAATGTGAGAATTTAATTCCAAAACTGGGTTAAAGGATATTGGGTAGATTGTAGAATTTAATTACACAAGAGCAGCATGTAGCCATGTTATGCTAAATTCAAGGTAACTAATTTATGATAATATGCAATCAAGGTAAAATCAAATGGTGATAGAAGTTTGATGCAAAAGAAGAGAATGTGAAGAATAGGAAAAAACTCAAGAAAAAAGATAGATGACATGGCTTCTTAGTATCGTGGCACTTATATTCATTTAAATAAAAGGAAGCCTCTCAGGGCATGATCATTGTAAACTTTGACCCCCATAAGAAATCTCTATCCAAATTGCCATGGGCATTGAATAGAAAAGCTGTAAAAATAATATTAGTCTTTTATTGTCATGTTATTTGCCTATGAATTGTATTTTGATAAATGACTAATTTAGAATTAAATGTTACTCGCCGTCAGAATCACTTTCAATGTCCAAAAGGCTTGGAAGTTCTGAATTGGCACTTTGCCTTTTTGGTCCTATACTTTTTAAGTGACTTAGTCTCGCTATTTCTATAACACCACAAGGTAAAGTTTCTCCTGTAATTAATAAACATAATTATATAAAAGTTATATAATTGATAAACTTACTCTTCATACACAGTAAAATAATGGTTACTAATTGTAAATTTTAATATTGTATTGTTGTACGGTACATAACACTATTTTAAAAAAGAAAGATATTCATAAATTTTTAGTTACAGTGTCAACTTAATAGATTTTTGTTCCATTAACTAAGATTAAAAAAAAGTAAAGTACAAATTTTGATTATTGTTATTAATAAAGGATTCTTGTATGCTTTGAAAGTGAAAGATTGGTATACTAAGTGAATTATTTTGTAAGTTAAAAGCATTAAATAAAGGATATAAAAAACTAAGATTTTTATTGTATCTTTTAGATTAAAATAAAATGCCAAAGACATGCTTTAAAACTTGTTACCTCTTTGCTTCCAAAACCATTTTATTTGTAAACCATCGGTAGCTAGGTAAAAGTTTTTTAAATCTTGCGGTAATGTACAGCCATTCTTCTGCAAAAAAGTATTTAAAATATGAAAATGAATGTATAAGTATTTTATGTAATAATATATAATTCTATAATTAGAAATAATCCATTTAAACAGCCAAAATTAAAAAAGCAAATTACAACAATTTTTTTAATGAACTTACTACGTTATAAATCGTTTATGGCAAAAGAAACTTTTTACTAGTACCTGTTCCCATGCTGTAAGAGCTGCTTCTTGAACATGAGCTTTTTCTGATATAACTGTTGATTTTACGCATGGTAATTTCTCTGAAATTATATTATTTTATAACATTACAACCTTCAGAACAACTAAGAAGATTAGAACATAATAAAAATTACAAATATTTCAGAAAATATTAAATGGAATTTTGCACTAAGTCACCGTTGTGAAGAATTGAGGTTTGCTTTCCGTTCGGATCAGAATAGCAATACCTTTATGACCTTCCAGGCCAACAATGAAGGGGAAGGTGCTTTTTATATGCAATTATAATCTATTACAAAGCATTGTTCGGGATGATGGGGACTCCTAATTCATGCCCTTCTTTAAAATAAATAAAAAACCTTCAAATTTATGGGAAAATTATTTTAACTCTCCAAAATTGATAGGATAATAATAAAATCTATAATTATCGAAAACACTTTTCTAAATAATTGAGAATTTTTGACTTAAAGGAAAGTTTCCAGTTCCTATTTATAGTAAACTGTGAAAAAAAGAAAGAAGAAAGCAATTAACAGAAAATGTTTTTGAAGTATAAATAGTAATACTAATTCTTGATATAGTAATTCTTTCCCAGACTATAATTAAACCAACAATTTTCTTAATTTCATATTTCTTTAGGTAATATATATGGCATAATTAACCTATTCTCAGCAATTTTTATTTAAAACAAAGTGAAATACATAATTTTATCATAACAAAAACATGATTTTATGTTTCTTACTATCAAGTAAAAGCTAACAATTTACAACACTAACAATATTTGTAAATGGGTTTTTCATACCTAATTAAAATAATGTTACATTATATTTGGGAGACTCAGCAAAAAAATTATACCTTGCACAAAAATTTTACGAATAATTCAATCTAAACTACTAATAATATTTAGTACAACAGGACTGTTTTTAGGAACCTTTTTTTAAAAAAAATTTGAAGTCTTAAAAAAAAATTATTTAATTACAAAATTTTAAAACTAACCTAATATTCATTTATAATAAAGCTAAAATATATTAACAAAGAAAAAAGCTTATGGTAACATCATTTTTTGAGAGGTTGAGTCTTCATCTGTAAAATTGATTCAAGGCCTTTAGAGATGCTTTGCAGGAAATAGTTTGCTATAAATTTTCGGGTTAACATTAAAAAAATAAATAAATAAACTTAGTTCTTAACTATTTGTTTTTATTGAAGTTCTTTATTTTCAGAACTTTTCTATACAATGCACCCTTCCTACATTGTTTAAACTTATTTCATTTTGTCCAATTGGTTTAAGAGACTGATTCCGTACAAAAATTAATATTACTCAGAAACTCAAAGTCTTCTTACAAACAAATTATTTCAAAACACAATTTTCATGAAAGTAAAATATCCTTACATTTTTTTAGTAATATCAAAATTTTGCTTGGCATTTTTTTTTCTTAACTTGCTGAAGGTGAATTAAATATTAGTGAATAGAAAATTAAATCTTTAAGCTTACCCTTTATTAAACCATGAAATTATTTTTGAAATATATTTGAAAAATTTTTTTTTATGACATTTCGAAAAAATAGAAAAATATCTTTTTTTTTTTTGTTTTTTTTAAAAAATAATTTCTCAAAAAATGAATAATTTAATGCATAAATATATAATTTAAACTCTCGGTTATTTACTCAGTACATTTTCAAAATTATACGGAAACTTTCTAAAATAAATTTATAAGACATTCATTTTTAACTCTCTATTTGCAAATAAAATTATTAAATTGGAGTTTTTTTGCAAGTAAGAATTTGACACAACATTAATTTAAAGATGATTGCTGTATAATTGAACATTCACAATTTGATGAGTTATTAATTAAATTATTATTAATAGAACTTCGACCTTCCCCAATTTTTAAAATACATATTTGTCCAAGGTTTTCGTCACTATTTAACATAATTTAAAAATTTATTTTAAAACTATTTTATGCCTTATTTAGTTTTGAAAAATTAAAGTACTAATTAGGAAATAAATAGTTAAAATGATTTTTAAAGTACTTTATCAACATTAATAATAAAAAATACTCCAAAGGAAAATAGCCATAATAGTGTATGGTATTTTAGTATTTTCACAAAGTACTTTGGGAAAAACTAACGTTTTGTAACTTTTCAAATGAATATTGGAAAGTAAAATTTCATATCTGATAGTACTACTGAGAAACCAAATTATATTTTTCCGTAAAAAAAGTAACTTACAAATATCAATATTATAATCTAGTAACTTTCCAAATTTATAACGGAAATGAAAATTTCAAATCTAATATTGCTACTTAGAAATCAAATTATGATTTCCAATAAAAAAGGGCAACTTACAAACTTCCTTAATATTTTACAATTATTTAAAAATAATAAAGGGGGGAGGGGTACATAAAAAATCATTAAATATAGGTCATTTTCCCCAAATAAGATGTGGACATAAAAGTTTTGAGAAATTAAAACTAATTCTTAAAAATTTAATTCCTTAGCATCACATAATAATTATAAATCCACTAAAATTTATTAAAAGCAAACACGAAATTAACAAAAAACTTCTTTTTCTTTAGAATTATAAGACTATATTAAATGAAAATATAATTTTGTAAGAGCTAAAAAGTATTATAGTAATTAAGGAAAAGTTTCTCTTCGGTGTAGTTTTATAGTAGCACATCATGATCAATGATACTGATAAAATAAATGCAAATTGTTGAGCCAATTTTTCTTTTAATATTTTATCTTATTCTCTTTCACGCATATTTTTTTTAACAAGATTAGTAAGAGTAAAAATTTAAAAAAAAAAAACGTAACTAGAATCACAGTTTGTGGGGGACCTGTCCCTTCTTTAAAACTGCTCCGTAGTAAACAAAAGGACGTTAAATCAGTTTTATACTCCACTGTAAAGATCTCTTTTGAAAAATTGTCCCTTATAATAGATGATATGACAGTTTTCTTCTGTTTTTTTATTAAATAAAGAACAACAAATTTTTAATATTTCATGAAGTACGTTTGTGTAAAAGTGAAAATCTTCAAGATATAAAGCAGGATAAGAAAAAACTCATATTAAATCAAAAAATATTTAAAAACTATTGAAGTTTTTTGTAATTCTTTTTTAAATAATACAAATATTACCAAAATATTTCACTATTCCTAACGTCAGATTATCAATAAAAAGTGTACGATCCATATTTTAATTCATAATGTAATTGAATTCCGAAACTACAACTAATTGATTGGTTGATTGTACGATTTCTGAGAGCTATTTGTCAATAATGATCCAAAATAAAAGGAAATACTCTTGACTCCAGTACTTTTTCCTCATATCTTATTTATGAACTTTGACTCCAACTTTTCATACGTCAAATGAACACAACACAAAAGCGAAGCTTTCACCGGGCAGATGGTTACCAAGGTAGATTGGTAAACATCGTGAAAAATAAAAGAAAATAAATAAGCTACAAAATATTCATTGTGGCTTAATGACTTGGCATAAACTATGAGTAAATTGTGTTGTACCCATATAGCAGATTATAAAAAGTTAAAAGGAATAGATGTTTATTCTAAAATTCATGCAAACTATATTACTTGTATAAAACAAAGTGCGCGTACTCAAAAGGTATATTATATTTACCTTTTGAATCGACTAATGTTGAAAAAATGACTTAATAAAAATTTATTTTATATTAGCTTACATCTGAATTTTTTTAGACTGTGAACAACATTAAATGTTCACCACTGAACAGCCTTTGATAGATATTAATTTCCTCATGTCTGTATGAAAAACAGTAAAAAAGACATTTTAGTATCTTACAATGACATATAGATTAATAAAGTTTTATTTTTTAGGTGTAAAACGTAAATAAAGGATTAATTTACTTCATTTTTCAGTTTTTTTTAGTAATTGCGTTGTTATGAAGTGCAAGAGATTTTTAAAATTTCTTGTGAATTATTTTGAAACATTTAGTTTTTTATTCATGAGAAAATAGTTCTTAAACTATTTAATTGATGTCTTCAAATATAATCGGGTTTGTCATAAACAATTGAACTACTACAGACAGTTTATCTATTACCAGTAAATTAAAATTTAATCCTAAAAATAAGTGATTCCTTTAATGATTATGTTTGGCATTTCAAGTTAATTATCTTATTTTTGATTATTTTTTTGTACTTATTAGTTTAATTTTTTCATTTTCTGACCTAATTAACCTTCCTATGATGTTGAAACTTGTTAACAGATACTTTATTTAATTTATGCAAATCTTAACGACATTTTAATAATTATTTAAGGCTATCTTTACATAAATTTTAGATGTTTTGAACTAAAATTCTTTTTCAGTTTCACTTCCTATCAAGATATTTGCCCTATAAAGACTAAGTTTCTTATTTACTTCATTATAAATTTGTAACTCCTCAGAAAAATGATTGCATTTTGTTTTTGTAATACCAAATTAACGACTATTATCACATTCCAATTTTCTCTTAGTGCGGAAGAATTCTCTATAATTTTAATGAAACTAAAACTGCTCATTGTATCGAGTATTCTAAAAAATTTAAATAAGGTGTTGCTTTTCCAAACTTTTTTCTACTGCATTATCTTTGTTTAATTTAATAAGTTACTGTATTACTTTAGAAGCTTGTCTTCTTATACTGTCTGTAATTTTTTTCCAAATAATTTTTATGCTTTTAAATACACTATTGGTTTTAAATTTAGGGCATTAAAAAAAAAATTTGAAAAACTTAGGAAAATTTAATAAACGTTACTTGTATGCTGAATGAATCTCATGCCTGTATACATTGTAGGTTGCAATGTAAATAACTTGAAAACTGTTTTATTTCTTGTTCTAAATTGACATACCCTATAAGGTAAAGGATAGATATGATGTTAAATTTTCAGAAAGTAATACTGACGCTCTTAATATTGTCACAAAATATGTAATTAATTTGTAATTTGCACATTGATTCATTATGCTGTATTAAAAGTGAGTACACTGGAAGACTGTAACTTGCTTATCAAATTTCTATTCCTTAATTAATTTAAAATTGTTCTGATCCTAGTTATAATTTGAAAGATTCTTAATGATACAAAGATCAAATTTAGTCCTATGATAGTTCATAGTCAAACTGTTCCACTTTAAAAACCTAATTATCAAGTTTCGTCTAAATCTATTTTTATAAAATGATGCTGATTTTATATATTTTATGTAGTAGAAGGCAAATAAGTTTATTTTGTTACACCAAGGTCAACCTTTGCACTTTGAGAGCGTGGTTATCATTTGTAAATTAATTATTTATTTTAAAATAACTATTTCAAGCTGAATTGTTCTGAATATGCTGATTTTATTTAGTAAGTGGAGATGGAACTTAAATCAGTCATATTTTATATTTAATTTTTGATCTGATTATCAAATCACTATTTGCTAATTGATTGATACAAAATGGTTATTGCCATCATGCTGACTTCATATACCGTTAATGATAGATCATAAGTTAATCCTGTTGCTCTGGGAACAAGTCTTTTAAGTGATTTTTCATTTGATTTGATTTATATTTGTTTTTTATAGTCTACAGAAATGCATCTGGACTATACAGGATTGTTCATTAGTTATTTAATCCTTTACTGTGATGCTACGTTTGGGATCAGAGCAACTTGCTTTTTTACCCAAGAATCCGGTATTTCTGTGTTAGGTAAAATTGAAAGATCTTTTCACCAAGAACTTCTTTTTTTGTTTTTTTTTTTTGCAAATTTTGTGAAATGAATTGACAATCAATATAATTTATACAACAACCAAAATTTTTATTAAGCTGTGCTATTTCTCCTCTTTTTTTTCAATGTACGATTTCTTTATAGATGGTGTTTTCTATACTAGGGAGTGCTGCAGGCTCTTTATCGTGCAAATTTCCCAGTTACTGTATCCTATGTATTTAAGTTATTTGACTTCATGTTAACAGTGAACAGAGTAATTAATAAAAAGACTGTAAAAAGTGAAAACAGTACTCGCTACATAATGATAAAATAAAATGATGAAAAAATAGTAAACATGTGGTTTGAGAGATAATAAAACTTTTAATTAGTGGTGGATTAAAAATCGTAATCAAACATTTATTACCTTGTCAACAATGTACTAACTTTGAGATTTAAATCTAAATAATTCGCAAAATGAATTTTGTCTCACTACTCTAATTAAATACTAACACTAACTTTTTCACGGTGTATTGCTTGCAACAAGAACAAATAGTTATAAACAAGTCAAAATAAGCCTAATCAGGGCGGCCAAATAGCGAGTTCTTTCTAAACATGGCAACCATGTAGCCTTTTTTTAACGATATGCATAACTGAAACAAATTTTCACTTCAAACTCACTCAATATCATTAATATGTTATGAAATGCAGTAGAATTGAGCTTGGAAATTCTAGTAGATTTTTCTTTTATTAAAAACAAAATCTGTTTGAAAATATTGGTTTTCACCTCACTTTCTAATCAGAAGTCGTTGGATAAAGAGCTCAAGATTTGTTTTTGTTTCATTCATATTGAAAACACCATTCATAAAATTTATTTGTCGTTTTTAAAAAAAGTTTCTTATTAGTATTTAAATTTGTTCTTTTTAACTGCTTTTAATGTTATCTAAACCTAAAATTATTGCAAGATTTTTTTCATATGCATTAGGTTCTTATTTTTTGCCTTATTTTATCGCTTAATTTTTCTTTTAGATAAGGGAATGTTTCTGCCATATCTGTAAAACTAGATCTCATCGACTTCATGCTTGTCTAGAATGCTCGTTTGTTGGTTGTTTTGACAGAGAACATATCCAAGCACATGCTGATCTTAATAAACATTCAATTGGTAAGTTTTCATTATTGATCCTAAAATATTAGTTTTTGGGGAATGCTTAGTAAATATAATCTTATATAACATGTGAAAACTCATAAATTAATGAGAAACTTTGTTTAACCTAGTAGACAATGTTGGATGAATTTTGCAAATTCATCTTTACTATTAAATTGTACATAATACAAGACTTCTAATCTCATTGATTTTTAATTTCACTGTGCTTATGTCCCCATTAAAGCTAGAAAGCTTATTACTTAACTAGTCTGCAGATTAATTTGGGTGATCCGTTAAAGTGCGGAAGCAAGAGTTTTCTACATTTTACCTAGGTAAATTGCTCATTAATGTCTAACAAATGTCTCATTAAAGTTAAAAAGTTTGTCTCTCTTAGTCTGTTAACTAATTTGATGGTTATTTTAAGTTGATTTTTTAAATATTAAAAATAAATGTCATTATGTTAATTTCTTTAATTGAAATAATATTTTAAACTATGTGATTCTAGGTATTATCTTTTTTTTTTTATAAAGTGATTGAGTCTATCAACTATTTCATTGATTGTTTGGTAGTAATTAGATTTTTTAGATAGTGAAAAATAAATAAGTAACATGATGTTAATTTAAGTGTACATAAAACAAAGCTTTATTTTCTTTAGTAAGTGCTTAGTAGTTAATGAGTAGATTATCTAATTAATTTGGCAAATGAAACAACAAATCACCTTTGTTAATCAGCATTTTAGATAGATAATCTCTTGAATAAGCGATTTCTACATTTTAGAGGTGTAACATCTATATTTAATACAAATTCGATTTAATTGTATTATAAGAAAACCGGTGCTTTTTGATTAGCTGGGCACAAGCAAAAAGTTGTCGAAAAATTTTGACCTCCAATTTTGTTTAAAACTTGTTTGCTTCTTTTAAAATTTTATTTATATTTTTAAAGACTATTAAAAATAGACATTCACAAAAATATTGAATAACATGTCAAAAAAAAAGTTAAAGAAATTTAAAAAAATAGTTGAATTTCCTTGCATTTGGCTAACCAAAAAGTGCCAGGAAATCTTAGTGATTAGAGAGCTACATCATTCCATTTATTAAAAAATATATAAAATTTAGCTTCATTTTCGCCTAGACTTGTCATTCTTATCATTTCTTAAAACAAGAACACTTTGAACTTATTTCTGTTGCCAGATGGCACCACAAATAAGATAAAATAAGAAAACTTAATGGCTTTGTGTCTCAAATTGAGTTAGCCCACTGTTGAAATAATATATTCATATGACATTCCACTTAATCTAAATTTTATTTTCAATTATTATCTAACATTTATTAGAAATTAGAAATCTGGTTTAAATGTATTGAAATTTAAGGGAGATATTTTAATTTAATATTTATTTGTTGTTGTTATTGTGTAATTAATTGATAATTTATATAAAAAAAAAACTTCACTCGCACTAATGTACCATATAAGTTTTATTGATTTCGGAAATAGTTGTGCTCTGGAAAAAAATCCAGATTTTTGGATTTTTCACTAATTGCGGTCCGAAAGTTTCCGGAAATCCAAGATCCAGAAGTTTCAAGAAATCAACAATCACATTTATGTGTAAAAATTCTTGTATATTTCATTTAACATCTCTTTCATTAATAAATATTTTTTCTGGTAGAGAAATAAATGTGATTAGAGATAAAAGTAAACTTATACATAATTATTGATTTAAATTATACTACATATAATTTACTTAGAATTTCAGGTTTTGAAAAGATCAATAATTTTAAATTATAAAGACATTAATTGTTTGAAATGCTTCATTAATGATTTTACTCAATAAATTTTCAGGATTTTTGAGTTGGACTCACAATCACCCCTGAGATTTTTAATTGATTTTCAAGTATGAAAAACTAAATTATTTTTATATCATTAATTAAACTGATGATAAAAGTTATGTGTGTTGTTTTTCTGAAATCACATAGCTTTATTTATAAATTCTTAAAATATTTGAAAATTTTGTTAACTGTTGGTAAAATTGTAAAATATCTATTTGATTTAAAACAATATTTTTATTTTTTTCCTACAGTTTATTGTTACCTGAAAAAACAGTTTGCCAAGGCTTATGATTTTTTTTTTTTTTTTAACATAGTCATATCGGAAGGTTGAATTTGAGTTTTCAGTTTTATATGATGTTTTATGTTATGTATTAGTGTAATTATTTTTATTTTAAAACAATTCTGCATGATAGAACTTTTTTCAAAAAAAATATTTTTCACATTGACTTGTTAATATACTTTTAAAGTTGTTTTCTTTTTTAAATTGTTTCTCACTTAAATTGTTCACATTAAATTTTCTTCTTTTCAGCTATTGATGTCACATTTGGCAATGTCTACTGCTTCAGTTGCAAAGATTACATGTATGACATAGAACTTAATTTGTCTAAGAGATATTCTGGTAATTTGTTTTGTTACATTATTTATTGTTTTTCACTGGCTTTTAAACTTTTTATCTTTCTAAAATAAAGTAATATTGATAAATTTCATATCTTTGAACTGTTATTAGTTTTTTTGACTATTCAAGAGCTTGATTTATTTTAAAATGGCTATTAGTTAGGCTTTATTCTAGGGTAACAAGAATAAATCTTCCCTTCGTTTTTAAAAATTAAATGACATAATTCATTATAAATAAATATTTTGTTTATGTATTATAATTATGAAGTTATTGCTAAATCTCCTACTCTGACCACTGTTAAGCAGTAACAATATGTTAGAAATAGCCATGTGTTTATAGAACCTAACATCTTTCATAGGCTTAATATTAGAGTGAACTTCCCAAAAACCCTCCCTGAATGACATAATTAAAAAATCAATTAATACAAACATTTATTTATAGTTAAATGACTTAATTCACTGTAAATAAATGTTTTTGCTTATGCATTATAATTAGGAAGATACATTTAAATCTCCTTTAACGGCTATCATTAATCTCTGAGGAAAAGCCATATGTTTAAAGAACCAAACATCTTCCATAGGCTTTACATTAGGGTCAACCTCCAAACAGCACTCTCTGAATAACGATCTCCCATTGCTAACATCAATTTTGTTTTAAGGTTCCCTTAGTTAACTGTTTTCACATTTTTTGTCACTAATTTGCAATAATTTAAATTGATCGCTACTGAGCACATTCCAGTCATTGTAAAATAACAATTTTTAAGCATTCTTGCAAAAATGAATCATAGATACAATTGGACAGCACAATTCCGTCTACTACAGAGAATCTGCATCTTTCATGATGATCTACATGAATCTTGCTCTAGCGTTCACAATAGGTGGTAAATTATGTGTCATTGCTCGGCTTTCATTTCATGAAATACGAAGAAATTACTTGTGCATAGATGCCAACTTGCTTCAGACAGCAGCAAAATAATTTTGAGTGGTAGTCTTTTAATGTGTAATTCTTGTTCAGTAAATTCGATTTATAGTAAATCGATATTATTCGATTTACTCACCGCTACTACTAAATAATTTAAAGCCTTATGTGATATACCACTTTTTTACAGTTATGTTGAGCTGACCCTTTTAAAAAGTTGGCAAAATTAGTCAAAAATCAACAAATTTTAGTTTTCAGTCCATTTTTTAAAATATTTGTCAAATCCAAGGCAATTGGCATTTCTGCTCTTGCAAGCACAAAGAACAAATCTTTGCTGTTGGATTTTAGTTTTTTTTAGTTCTTGATACTGGTACAGATGCCATAAAGAAAATGTTACTGATTTAAATAGGAGTGATAATCTCGAACCGAAATTCTTTACACTCAAATATAAAATCGAAATTAATGAAGACGTTAGTAAGAAAAAAACCAAGTGGAAAGATTAAAATGAAAAATGCAATTTAATAACTTGTAAAAACAAAATGTGAACATTATTAGATCAGTATCAATGAATTAAATGTACTGATTAGTATTTTTTTTTATTTTTGAACAATCAAGTCATTGATAACTAAGAATAACTGCCACCTCTTAACACTAATCGCATAGGTAAATACAGTCCAACAAAGGAATGTTGTTGGGAGATTTCTTTGTAAAAGAAGAAATTTTATAATTATAATTTATGAAAATTTACTTCTAGTAATCATTTAAATGCTTAAAATGGCCTTTAAATACTGTTTTAAAATTCCTTATTTTTTTCTAATGTATTCTACAAAAATATGTTCAAAATTTCCTATAAATAAATTGTGTAGTTTATTTTGGTGCAATTATAATACTCTGTTATAAATTTTTAATAACCATTTATTTATTTTATGCTAATCTTTCACATTATATGACATTATTATTTACCAAAACTACAATTCTGTTTAGTAACTTATCATAAAACTGTTTTAGTTTGATTGATATTTAAATACAAATAGAGGGTTTCAAAATTTTATTCGTGAATGTTATAAAAATATTTACCATATTATGATATTTATTGTTTTCTTTCTATTAAATTTTTAAAAGTAAGGTGTATTGTTTATTAACTAAATTAGTCCTGCAGTGGATTGATCACAAGACAGATCCCAGTAGATCTCCAAAGTGAGGGGATAAGGTACCATTTTGACCAGTTTTAGAGCAGACTGAGGGTGTGAGGTATCGATCCTCATTAAACTGTTCTACCATAAAGTACTCGACTTTGCTTGCATGTCATCAGGCTACCAAAGTAGGGAAGTCATTCTCTATGTGTAGGATCAAAATTTTGATGGCATATTTTCAGATCATCCTGAAGTATAATTCTCAGATTGTCGCCAATAGCTCATTGTGCAGTGTGGTGTAAATAAAGAACTACCATTAATATTAACTACTTATTACTTTTAATTATAATATTATAAACTAATTATGCTACATGAATATATTAATTATTCTACATGTTATGTAACTAGAGTGCTTCAAATTTTTGCTTGCGAATGATATTAGCCTTGTTGAGAAATTTATTGTGTCCCCTACATTAAATTTTGAAAAATAAAGTTTGACATTTATTATCTACTTCACAATTTATTTTTGTAAATTATATTGTTATTTTAAGTAATTACTCTACGTTCATTCATTATGCTATTATTAATTATTAAAACATTATTATTAGTTATAAAACATATTTATTCTTTATTAATTATTAAAACTAAGTACTCTAGTATAGTAACATACATTATAATAAAATAAAAACTCAATTCTAGATTGATTCGTAGTATGCTAATTGCATATAAACTGAAACAGCCATAGAAAATCAACTGAAATGATAATTACAAATCAGTTAAAATGGTAATTGTAAATCAGTAGCTCACTAATTTACATTACCAATAGAGTTTCATCAAACACAGTGCATCATTCAATGTGGCCTATTTCAAATCAGTAGTTCACTGATTTCTAATTACTATTATAGTTTCATCAAACACTGTGTTACTCAATGTTGCCAATATCATTTACAATTTTGTAAATAAATTAACAGACTTCTATCCTTGTAGGTTTGTGGCAACCTGGAGAAAGTGATACAACTTTGATTAATGCATGTGAAAGTGGGAGAATTGTTCGCAGCAAGTTTCTAGGTAAAGTTATTTTTCTGTAGTTTTTTTTTTAAAATTCTTTCTCATAAGTTGTGTTGCTTCTACAGAACATAACTTTGATGGATTCTTCTGAATTCCCACTTTGGTTTGACTGAAAATTTTGTAGTTCGCATGATAGCACTGCTTTTCTGTTAACGTTTTTCATTGTAGCTATTGTTCGTATACTAATAGAGAATTGAGAAATTATAATTTAGGGGTTTGTTATGACAGAGAAAAGTACATGTTTTTTCTTATTGTTCAATTTTGTGGATTGATTTTATTTTTATTATTATTATTTAAGAAACATCATAAATGTTCAAATGCATATATATATATATATATATACACACACGCAGTGAAGCCTCCTGTTATGGACACTCCTGCAAAACGGACGCCTCTCAATACGGACATATTTTTAATTCCCTGGTAATCTTCTATGAATAAACCATTATGTACATTCTCCTCAAAGCAGACACTCCCTTAACCGGACGCGGACAGTCATTTTGGCCCTGAAACATTATTTTCTACCTCTTCAAACCGGACACTACTTTTTCTAAATTTAAAAAAAAAAAAAAACTATTTCTGCTTTAAATTGCAAGGGGAAAAATAAAACTTTTTGCCTTTTTTAAAACAGGTTTATTTTTTGCCTTATCCATAACTAAAAATATAGTTAAATTATAGTTATTTTACTACTAAAGAATCAATCTTTCTCCTGTCACCTTGCCTTATCCTTGTAAAGAAAGTAGAGAAAAGAATACTACTCTCCTGAAATAATTCGGGCAGCGGCATATTTTGATCTTTTCATCTGGACCACACAGGTTATGAGACCCTTGGAGTTGAAATGACATCTTAAATGCTCTCAATGCTTCATCCCCATTGAAAATTTCTTTAATATTCTTATCTATTTGAAGGCTGTATTTGACACAGCTGGAGTAAAAAAGAGAACAGAAATATAGTCTTTGATGTGTTCATATAAATGACACACTTATTCAGACACTTGATAGCTGATCAATTGTGAATAATCAACTCCATAGGTCCTCATTACTAAACTGTGAATCATGGGAGTTTAACTTTCAAGAAGGTATTAATCATGTTCCCTATCAAATGATAGGTTGGTGTAAGGGGATTTAAACCTAATAATTGAAACCGACTAAGGACTGAAAGCTCCCATTCGGTATCATATGTCTGACTTGAGTGATCTGTTGATAGGAAAATTATATTCATTTATCTGTAGCTACATCTAGAATTATGTATTTCTATCAAACTTCTTTATATATTCTATTTTATCTTTCTTAATGTTTAAATAAATATCCTTGCAGATAGATATTGTAAATTATTTAATTATTTCTACTTCTTTGAAAATATTCTAAAAACAATTAACTGTGTTAAACTTCATTATTAGGGTACCCTTCCTGTAAGCGGACAACTCTCCTAAACGGACAATTTTTTCGGTCCCTAGAATGTCCGCTTAACAGAGGTTTTACTGTATATATATATAGTAGAACCTAGATTCATCGTTCCCACATCTTTTATTTTTTCCGTAACTAATTTTTTTTATTGTATTATAGTTTTACTTTTTCTATAATTTTTTTCATCAAAATTTACATAAATTGTATTATATGGGTTATTCGACTAGATGGAACAAAGCATTACCCGACCATCCCAGTTAATCAAGAGACTACTGTTTATATAGATATATAGTTATAATATATTTATATATATATATTTATATATTATTTTTAATTTAAAAAAGAGAAAGAGTAAATTGTAAACATTAAATAAAAAAATTGAATTCTATTGAATAAAAGTTAAATGGAATTTTGTTATTTGATTTTAGTTAATGATATAAAATTTTGATAACTATATACTTAATGTAAAAAATCAATTAAAAAGCAAACTCTACCTTTCCTTGGTTGAAAAGTAGGTTCTTACTGTTTTGAAATACTTTTGTACCTTATTGAAAAATAGAATTACACTGATACAAATGTTATTTTATGAGTGATGCTAATGTGATTTAGTTTTATAATATTTAGAATTATTTTTTTTTCTTGCAGGCTTAAGAGGACTTGTCAATTTAGGCCAGACATGCTATATGAATTGTATAGTTCAAGTACTAACACACAACCCTCTGTTAAGAAATTATTTCCTATCTGATAAACACAACATCTACACATGCCAATTTAATTGTGATCGACAAACTTGCTTAGCTTGTGAAATGTCTGCGTTATTTCAAGAAGTATGTATTTAATTTGTTTTTATTTGTAAATGGATGTAGGATGCCAAAAATTTCAAAAGAATTGTTCCATAATGAAATGCCTTCCACAAAAATTACTTGATTGCCATGGCTAAAAGATCTATTTGAAATCTATAATACAAAAAATGATTCTTGAATCGTGAATCTGAAATCCATTTGCTCTACTAGTGATGTTTTTTCCCCCTCAGTTTAAACTGCTTTTTTTTAATAAAATAAGTCATTATAGGGCTAATTATTAATAATGACACGTTTTTAGTCATCAAAAACCTGTCTGTTGCATGCATTCACTGGTGGATTTGTGAAGTAGCAAAATTCCATGCCATGCTGCGAATTTTGCTACTTTATGAAAATGACTCTCTGCATCTCAGATCCCAGCTTTATTGGACTCTTTTGGTTGGGAAGTTTTGGACCACTCTTTCTACAGCCCAGACCTTGCGCTGAGTGGTTTTTCATCTTTTCCATTATTTCAAACATCAATTTAATAGCAATCACTGCAACAGTGACGAATACGTGAAAACGGCCATGAATTCTTCATTAACGGAGTACAAACTTAGCAACTATGCTGGAGAAAACGAGAAACGTCTGTAGAATCTGAAAATAAATTTGCTCCTTGAAAAATTTCTTTAGTTGGGTTTTTATCTTTAACAGGGTTCCCACAGGTCAGGGAAAACCTGGAATTGTCAGGGAATCTTATTTTAACTCCAAAAATAACCAGTCTTAAAATTGTTAGTAACAGTAATCAGTTATTGAAATACGAGTTAAATAATTCTAACATCTATTACAATTATTTGTTGTAAACATTTCACATTATAGTCAAACTGAAATATTCCCTTCCTCCATTAATAATATTTTTTTACACACAGAAAATCTAATATACCACATTACAAATAAACGAATCACAGTATTCTGATGAAAATATGGTCTCAATTTTCATTTAAATTTACCTGGTATACCTTGAAAAATCAGGGAATTTTTTTGTAAAATTGAGTGGGAACCCTGTTTCAAACGGTCCTTACTTTAAAAATAACCCTCCTAATAAATTAGATTAATATTTTGGTTGAGTTTTTTTTTTAACTATGTCCACAAGAAAATCGATTATATTTAAAACGTTATAAGCTATAAATTATTTAAATTTTTTCCTCTTCCCTCAGTTTTACTCAGGCCAGCAAGTACCACACATTCCATACAAACTAGTTTACATAATTTGGAAGCATGCCAAGCACTTAGATGGCTATGATCCACAAGATGCCCACGAATTTTTTATAACAATGCTTGACGTCCTACACGAGCATTCAAAAAGTAAGTTCCTTTTATTAGTCTTTTTTTAAATGAACCTTCTATTTATGCTTTAGGTATTGTCACATAAAGCTATTATAATAGAACATGATTTGGTAATTTTGAAATTTATAAATTTTTACTGTTTAGTTATTTTTCCTTCTTAAATTTAATCTAGTATTTGATATTTTAGTATTTTTTTAACTATGTAGCATTATTCATTTCATTAAGTGTTTTTGCTGCAGAAGAAGGTTCCAACTGCATTAGGCTACAAATGACCTTTGAAAACGTCTCTTTTATCAGAAAATTAAATTAATCGGTAATAGGAATTTGAATGCTATGTTATGAATAGCTAGTGTTAGGGCTTTATAGATTTTGCTTTTTGCAAGCTTGTTGACATGAAATAAAAGGATAGCATAATTTTTGTAATCAGAATTTAAACCTCAACTGATGCAACAAATTGAGTATGTTCAGTCATAATTCGGAAAAGAAAATAACCAGTGCTCAAAAACAGTATTGTCTTCTTGGGAATCACTTTTAAATCATTTTCTAAAGACACTGCTATGCTGTATTGGTCAAAGCTATTTTACTCAAGGTACTTAGACCTTTTGATTGTCACTTTGAAGTTTTATTCACTTAGCTCTGCAATTGTTATCATATTTTTGTATTTCGGTTAAGATATTTGTTTTTATAAGTAAGGTTTTAAAGCTTAAAACAAATTCTTATTTTCTGATGATTTTGTCTTTTATGTAAAGTTTTAATGTAATATTTTTATACATAATTTATGCCTCTAATATTTTTTATAGCAGAATAGCCCATTTTCAAGCAATCAAGATTTTCATTTCATTTGAAATAAAATGTAATTTTATTGCTTTAAAATTTTTTTTATTTAGCAAATTTCTTCCTTGTACAATCTATAGAATTGAACACATTTCTGTCATCTATATTGTTTTAATTTTGATAAAAAAAATTTAGTTTTTAATTATTAATTCTGTGTAGGAATAATTTAAAAATAAATTTCAGAATATTTATTATCTCATACAACTTATAAATACTTTGTATTATTGTACTTGTGCTTTTTTAAATGGTCAAATTTGTGATAATATTTCTCATTTATACTTTTCTAATTTATTCAGTAATGTGAAACTGGTTTATATAAAATTACTCACAGGTTAAAATGCTATTGCTATCTGTCAGAGTATACTGTGAAAGGATTAATGTGTGTTAATATCTTATATCAAAATATTTATTACCAAATTATTTTTAATTCAAGAATAAATTTTGTTTCAAATGTAGCTTTTTAAGCAAAAGTTTTATTTATTTATTTTTATTTAGATCCGAAAGAAGATGATAGCTCTTGCCAATGTATTATCCATAAAATATATACTGGTCGCTTACAATCTGATATTCTTTGCATGCATTGCAAGTAAGAATTTCTCTTCATATTTAAATAATGTTTTTTTTTTTGATCAAGAGCTTTGTTAGTTTGATTTTTCGTATACAATCTATTTTTATAAAGCGAAACTTGTGTGTGGGCTGTAAGTTAGGAAAATTCCATTATACAAAAGTGTCTTTTATGAATTAGTGATTCATTATAGATCACAATTATAATCTAGTTTTTGTCATTTAAGTAAAATAAAGGGATCAATAAAACTAATTATTTATTAATTTTAATAAACTTTTCTTGAAAGTGCTTTTTATTTTAACAAAATCGTGCTATTTCAACTGAGACCGACAATTTAAATATTACCACTATTATAAATCATTGTTTTTACATTCTTTCCATTGCTTAAGTACAGTCAGCAAAAAAAAAAAGATATCACCCTGAATAACTTTTGTTCTAATGATCGGATTTTCACGAACTAAGTGTCAATCTTAATGGTTCCTGGGGGTGACCTCAAATATGCTAATTAATTAGTGCTAACTATTAATTAAGTTACGAAATCAGACACAAAAACGTACTTTCTCTGAATAAACATGTATTTTTTTTTACATATTTGGAATTCTGACCCTTAAAATAGGGGGGGTAGACAAAATTTCGAAAAAAATGGGTTGTAAATTAGGTCTCTATGAAGAAGGAAAGCCAAGGGTGCCATTTTATGGAGAAGGATGATTCAGGGTGTCGATTTTATATGTTGATGATGATAGGCATATATCAGGTGAGGTTGGAGGTTTGTATTTGTATAGTGGGCCAGTTGAAGATAGTAATGAAAACAGAAGATGATGAAAATAATAGTTGAACTGGATCATATTTAATAAAAAGGCTTTTATTTTATGTATAGTATTTGTAGAGCTCGAGATACAAAACTAAATATTATCCATAAATTTCAGTTGAATCAGTTTTGCATAGTAATATTAAAATAGGTCAGGCCATGGGAGACAATCCCCATGACCTGCCTTATCAAAAGCCAAATTAAAAAGTACATGTAATTTGTTCCCGACGGACACAGAAGCATTGGTAGGAGATCCAAAATTGGCGATTTATTAAAATATAGCATAGCCAAAACAAGGCCAACCAGCATATCAATATAGAGTTAAAATAATACCTTGGCGATCACGAGTCGCCAACAAATTTATGAGAATTATTATAACCATGCAACCGAAACATTTAGCCGTTGGAAAATTAGAATAAAAAGTTATAAATAGATTTTTGTTTTCGATTAGAGGCGACAGTAAATTTATATGTCTGCATAATAATGAAATAAAAAGAAAGTATCCGTTACATTGATCTGGAAGAGAAGAAATAAATATTTTATGTTCGTTTAAAAAGATTAAGTTTTTGATTTATTTTAAAAGTAATTCTTCCATTAATAAAAATAAGCTTAAGTAATGAAGGATATTTTAAAAGATAGAAAATAAATATGTGTATGCCAATTCTGGCATCACATATATCCCCGCTGAACACAGAAAAAAAATATGTATATATATAGATATTTTTTTTTTTTTATTAATGGATCTCCCCCATGTTACAAAAAAATTTTATGCATTAAAACATAATATATCCATGGAACTTATAATATACACTTATGTATAGTTAAATATCAAAGCAAAACTATAAAAATTTATGACATCAAGTTATACTTCAAATATATCTTTTCAATACTCATGTTATTAAATCTTATGTTGATGTGAAATTAGCTGAGCATTGTCATCACCTGGACAGGATATTCTAATTTCTCTCGAATTTGAGAAAAGTCAATCATAACAAATAGTATAATTTGCAAAATCATTTCATTTTACCATATAGTTTCCTTATTATCTATACTTTTTCACATTGATATACATATACAATCTAAAATATTTAAACATATAAGTGCAATTTATCATATCATATTCTATATTTCTTATTATAAGTTAATAAAATGTTTATTACTATCAAATATTCAAATAATTATAAGTGTCAAAAAGAATTGTTTAGTTTATTATTAAAAACATACTGAGCAGAGCATATCATTCAAAAAATATGAGCTTTTATTTTAGCTCTAAATAAACAGTTGATCAGACTGCTACATTATTTACCTAGGTTTAGTCATCCCTTTTTCATAAGGGGCAAAATTATCATCTCTTATATTTCAAGAGGCAAAATTTTCATCTCTTATATTTCAAGAGGTAAAATCATTTCTATTATTTTAGAGGCAAAATTATCTAAAAATGCAGCATGTAAATCTATATTTTTATTTAACATTTTTTTTTTAACCTTTGAACTAACTAATATGATCTAAAAAGCATGTGATCAGGATTCCAACCTGAATTTTTGTGACACAATGTATTAACAATTATACTATCACAGCTATCTAGTATTAAATTCAAGGTAAAATAATTTTATAGTTTTTTTTTTTTTTAACCCTATCAACTTCTGAATTAATGTTATAGCATGCCTATGATCAGGATTCTAACCTGAATTTTTGCATACATGATGCATTGTATTATCATTTATACTATCATGGCTGTATATTATATTCAAGAAGATAAAAGTTATTGTTTTTTTTTTTTTTTTCACTGCATCTATAAAAATTCACTTCATTTTAATGAAGGAAAATATTGTCATATTATATATAAATGCTCAATTATTTTCATTTTGAATTTCATGAATTTATTTTTAGCTCAGTTAGACACTTATTCAATAAAAATGAAAATGCTTACAAGATATTCAGTAGTTGCATTGTTCAAATCAATAGAATATTTTTTTTTTATATAATAAAATTTCTGGATTTATTTATGCTTTGATAAAACAAATTATTCATGAGTAACTGTTTGGATTAACCCTATTGAATATGCACTTGCATTGAATAAAATAGCTTGCTTATGTAAGAGAAAAACTATTTGTGCTCAATATAATAGCTATTGTAAAATTAAAAAAAATATTAGATGAATTATTTATTACTATGTTCATATTATTATAAAAATATCTCTATGTCACTTAATGAGTTTTAATTACCTGGCACCTAAGTAAAGAAAATCACCATAAATCATTCTGCACAGATGCCTCCATGCAAAACAACAGCAACAATGAGACAGTTAATGAAATTTTTAATTAAAGAAAAAAATATATAGGTTGAATTCTTTAATTTTCAAATTTGCAAGCACTCATACCAACCTAACTTCTAAAGGATTGAAATATAAGACCAACACATAGTTTCATAAGATAACAAAAGTGTGTAATTGTGTGTTTATTATTTTACTTCATAATTCTAAAAAAAATCTGGGTGAAATTATGCTACACTACTATAAGTACTGATTAAGAATCACTTTGGGATAACTTAATCCTTATAATACATTTTAATAACATGTTATTCCCTATTGTGTTTTCTTGCAGATGTAAATATTCCATATTTAAGTATTGTTATCTTATTTGAAATTTGAAACATTTCAAAAACATAGTTAATTATTGATATTTATGAGTACTTCAAAGTAACTTAACCAGCTTGAAGCTAATTTAAATTGCAAAATTTAAGTGTGCATAAGGGTTTAAAAAAATATATCATTATTATTATCAGTATTATTTAAAATACATTTCTGGTTTAGCGTAATAACATTTGTAAATCAACAACAATAATTTTAAATATGCACTTGAAAAACATATATATTTATATAGTATATCAATTTATGGCAAACAGTATAAAATCAATTTCTTTTTATTGTAATATTGCAATTCTTGATAATGATCAACCCAAAATATTAACGGTAACATAAATAATGTTAAAATGACCAATTAAATCATATAAAATTGAAATTCTTTTTATGAACCAATATATGATATGAATATTTTAAGTTCTGTTATTCTTAATTAGATAGCAAAATTTGATTGCAGAAATTAATCTTTGAAAATAAATTTATACATAAGTAGAATGTCAAACACCTCACGATCTGTAAATACAAGATACCTAAAGAAACTCCACATGCAAATTACACCTAACCAACACTATAATCATTTCTTGTTTTGCTTTGAAGAAATTGTCTGTTATATGAATACAAGAGTTGAAGATATTTTTCAAATTAACAAAGTTTGCTTACCGGTCAATTCAGGTGCAAAACCACGAAAGCTCCCATAACATCCATAAAACAAAACGCAAGAAAGTCTGAAAACACTCTTTCTAATTTACCAAAAACATTTCCTTTGAAAACCAAAGTATATTTGAATCATTCTGATCAGACGTTAAAATAGTTTAATTCAAGGGTTAGCAATTTAAATCTTAACTCAAATATCATTTTATAGAATAATAAACGTGAATAATAAAAAGCTCTTAAATGTTATTGCTATTCTTTAAAATCACTGAAAACATCGTTAATGTTCATTTTTAAAAAATGCAAGACTCGAATAAAATATATAACACTCGATTTTTTTTTTTTTTTTTATATAGAAAACAAAATATGGAAAAATTTGATTTTACACATCACTTCTTTTGTATATTAATTAATTAAATCCTTATCACTGAAATAAAAATATAAACTAAATTATTCAAATCCTGTGAAAATATATTAGTTTCAGAATTTAAGTTAATTCCAACAATAATTCAATCTTCAATAAATTCTTCACTGTATCAAACATCACTAAAAGGCTAATAATAAAATCAAATATGCCGCTTAACTGGATAAATTACAAAATTTCAGGTTGTAATTAAATAAAATTAAAAAAAATTTCTATTATATTTGTAACTTTTAAAAAAATTTTTAAGTCAAATGCCAAAAATTTTAAATTCAATTAAATGTTGTAAACATAAAATATAAATAATTGAAAGGATACGTAACGGATGACTGTTCGATGAAATCCTGATGAAAACGAAATCAAAAGCAAGACGAGAGTTGAAGGAAACACAAATTTAGTTTCTTCTTTATGATGAATCATAAATTAATAGATATTTCTTTCGAGTAGCATAGGAGGGGGAATGTCGAACATCAGATGAAATAGAGCATCGTAAACCATTCCACGGTCAAGGTTCATGCAATTCCATAATTCCAATTTCAATCGCAGCATTGCAAATTCTCCGCTAAGCACCGTGAGTTTGAAGTAGCCGTGAAGATAAAAAAAGAATTATGAGTTGAAGAACAGATGATTTTTAAGATTTTGCGTTGTAAGCCCAATTCGCTCCTTGTAACTAGGCACCATTTTTGTGATAAAAAGTTATTAGGGTGCCTATTTATATTGGGATGTATTTTCAGTGATGATGGATATTCAGGTGGGGTTGGAGTTTGTTGGAGGGTGTATTCGTATAGTGGGCCAGTTGAAGATAGTAATGAAAACAGAAGATGATGAAAATAATAGTTGAACTGGATCATATTTAATAAAAAGGCTTTTATTTTATGTATAGTATTTGTAGAGCTCGAGATACAAAACTAAATATTATCCATAAATTTCAGTTGAATCAGTTTTGCATAGTAATATTAAAATAGGTCAGGCCATGGGAGACAATCCCCATGACCTGCCTTATCAAAAGCCAAATTAAAAAGTACATGTAATTTGTTCCCGACGGACACAGAAGCATTGGTAGGAGATCCAAAATTGGCGATTTATTAAAATATAGCATAGCCAAAACAAGGCCAACCAGCATATCAATATAGAGTTAAAATAATACCTTGGCGATCACGAGTCGCCAACAAATTTATGAGAATTATTATAACCATGCAACCGAAACATTTAGCCGTTGGAAAATTAGAATAAAAAGTTATAAATAGATTTTTGTTTTCGATTAGAGGCGACAGTAAATTTATATGTCTGCATAATAATGAAATAAAAAGAAAGTATCCGTTACATTGATCTGGAAGAGAAGAAATAAATATTTTATGTTCGTTTAAAAAGATTAAGTTTTTGATTTATTTTAAAAGTAATTCTTCCATTAATAAAAATAAGCTTAAGTAATGAAGGATATTTTAAAAGATAGAAAATAAATATGTGTATGCCAATTCTGGCATCACAGTCTCAATAAGGATTTATATATCTGGCGATTTTTTAAAAATATGCCAAATTACCTCGCCATAGAAGGGGAAATAATTTATAACAACCATAAAGAAACTGCACGAATGACAAGATGGGAAAAGATAGTGCTTCTCGTTGCTAAGCAACCAAAAGAATTTTTCGCCTTGCTTTCTGGGCTTTTTTTTTTTTTTTTTAATCTCCTTTAAAAAGAAAATTTAAATAAATTATTAAATTATTTTTGATTCTGCAAGATTATAGAATCTTTACCTTTTTATCTGACATAATTTATTTTTTAAAGCTGTTTTAATGTAATTTGTATGACAGTTTTGAATTAAAAACAAATTTTTATAAGTTATCATAAATTTTTGAAGAGTTGTAGGGTTGAATGCTATTGCCGGTCACTTCGAGTTTCTTAGGGAAGGAAAAAAAAGTGATCAAGCAAAGGTGGACCTGATAAAAGATAGCTATTCTGATGCATAATCGCAAAATTTTATAGAAATCACGGTATTTATTTTCGATAAAATTGTAAAACTTAATAAATGTTATATGGCCAACGATTTTGTCCCTTTTTTTTTGTTAGTTGAAACCAGCTTACGCATTCTTGTAATTTTTACATTTTATCTTTGAAATTTCAATCTCGAAAGACATGCATGAAGTGACGCCTAGTCCAAAGAATCTAAGTTAAATAGTTGTAAGGCCGATTATTACGAAAACAATTAACTACTCTGGTTCAATGAAACAATTACAGTAAAACTTGTGTAAGTTGACCTCTTCATGTGCATTGTTTTAGTGGCCAACGTAGACAAGTGGTCAACTTATAGAAGGGGTGGGACATTGTTTACTTTTTCGTTTCCCACATGTTGCTATATATTTAATTTTTTTTTTTTTACTTGACATTAAAATTTGATTTAGCAAATGGCTAAATGAATATCTCAAGAAATGTGTTTAAACCTAAACGAACTTCAATTTGTTACACAGAAATAATTTTAATATTTAACTAACTTTTAAAAAAAAATTATTTTGTTAGTTATGCATGTGAAGTGTTTAATAAAAATAATTTCTTAAAATATCAGAACAGCAAAACATTGAAAACTTTAACAAAACAAAATTATTTTAACACTTTAAAATTTATTCTGTTATTACTACACATACAAGCCTATTTGCTCACTATTGCAACTGGAAGAGCAACTTTTCAACTAACACACCTGTTTTCAATGAATGAATGAAAGAAATGGTCAAAAGCTGACTCCCTACAGTTTCCCCAGATGGTCAACTCACAAAAGGGTTTAGATTAGCTTTTTACACAACTTCACCAAACAAGTGAAATATTAACAGACATTGCAAAATGACAGAAAATTTTCTGAATTTTTTTTTCTGGTCAACTTATGAGGGTTTTAGAATAGAATTTCATAATACTCCTAGACAAAATTAACTTATTTCAGTGGTCAACATACAAGATAGACAGGTGGTCAAGTTACAAAGGTTTTGCTTCTTTATTATGTAGGAAAATTTCCGTTCTTGATAATTGAGATCAACTTATTCAGGTGTAAAACTTACAAGTGTGGTCAACTTGGCAGGTTTCACTGTATAAATAAATCATTAATATTTTTGTTTTTTTATTACGAAATATTAGGAGAAATTTGTATACATAATTTCTTCAAAACGTGTGTTAAAACTATGATTATAAGTTATTTAAGAAGAAAAAAGTCAAATGGAGTAAAAGAACAATTTTTGAGATGATGATTCTAAAAATAGCACGTTTTTCAAATCTTTTTACAATTTTTTATTTTAGTAGTTGTTTAACAAAACAAGGCATATCGAACATTTTCCTGATATAGCAATATTTTTTTGAACTGTGCAAAAGTTGAGAAATCATACAAACAACTTTTAAAGAAAATATTTTCAACTTTTTAAGACAAAAGGGAAACTTAAAAGGGTTAGCGCACAAGATTAACTTTGAATGTTGAATTAAAATTGCATGCCCATAGTTTTTTGTTCATTTAAAAAACAAAACAATCTGTTAAATTTTTCCCCTGTGCGCACATACGCATTTACTTTTCATTACTCGAATAAATAAGAAGCAATAAAAAAAATAAAATTAATAATTTATCTTCATTTTTCGTAAACAATAGTATTTTTAGTAAATAGTCAGCTGTTCTGCTTCGAATGATATTGTGTGTGATCAATAGAATATTTTTAATTTCTTAACAAGATTTAGTTCTCAGATAGCTGGCAATAATTCTAAGTTTTCTTTCAATAAGAACTTAGCAATAATTTAAAAAGTAATTTTATTTTAAAGAAAAACATAAATTAAAGTACTTAAATGATTGATTAGTATATTATTGGAAAAAAATATACGTAATAGAATTTTAAAAAAATTGCATTAAAATTTAATGAAAAAGTTAGAAAAATAATTCTGCGAAACACGCACAGACAGGCAATTTACAAATTTATTTTAAGATTAAGGCGATATATAAGATGTAAAGAAGTTTTAAAAAACTCTACTCTAAACTCAGCTGCACGACAGCCCATGGAGGGCCAAGGCCTACTGTGCCCACCTCAGTTTTCTGGACCTAGGGCTCTGGGGTGCAGGAGCAGATGTTCCGGTCAGGTGGTCAGCCGAACGCGGAACCCCCAGTGTTTAGTTCCCAATCATGCTTGGTATTTATTTATCGACCCACTGAAGGGATGAAAGGCTGAGTCAGCCTTGCCCGGCCCGAGGAACGACATCGCGAAGCGCTACCGCTCAGTCACCGGGCGAAGTTTTAAGTTGATTAAAAATGTTGACTACGCATTCGTATTAATAATTATAAAATATATATTCAAGAAATTGATAAATATATTATTCCAAATCTATGCATACGTATGTATATTATTGAAATTGTATCTGTTATTGAAAAAGAAAATCAAAAATTAAAAAAAAATCACATTAAGTAAACACAATCTGGTGCATAATCATATTCTATCAGATGCACGCCTTTATAAAACTAGACATCCGTTGAATAAAGTGTTTTTTATTCAAAATGTTTTATTCATAATTTCTTTACTGAATTACAAATAAATTATTAAATGACTAAAAAGAAACATCGTATTTTATAGTTTGAAAGAAATAAAAGTAAAAAGATTAGCAAACGATTATTAGCGAAAAAAATATGAATGAAATTTTACACTACGCGCGCGAAGTCAAGTTCCTCGCAAGTTTATCCCATTTTAATATTAATCGCCCCATTTAATCATTTTTTTATTGTCGCCAAATTATTTTTTTAAAAATAATAAATTGTAATTTTTTTCAGATTCTAATAAATAAAAACAGTTGAAACTTTAGATTTTTCTATTGAAAAATATGTAGATTATTATGGTATAAAAAAATGTATACCTTATAATTCAATATTTTTTCATCCTCACTTTAATTAAATAATAAAAAATAATAAATAAATATTAAAAATTATTTTTTTCATGAAATTATCTTTGGGTAAATGAGTTTTATGAGTGGGTGCAATTTTTTTTTGAATTGCTTCATTAGTTTTGAAAATATGACTGAAAACGCAAAAAGCGAAATTAACATTAAGGGGTACGAACTTTGGATCGCTCTCCTGACCAAACTATGGGGACCACATTTCCCAGATTGCGGCTACCCCCTATATTTTGAAGGTCAGGAATCCAAATATGTAAAAAAAAATACATGTTTATTCAGAGAAAGTACGTTTTTGTGTCTGATTTCGTAACTTAATTAATAGTTAGCACTAATTAATTAGCATATTTGAGGTCACCCCCGGGAACCATTAAGATTGACACTTAGATCGTGAAAATCCGATCATTAGAACAAAAGTTATTCAGGGTGATATCTTTTTTTTTTTGCTGACTGTACATATAATTGTTTCATAAATTCTTATACTTAAATACTTGAATTATAACTTAGGTGAACCATAATTAACAAAATTAAACTTTGGAAGAAAACAACTCTTTGTTTGAATTGTTACTTTCCTCAACTGCATTTAGTTATGTAGTTGCCAAAATTAGCACTCTGTATAATTGTGCACTCATAATAATTTGATATCACAGATATAATTTTTGTTTTTATTTTCTTGATAGGGAAAATAGATCAATAAATAAACAGTGTAGTTTGAGCTAACAGTGATTAGTTTGGCTGAGGTTAAATGTTTAATTAGTGTTAGTTGAAAAATTCTACTTTTGAAGGTGAGGCAGTTCTTTCTCTGAGAATGTTCTTTCAGAACCTGCTATATTACCAAACAAAGAAACAAAATATTTTATTTAGCTATTAAAGTTTTTTTAAAATTTTGTCAAACACTGGTTACGCTTTCTGCAAATAATTGTTAATATGTGTTCAGGTGAATTATTTAGATATTGAGAATTTTGTCCTTATACCTAATAACTTTTATTAATATTGTTTTCTTTACATCTAATTCCTTAATTAATTTTTTTTAGAAATGTCCGTACAAAAATTGAAGAGTTCCGGGATATAGGTTTAGACTTAGGTTTGTATTTTATTTATGTTTTTAAATAGATTGCATTTGTTTATTTTTATTTAAAATTGACTTCATAATTTATATGAAAACATTTCCTTCATTTATGTCTTTTTTTTAAAAAAAACATTTTCACATCTAGAAAATATATATATATATATATATATGTATATATATATATACAAAAATTAAAAATAATTTCTATCTATTACACATTATGAATTTTGTTATAAAATCATATCTATAATAAAAAGGCTTAAAATAATATGTAGGTCCTCAAAAACTAGTTAACTTTTATCAGAGATGCTCAATCTCTCATTATAACACATCTAGAAAATATATATATATATATATATACAAAAATTAAAAATCATTTCTATCTATTACACATTATGAATTTTGTTATAAAATCATATCTATAATAAAAAAGGCTTAAAATAATATGTAGGTCCTCAAAAACTAGTTAACTTTTATCAGAGATGCTCAATCTCTCATTATAACTAAGCATAACTCGATACAATAATTTGCTATGACATGAGTATTTTCTATGAAATCATTTAGATGTTTCTGTAATTTGTTGAATTTTATCAACTTTTTATAAAAAGCAGTACGTTTAAATTATTTTTAGTGTTCGACTGTACCTTACCAGTTGCTCAAACCTAGCCAATAAGTTCAATTTTACGTTTTATAAGAATATTTATTAGTATAAAAGTACCTAGTTCATGGTATACAAAATATTTTCATAATGCCTGTGTTTATTATTATTTTCTTAAATTTTAGTAACTTTTTTTCTTATTAAATTTCTAGGAACAGATGATGGCTCAGGAAAAAGTTCGATTTCTCTAAAAGATTGTTTAGAAAGGTTGGTCAACACAAAATTGATTATATATGTGCATATAGTAATGTATAGAACAAAAATTAAAAAAATAAAATACAGTAGAGTGCTGATTATCAAACTCTAATTTACCGGATTGACCCGATCAATCAAGGATCATGATCATGTGTTTCTTCCACCATTTCCAAAAAATAAATTTTTCGTAGAAATGCTTCTTTTTTTCCTTCAGAATATCTGAAAGAGGTTAAAAACAGCTTCTTTTGTCCCTTGGTTACCTTGAAAAGTACATTTCATTTATTCTCATGTGGGCAAAGAGTGGCAACTGACTAATAATTTCTAGTAACTGTAAAAAGGGTATCCGCGCACCTGGAAAGTCATTAAAAATCATGGAAAGTCATGGATTTCAGTATTGAATGAAATTTGTCATGAAATATCATAATTTTAACTTTATTTTAAAAAAAATCATGGAAAGTTATAGATTTAGGTTGCTGAAAAATCAAATTTTTAAGATGGAATTTATCCCCCCCCTCCAATTTCATGATGCTCCGAATATCTGAATTTGTATCAAAATCCCCACTCACAGTCATATTTTATAAAAATATAAAATGTTTTTATCATGTTCTTTAAAATTTATGGTGTTCTTTCAAAAAAAATGAAAGAAAGAACATAATTTCTCCAGGAATTATCTTTTAAACTTCTGTGATTTCAGAATTTTTTTTATTTATTCATAATTTATTTTTTTTATTTTATCAATTTTAAATTCTTGCTGAAGCATGGCAGTCATTGGCGAATTTTTTTAATTCCGAAATGAGAACGGAAAAATCAGAAGTATTTCTTTCCTTCCTATGAACAAGAAAAGTATCTTCAGAATATAATTCTGCAGAAAAAGGAAAAAAAAATTTTTTGCTTTTGTATTTTTTTCAGCTAATTTATTGCTTCAATGCTTTCTTTACTCTTTTTTTTTTTTTTTTTTTTTTTTTAAATTTAAAAATAAATATAAAGATGCAGAGTTTAAGTTATACTTATCATTCCAATTAATGTTATTACAGTAAAACCTCGCTACAACAATATTTTGCGGACCAAATAAGAATATTGTTGTAGAGGGATATATTGTTATATCGAGGGCCCACATAATTCTGGGACGCAATGAGATTTTTTGAAATTTAATGTTATATATTCATTAACTTTAAATATATTTATATATTATCGGCAAAATTAATTTGCAAAGTGTTTATTACGGTTAAGCATTAAAAACAATGGATATAAATACAGAACATAAGATTGTAAACTTACCTTAAAAAAAACATTTTTATTGAAAAAAATCAGATATTTTTGTTTGTTTATTCATTTTTCTGACTGTTAAGTCAACCAACAAAGTATGCATAGAGTCCAATGCCCGAAAATGATTTTCATTTGTAAATGGAAGACTTGAGAAAAATGTCTTTAGAGATTTTACGGATTGAAGAGCTTCATGGGGTGACAATACGGACTGTGATACACATGGATCATCATCACCATCTTCTTCCTCATCATTATTTTCCATTTCATCCGTAATTTCAGAGAGAATCTCTTCATCACTAACTCCTGCGAAAATTGTGAGATCGTCATCCGCAGTTAAATAGTCCTCCACGTTAACACCATATGTTTTACCCATTTTTTCCTCAAGTTGGGATAAAGATTTTTGAAGATTCAAAACTAATTCTTGATTATCTGAAGGATCACTGTCTGTGGAATTTTCTTCACTATTAGAAACAATTTCATCTTCCAAGACACACAAACCGGCCTTTTTCCAACAATTTTGAATAGTTTTTTCTGTTACCTCCCACCAACTACCAGCAATAATATCACATGCTTCCTTGACATTCACAGTTTTAAAAGGATCTTCTACTTTATTTTCGATGTTGACAAGTATCGATTCAACCAAACGCTTCCTGTAGTATCCTTTGAAACACTTGATTATGCCCATGTCGAGTGGCTGCAAAATCGAAGTGCAGTTGGCCGGGAAATAAACAATTTCGACATTGTGTAGTTTTGGAATTGAGGTGTGAGCGGTGCAGTTATCAATTAATAAAGCAATTTTTTTCTTCCTCTTTTTCATTTCTTTATCTAACATCAACAACCATTCAGAAAAAAACTTAGAAGTCATCCAAGCTTTTTTATTGGCTTTATATTCCACTGGAAGACTTTTCACAGTCTTGAAACACCTCGGCTTCAATGATTTGCCGATAACAAGTGGTTGAATCTTGTGTGTCCCTGTGCTATTGGCACACAGAAGAACAGTCAATCTCTGCTTTGATTTTTTTCCGCCGTAACATTTTTCACCCTTAAATGCCAATGTTCGATCGGGAAGGAGTTGAAAAAACAGCCCAGCTTCATCTGCGTTATAAACGTTCTCTGGTTTATACTTTTGAAGAATATCTGTCATCTTCTCTTGCTTCCATTCATTTGCTTCGTTAATCGGAGCAGATTTTTTCTCTCCGTGAACTTCCTGGAAAGTTATTCCATGTCGATCCCGAAAACGCATTAGCCAACCATTGCTAGCTTTAAAAGTTTCGTTCCCTAGCATTACTGCGAATTTACGTGCTTGTGTGCATAACAAGGGACCATTTATCGGGATATTTGTTGCTCTCATCTCTTGAAACCATTTTAAGACGGCAGCATCAATGTTTTCATTAGTTGCGACTTTTAGTCGTTTACGCTTTGGATTAATTAAATTTGAACTTACAGTATCTTCGATCTGTTTTCTTTTCTTTAGAAACGTTGCAACTGTGGATTGAGATAATCCGTATTTTCTAGCTGCATCAATCTGTTTCATTCCATCATCAATATCTTTAATAACGTTAAGTTTATCTTGAAATGAAAGTTGCTTTCTCCCTGCCATTACACTAGTAAAAAATATCCAATACACTGAAGACTCACCAAGCTGAAAATGTTAGCAGCACTAAATGCGAAAAGTTCTGATCGTAGAATTTGCGCTAGCTCATGAAAACACGAGGTGTAGTTTAAATCAGGGATTAAGTGACAGTGATGAACGATGACCAATGGTCAGTATACATTTTTTTCTCCTCCTCAATTTCAATAAACGTGCTCCACCCACCTTCTACAGAAACAGTACCTTCTCAGGGTCGCAGGTGTTACTGTGATGTGTGTGGTCATTTATGACTCATGATGTTACAATGGTGATTTCTTAAGAACTGAAGGAGGCAATTCTAAAACATGAAGCTCTTAGGGTGGTCTAAGTACCTCAACAGTGGGGGAATGAAATTTGAATACAAAAGCCATTCTCTGATGTGCAAAGAAATAACAGTGGGGTGAAAGATCATAACCAGCAGTGACCCTTTTATCAGAAAAGATGAAAAAAATGGTAAAAGATGACAGAAAGGCATTTTACATTATTTGAAAACCAGTAAAAAAAAATGGAAAATAATGTTGAAATTTAAAAAAAAATCGTTTTACAGAGGTTTACTGCTTCAGAGAATATCGTTATATTGAGAGGAAGATAACATTAATCCATATGCAAGTTTGGCGGGACCACGGAACATTATCGTAATAGAGGGAGTTATTGTTGTATCGGATATCGCAGTAGCGAGAGTTCACTGTATAATGTTTTTTTTTTAAATTTAATATGTTTTTGTCAGAAAAAATTGTAATTTTGTTAAGTCATGAAAAATTCTTGCAATTAGTTATGGAAAGTCATGAATTTGAAAATTTAAAATGTAGCAGATGCCTTGTGTACAGATTTTTCCATTTTCCAAGAACTAGAAAGCAGAGATGAAACATGTTTTGAAATGTTCTCTCAGTTTTGACATGTTATGTCAGTTTTGACACTTGTATTGTAAAATGTTAGCTATTTTAAACTTGCCATAATAGGCATTACTACAATGCTCAGTCCTAAGACTGGAAAAAGTCTAACAAGAAGTTATTTAATAGCATTCTCATAATTGCTTTTAAAACAACTGTCTAACTATCCAAATTTTTTGCTGTCGGGATCAGCATTGGTCTCGATTAGATCGGATAATCAACTCTTTACTGTATTAAAAAAGTAAAAGTTTTGCAAAAACACGAATTGTCTGTTTTTGTTGTATTTTTACTTTTCCAATTTTATCCCACAAGCTAGTTTTGGCATTTTTAATCATACACTCACTTTAATAATCTTATATGATTATTTGGTAGATTTTAAAAATGTTTTTTCTTTCTCCTAAAAATTACCTTATCACAAATCACACCTGATGCCTATATTTTTTTATTAATTTCATTTTCAAAATGGGTATTAAAACTATGTATTAAGGGTGGTTATTAAGGAGCACCCATTTATTTATATTTCTTATGATGTATGTTATTTTTTTTACAGATATACTCAACCCGAGATGCTTCATAGTAGTTGTGATAGTTGTCAACAATATGGGTTATCTAAAAAGCAGCTAACAGTACAGAAACTTCCTGTTGTAATTAGCTTCCATCTAAAAGTAAATTAAAAATATTTTCTAACATTTTAGTTACACCTAGTATCAGTATTTGCTATCTAATTGAGGGTCCAAAAAACCATAATTTCTTTTCATTTTAATGAAATTATTTAGAACAAGCATTTAATTTTTTTTGTTGCTAATACGTGGAATTCTGTGAATTTCAAGACCATTGATTCATAGACTTAAGCGAATCCATAATTTATATTCCGGCAAAATTTTCACGGAGTTCCACGAATCTAAAATTTAAATTTCGTTAATTTCGCAAAATCTTGTGAATGAGATATTTATTCTGCCTATACCAGCAACCTCTTTTTTTTTCTTCCCAAGTTCTCATTCACATGATAACGACACAGATTTGTTAGAGAAAAATGCAACTTCGTGAACAATGACTGACAAAAAAAATTTCATAATATTTTTGGCTAAAATTGATGAACTTCTGTGGCAAACACTGAAATATAAAATTGATTATCTGAAAAGTAATTACATAATGGCGAGCCTTTGAAAGATCGTTTGGTTAAAAATAAAATGGTGTTTTTTTTTAAACTTATATTTTAATGAATAGCAATTTTGAGGCAAATTCCGATTTATAATAGAAGAATTATTTAATCAATGTGATATATTTGCCCACAATTAGACTTAATTAAGTTTTGGATGTAATGAATAGTAATTTGGCCAAATATTTGGTGGCCGAATAGCAACATTTGTTTGAAAAAATATCACTAATAAATATTATTAACTTAGCTATATTATTGTTATGAGGTGAATGATTAAAAACTATGATGGAAATATTTAAGATTATTAGATATTAAGATAATTAGAAATATTCAAACTAAATGAAAAACTGAGTAACCGCTATTTAGAAAAAAAACTAAAGTGGTAAAGTTGAAATAGGGAAATACAAAAAATTTTCTGGAACAAAAATTATCCTTAGAACATTAAAAGAAATAGAGGCCATCAGAAACGATTTTAAAAATGCTGTGTCATAATAAAAAAACAAAAGAGAAACAAATAAAAATAGTTCTTAGTTTAGAAATGTAACTTTAATGTTGAGAATCACACTTTTCTTGGTTACCTAGGTTCAAATTCCACCCAAAAGAAACTTAGTCCAAAAATACTTATCCGAATATTTGTTATGTCCCTAATTTTTAATATATTACAACATGGAAATTTCGAATCACATAGTTCAGAAATCACTTTTTAACTCGCTTTATACCATCGTAAATCTTTGCTTCTGTCTTTTTTTTTTCCTTTTGCAATCCAATTGATTTTCTCATGGTTTTTAAGATTCTGATATAATTATGACATGCAAAATTTGAATAATCGCTTTTTTATATGCTCGGATATCGTAAATCCATTCGGCATTTCGATTGTTTCAGCGGCTATTATTGCTATAAATTTTCTCAATTTTTTTTAAAATCCCGACTGCATTGTTTATACATTATTATAATGACACGCAGAATTAAATTTGTGCATTTATTACCACTTTTTTATGCGACAATACTAGTTTTTTCGATCGACTTTTTCATAGTTATTGATACTGATTTCCTCATGGTTTTTTAAATCCCAATGTTTTCAGACAATATTGAAAATCAAGAAATTTCATTCGCATATTTGAGCAATTACATTTAGACGTACTATTTTTGCTAATACATGTGTTTTTTTAAATTTTGTTGTTAATCTGACAACTAGTAACTGAATGCAAAAAGAAGTAATATGTAATTTTGTTTTCAATATATATATATTATTCTATGCATTAAAAAGAAAATTTATTAGATAAGAAATTTTCCTTTCTCGCTTTAAATTTTATAAATGTTTCCTTTATGTCCAAAAATAAGTCTTTTATTTATCTTCTATATACAAAAAGATAAAAAAAAATTAAGTACTAAAAAAAAAACCTCACATTAAGAAAAAAGTTTCAGATAATTTCTGCTTTCAAAAATCACTCATCTTTTATAATCATTTAAACTAGACATTTTGATGAATTTTATTCATAAAACATTATAAAGTTCAGTACTATTTCGAGATTTATTTGATGTTTAAATATTCTGATTCTTCATATTTTAAAACTAGCACAAGTATTAAAAATAATCTACCTAGATGTTTTTTTTTTTTTTTTTTACCAAATTACCAAAAATAATGCACATGGTCAAGGGCGCCGGCCGAATAATATACAAGGGGATGCAACCCTCTAACAAACTAACCCCCCCCCCCCGAAAAAAAAGTTAAGAATATTCTGTTATTACATTTTGTTTTGTTATTACATATACTTTCATCTGTTAATTTTTTTCAAGATGTGTACATACACTTCTTCATTGTTAACAAGATATTTAAAAAAATGTATGAATTTCTTGTGCTTGTAAATTTTGCCATGAGAAACTATATTGATGACGCTGGCATAGCTACTGACTTTGAAACACAAATAACTACAAACAGTAGTTTCGTATACTAACGTGTTTGTGCACGCTTAACATTGATATTTATTGTGTTGATGAAGTTTTACAGTTGTGAGAAGTCAGTTTGTGTTATACACCTTTGTTAAACTAAATAACTAATAGAAAACGTAATATTATTTATATTTTATTAAATGAAATTTAAAAATATAGCTTAGATATCTGCCCAAGAAAAAAATCTTTTTTTTGACAGTTTAGATAAAAAATTACTTTCGAGTGTACGACTTATGAATAGATTTTACAAATTGACTGCATTCTGATATTTTTTGTAGAAAAAAGTAACTTTACGTAAGTATTTTTTTACAGATTTATAAATTCAATTTTTAATAGAATTTTTTTAAGTCTTCAATCAGTATTTGCAATAATGAATTTCCGAGAACTATCGTTCAGGAACACACCGTTTTATCCAGCTGTAGCGGAGGCAATCAAAATTGGCCCAACTCTTCTAGCTACTACGTGCACTATTGAATGCCCTTTTGGTGCAATGCAACGCATCAAAACATAAAATCAGTCTACAATGTCTCATGAGAGATCAATGCCTCATTAAAATTGTGCATGCTCAGTGTACTTAAGAAAAGAATCAAGGATTACTCAGAATTCATTGAAAAAGTTATAAACAGATTTGGGCAGCAAACAAGATGATTACAATTCTTGTTTTATTTAACAATTATGTATCAATAATTACTTAATTATTTGTTTTTGAATAATTTTATAACAAAATTGTTTTTCTGTTTTTTTTATAATTGTTTTAAAAAACATCCATGGTGTGCAAGTGCACCCCCTTGCCTATGGATTATACATAGGAAATTATTTTGGAGTTACAATTATTATTTTTAGATGTGTAAGATAAGTTTTAACATTTTGATTAAAGGAAATCACATACTATAACTTATAAATAAATTATTTTGCATGCATTTAATACTTTTATAGTAAAAATGTGAATTTAAAGGTTTGAAATAAAATAAAAAAATAAAATTAAAAAAAAAACCCTTTAATAGTATAGTATACTTTCAGTTATTTGATAATTTTTTGTGTTTAATTGTTTGTTCAGTTGTGTTTTTTACACCACTCTTATCTCAAATTAGTAAAATGTCAACAAAAAAAAATTGAAATACTTCTTATCTCCTTCTAGAGATGATTGCGTTTCGTTAATGTTTGCATCATATAAAAATGTTTGATATTTTACTTGACTTTGTTGTTTATCTTGATCAGGAGTTTCCAAATTGAACCTACTTGTGACACATTTAAGAGATAAAGGTCTTTACATGACTCTTCTATCCTATTATATTTATCTTTAGCATATTAATAAATGTAATATAGATATGTACAGTGCACAAAAAAAGAACCATCCTTAATAACTTTTGATCTAATAATTGGATCTTCACGATCTAAGACTTAATGGCTTGAGGGGGTGACCTCAAATATGCTAATAAATGAGTGCAGACATATTTAAGTTACAAAATCTGACAGAAAAATGCATTTTTTCTGCATAAACATACCTTTTTTCTCTACAGATTTAAATTTCTGACCCTAAAATAAAGCAAGCCGCCACAATCTGGGAAATATGGTCTCAATAGTTTGGTCCAAAGAGCGCTCCAAAGTTCTGACCCCTTAATGTTAATTTTACTTTTTGCGTATTTCGCTATATCTCAAAAACTTTTAAAGCGAATTAAAAAATTTTGCACACAAATATAAAGTTCATTTGTCCAAAGATAATTCCATTTCAAAAATAACCTTTATTAAATATTTATTTTTTTATTATTTTATTTAATAATGGTTGAAACAATTTTGAATTGTAAAGTATACAAATTTTTGCGTCCTTTTAAAGTATATAATTTTGCGTGGCAAAATTTAAAATTTGAGCAAAATCGTCGCATAATTTTGCCCAAATTATTTACTGTGCCATGTAAAATTATATTCTTTAAAATTATGCAAAACATTGTATACCTTACAATTCAAAATTTGTTTAACCATTATTAAATAAAATGATAAATATTTAATAAAGGTTATTTTTGGCATGGAATTATCTTTGGACAAACGAACTTTATAATTTTGTGCAAAAAATTTTAAATTTGCTTAAAAAGTTTTGGAGATATATCGATATACGCAAAAAGTAAAATTATTATTAAAGGGCCAAAACTTTGAAGCGCTCTCCTGATAAAATTATTGGGAACATATTTCCCAGATTGCGACGACCCCCTATATTTTGTAGGTCAGGGTGGTTTTTGCGTGCTGTACATTTCTTATTTGTAGGCCTTTTAAAGAAGTTAGTAAGAAGTAACTGATAAAAATTAAAGAATGATTAGTAAATTATATTTACAATTTTTGCAAGCACTTTAATTGTAATGAATAGAAAAACACTGGTGGGAAGAGAAGAATACTGTTCATAGAAATAAAAAGCTGCTGAGAGATAATAATAAAAAAAAAACCTAAAACATTTTGCATGAAAGGCTACAGAGACACAAACTTTGGAAACTCCTGCTTTAGGCAGTATTTTATTTTAACTAATAGAGCTAATTATTTATATAATTGAATCTCTATCTTTTTAGCGTTTAGAATTTGGCAAAAAAATTACAACTTATGTTAAATTTCCTGAATACCTCAATATGACTCCATTTGTATCATCAATACGTGGTACATCTTCTAGGACTAATGAAGAAAGTTCATTTAGTAATTCTCCTTACAATAGTAGTGATAATAAGTAAGTTATTTCAATCAATTAGAAATTTTCCTCTGTTTGATTGTTTTTTAAAAAAAATAGCTATAATATTAATTAAGAATTCTTAAACATTCTTTTTTTATTTTGATTTAATATTGTAGTTTTTATTACATATATAATTTATTCATTTAAAATGGTCTCAATGTGTTGTAATGGTATAAACAAGTTAGGTTTGTTCTTGTTGTTAAATGTTTCAACAAAAACTTATTTGTTCAGTTGTTTAGTATATCCAAACTTTAATGTTTTTTAAATATTGCAAATTTTACGCAGAATTTATAATTTTTTAGGCATAAAATAAGGCTTTTACCAGCCCAATTTGAATTTACTTTAATTTCTACAGAGTTTAAATCTGATTAAAGCTCTCAAAAACAACCTAAAAGTCCATTTTTTTAAAAAAAATGTTCTCTTATTTTACCGTATAATTTTCTTCCAATTTGTGAACATCTATTTTTTTTGTGAGTCAATGTTAAACTCTTTGTTTCATAGGCAAATTTAGAGCAGTTTTTCTGATAATTTTACTACTTCAAATCGTTATGCTTTAAACAATTAAAAATTTTGAAGCCTATGTTATTGGCATTAAATATGTTGAAATATTATAATTAGACCAAACTAATTCTGCGAAAGAATAATCTTTTACAACATTATTAAATATTGCTGTAAAAACTTTTCATTCTATGTAATTATTTTTCATTACTTAAAACTTTTACATACATTTATTTGTATTAATTTCATAGTTGAGATCTTTTATAAGCTGTATATCAAGAGAGAAATTTTTTCTTTTCTTCCAATGCCCACCTGGAGAATGACCTTGCATCATATAGGCATCTGAAGGACTGATTTATTGGCCACTCTTTCAGAAAACCATATTAGGTGGGCCAACATTGCTCCCACAATAAAGACAGATAGTACAGAGAAGGAAAGAACATCGATGCCTTGTCCGAGATTCAAACCAGAATTTTTCTGATGCAAGGTCAGTTCCCTGACCTCTACACAGATTGGTCGGCTGGCATGTGTAGGGGGCAGGGAACTGGCCTTGCACCAGAAAGGTTCTGAGAAAAAAAATTATCTTTTCTGTTTTAAATGGGGAATAAATCAAATAGAAAGAATGTAAAAATGAATGTCTTTTAGTCCCTTAACCATAATTTCATACTCGTCCATTTTTTCTCTCTCAGTGGGTGAATTTAAAAGCTCTTATATAGTCTTAATAATTTGTTCAAGTATTATATATTTTATTAAAAGGTTAGCCTATGTGTCAGTGATATTCTTTATTTCCAAATAGCTTTTGTTTGTTTGCTGTTGTTAACCACACTGGAAATAAAGAAGGTGGTCACTATATTTCATTTATTAAAATGAAGCAGAAGTGGTATAAGTGTGATGATGACATGATAACGAATGCTACCGTAAATGATGTCCTCGTGAGCGAAGGGTACAGTATCATATTTTTACTTATTATATACATATTATATACTGGACATATTATATACTGACATATTACATATTATATACTGGAATTTTCTCATCAGGAATGAGAAAATTCCAGTATATAATATGTAAAATTATATAATTTGCACATGACCCATAGATAATTCTTAGTATATAATTTGCACATGACCCATCTATAGCCAAGCATCTAGTCCTATTTTGAAGGGATTTCCTATTGAAAAGTCCTATTTGGAAGCTAAAGTTAAATTATACATGAAACAAACATAGTCATTTTAAAACTGTTCTTTAATACTTTAATGTTTGACTTACTTTTGGTTGTATGATCTTGCTAAATAGACCTTATTTCTTGTTCATTTTACAAAATAACTAAGTGAAAGTATTACAAATGTGTGGAAAAATAATTTTATAACTAGAGCAAATATTTATGTTAATTTTTATCACGTTTAAAATATTTCTCAAATTCTTTTTCTACGAAATAATTTTTCAAAATATATTAAATTTTAAAAAATGACTGGCTGAGCATTTTATATTTGTATCAAAAAGTTTCCTCAAAAAACAATTTTCTTATAGAATAAAATAGAGGGAAATTATATTTTAACAAGAAAAAGAACGGACAGAAAGACATCTCAAAGCCTTTCAATTAGTTAAATTGTATGCGAATAATATTTAACACCATTATTTACTCAACTGTATAAAATGAAGAAGTCAATGCATTATTTTTTTTAAAAAGTATTCCAGACAATGGAATTTAAGCTCATTTGAATGAATTCATACTGTTTTATCTATTTAAGAGTATCTTGAATAATCAAAGTTTATTTAATACTATACTTCACTGAAAAATAAAGATTTGATAATGTCAATTTTTTTTGTATAATAATTGGGTTTCACATTTAGTTGTGTAGTTAGTTGCATTTAACTAAAACTTAGATGGAAAATAATTTCTTAACTAAAACCTACAACTATAATCTACTTATATTTGAACCAAACATCAGATTTTGTATTGAATATTGCAGTAGAAGGTTGTTGAAATAATTCTTCACTTAAGTTGGAGTTGTTTGGGGTTGGCAATAAATAGGATTCACACCAGCAATGAGAAATGACTACCTTGGAAAGGACTCCAATAGGACTATTTTGGTATTAATTTAGTGATCCAAAAACTTAATATGGTGGACAAACTTGAAAAAAAATCGACCTTTAAAATTGCATAATTCATGTTAAAGTACACATCAAAAACTATTAATTGCCATCGTGACACCCTAAAATTAATTAGGTTCACTATCCCATAATGATTGAAGATAAGTATTTATTAAAATTAAGTGAAAGAAAGCTGAATAATATCTATAACTAGATGAGGAAAACAGAGAAAGTAATAACTAATGAAGTTTTATATTAAAAATTATCTAAAAATTATAAAATTGTAAATAAAGTCAAATCTAAAAGAGCAAAAAACAATGTTCATTAATGAACAATTATAGTGACAATACGTGAAAGCAAAGCACTGCACAACAAGTAAATTTGAAATATCAACATTTAAATAAAAAAATATCTTGTGCCAGGCTTTTCAGCTATTCCATTTGAAAAGTTCTAAAACTAAAACCTTACATATGTGTAGAATAATAATTAGTAGATTTTTTTAAGTGCATTGAGTTTGATTAAAAAAAAAACTTTTTCATTACTATTTTGTAATTTCCAAACATATTTCAGGTACACAATTCTATCACCCATGTACAATTGTTGCCATACTGGCGTGAAGTCTAGCAATAAACTTAATTTTAAAATACTAAGGAACTGATCATTAAAAGCTTGAACATCCTTAAGCTCTACATTTCTTATTTGCTTATATATCTTGAAAAACTAACCTTATACTTCTCATTTTCTACAAATTATATCTGAAATTATATTTTTACAAATTTTTTCTGCATATATCATCTTTATAAATGAAGGTTAGAGCTAACTTAGTTTGCTTTTTATAGGTACCTGTTATTCTATCACAAAGAAGTAGTCGATTACAACAAGAAGGATTGATTTTTTATAATCCCAAACCACTTGTGTTCGAAATTGTGATCTTTTTTAATAAAAATAATAGACTGACTTTTGGTAGTGACGTGGTGCATGAATCTAAGTTTTGCTCAAAACAATGTTCGGAGCTTCAAGAAAACCTTGACTTCCTCTTTTACCTTTGGCCGTGACACTTATTAAATCTTTCTTTGTTGCTCTTGTGACTAGCATGAATGTGTTGAATAAGAGGGTTTGATTACACATATGATTTTAAATATCTTGTGACAAATGACTGTATCTCAAAGATATTTAAATACTATGAGCTTTAGCTCTGTTCCTTGTGTATTATTGAATGTTTCTTTGCCAATTTATGTTTTGTAGAATAAATTCAATGTGAGCTTAGAGCACATTTTCCCATCTTGTTGACCTGAAACGTATAAATTGTCTTATTTATTCTTTTTTTTTTATCAATTCGATTAATGAATTTTTTTAAAAGAATATAAATTCCTTATAATAAAATTGTAGATGGTTATTTACAGAAACTATGTATTGTGCTTTCTAATGTACTGTATGGTGTTTTATGTTAAAATAAATTAAAGAGAAGTCGATTGCGTTATTTATTTTGCATTCATTAAAATAACTTGTTTCCTATATCTTCAGAAAGTGAAGAAATATTATGTTCTTCATAATGTTGATGCTTATTTTAAAAAACACCATTGTTAATATTAAAAACTTCAAGCCTTCACCTATCTATCTATTCTACGAAAATTCTAGCAATGGAAAAAATAAGGCTTAAAGATTAAATTTAATGTAAAATTTATCCTTTGAAAATTTTTTTAGTTAATTTCATTAGCGAAATGGAAAATTTAAAGAAAAACATTTTTGAAAACAGGTTTTCCAATTTATTTTTATACCACAAATGACTAGAAATTTTTATCAGATATGGCATGAGCGACTTCTTGAAAAATTGTGGATAAGGTAAGTAAATGAAAAAGAAACTGTCAATCAATATAAACTTCAAACATTAAAAGGTTAATATACAAAAAGACCCATGAAGAAATTTATTACCTTTAAAAATGTTCATACATAATACTGTTTAAATGTAATATAAAAGATAACAGCGAACCATTCAAATACGTTTTGAAGCAGTTATGTAATCTGTTATTTTGCGAAAAGTTTTTTCTAATTCAGGATATTCATTTATTACAGCGTGGGATATTACTTGCATAGCCCTCAATCCGTCTTGAAGCTTACCAATTTCTTCTAATCGATGCATTTCATTTCTCATAGCTCTAACATAGCTTCCATCTAAAACTTTTTGCATAAATTTTGATTCTTTCTGCTTGAAGGATAAGTTAATGACAGCCTTAAAGAAAGAAATGTATAATTAATTAAACCATTAGAAAATAAATAATTATATTTTCCACAAAAGTATGATTACACTTATTATATTTTTATAAGAATATTTCTTATTGTTTCAGTGAAAAAAATCAATAAAGTCAAATATTAGATCAGAGATTTAATAGAGTATTTTACCTCACCATCAAAGAAAAAGACGTATATTAAACAAACACCTTGATACATCTATAGTGCTGTGCAATAGAAAACTTCAATATAGAGAATTTTATATACTTGGCATTTTTGTATAATAGCAATTTTTCTTTTTTAGGAATAAATTTTGTATTATCAGTTTTTTGAAATCCTATTTTAGCATTCACAGCATTAGCAATAGGAAAAAAAATAGTTTTCAAGCCACTTTTCTTGAAATCTACTGGGAGACATTTTTTTTTTAATTGCACCGCATTGAGCCATGATGGCTTAGGAGATAGAGCTTTTGCCTATCAATGAGGAGAACTCGTTTCAAACCACAATGATGGCTGGTCGCTACGAATTCCTCATCTAGCTGGCATTCACTTACTTCAGTGGTAGATGGATCATGGGTCCAGGGAAGGTTTTCCTCTCCATGCAATGCTAATGCAGGTTAGTTCCATCAAAAAGTCCTGCATGAAGGCAAATTTCTCCCAATACTTGATCCAGGAAATCTCTTGTCTTCTGGATTGGGTTCAAAATCACAAGGCTACGGCTTTGAACATTAGTAGTCGTAAACCCAAAAATTAGGTAGATTGTTTTACTCCAAACATAAATTGTTCAGTAGGAACTTTGATTGATCTGCCATGTTAATTGCAGTTTGGGGGGAAGCACATAATAAGCAGTTATAAACTTTTTAACTTGATGTAGCTTGTTGTGAACATCAATATTGCTTGTGTTTAAGTTTATATTGAAAACACATTCATAGCAGGGCTCGAAAAAACTCAAAAATTTTACCCGTCCCCGAGGATGGCTTGTTCAACAATGTACCCGTCCTCCTTTGAAACTAACCCGTCGCTTCTAAATAAATAAAAATATAATTTTCTCTTATTTATTACAAACATTTATATAAATTGCACAATGAATTAGTAGTTACTAGGATTGCATTATACAGTAATAAAAGGAATACTAGGTTACTAATAGGAACCTAGAATTCCTTTTATAAAATAATTTAAATGACAAATGTCTAGTTATCTGGAATGTCAATTTAACCGAGGGTACTGCGTTTTTTAAATGAATCAAATATAACGTTTGCAGTTCCACAATCAAGCTAATGATTTATAGAGGTTTCTGCACAAAAATCTGAAAGGGGTTTTCCATTTAGGTAGATGTTCATAATTGCGTTTAACGCTTCTTGTTTAAGACCAGTATGTAATGTTTTTTTTTTTTGTTTTTGTAAGTTCATTGCTGAAAAGTCCCTTTCAACCGCTGCAGTACGGGACAGAGAACATCAATTCCACAATGCGCAGTATAATGTTGCTGTATTTCTAGATTAGAGGGTCATTTTAGAAGTGAGGCGCTAGACTCTTGTAAGATAACAAAAATTGAAATGTATCACCAACATTAACGGGAAAATGGCCGTCCGCGAGGACGTTGGATTCGAGAAATTCGTTGTCCGCTGGGAATTTTTGACCGCCGAGGTCGGGTGGTTTTTCGAGCCCTGATTCATAGGGTTGTGGCTTGTATTATAGCTATAAGAATGAAGTCTTGTAGCTCATATTTTCTTTTTGTGTGAAAAAACAAATATACCAGAGATTGAATTTTATAAATTTATAACCAGCCATGAAGAGCCGACCAAATTCTGAGTTTAGAACTATCAATATTCAACTCAGTAGCTTTGTAAATTTGAACAATACAGAAGACAAGGGAATTCTTGTATCAAGCATTGGAACAATTTAGCCTTTCTGGTGGACTTTTTGAAGAAATTTAACCTGCTTTTGCATAACTGGAGAGGAAACCCATAAAACCTCTCACGTTTAGCCAGATGGTAAGGGGATTTTAACCCATCTACCACTGGAGGATATTTCATGGCAACGTTGTGGTCAATGCAAACTGAAAGCAGAATTCGTATGAACCAGCAATTGCTGGATTCAAACCTGGGACACCTCATTGGGAGGCAAGCGCTGTATCCCTTGAGTCTAGATCACAATCTGAGTCAAGGTCTCATTAGGCACAACATAGTGCTCATTTCATCTGTAGGTTTTTGGAAAGTGAAGATAGACATTAGATGATCTGATCAGCTAGATCTCCAGACCTCAACTCTATAAAGCCAGTCTAGATCCTACAGAGAGAGAGAGAGAGCAATTACAACCCACAATCTCCCATAAAAAACTAAATAGTGAACCCCCTGAAAACATTGTTGTAGAAGGTGTGGGCTCAGTAGCCATTGGAATACCTCTCTTATTTCCTTCATGGTATGAGGTTTGCATATCACTGGAAATAAACTGGGAGACCATAACCACTCTTAACCTCTTTTTCTTTATTCGATTCCTTAATCACTGTTTCATACCTTTCAACTTTAATGAGTGTAATACATGATACAAACAGACTACATACATTTGTTTCTTTAAAACCTATAGCATTCTTTAACAAATTGAAAAAAGTTTTAATATTAGTGATTATAATCAAAATTAATGCTTAAATCTATGAAATATAAATTAACCTTTTGATCTCCGTTAGCTTTTTTCTAATTTAAAATGAAATAAAAAAAAATTCACAAATTACTTACCAGTCTTCTTTCCTGTTCCTTATTATGCATGTCATACTGCAATGATTTAATTTTATTCATTAGATCAGTAGTTAGAAGGAGCAAGGAATCTAATTCTTGTTTAGTAATAGACTGAGTCATTTTCAGAGATTCTATTTCTTGAAAGTATTTTTCTAGAACCTGTTGAAAATTAATGCAATAAAAAATAAATAAGGAATGTTATATATATACTATATAAAATAGTAAGTTTTTTCTGATAATGCCTTTTAGTTAAGAATCTTTAAAGCTTTCACTCAAATTCAAAAGTAAAATTTCCTGATTTTACCACAAAAACTTCAGATCTCATTTTTACTATTTACAGCATTTGTTAAGTCATTATAAATACTTTTGAAAGAGATAATTATCAAATTTTATATAAGAAACTAAATATTTCCAAGTCAGGGTTTAATTTATGCACAGTATGTAACTCAATTCAACAGATTAAAATTTTTCATAAACCACACTAACTTTATGGGTCTAAACAATGAAATTTGCATTTAAGAAATTTCTATAACTAAGCAAGAACTATAAAATATTTATATTATTTGCATGACTATTTGCTAAGATGAGTTTGTTATAAAGCTAAATTTTAAAATGTAAGCAAATCAAAATTTATTAATTTGTTTGTCGCTAGTTCTGCAGAAAATTAAAATTTTTTCTGAAAATAACAAATACTTAAATATATATTTTGTGAAATGATCGCTAAATTCCATAGAACACAAAGCCCCAGATTTCACGTTTTGCACTGTTAAGATCTTCCACTTTATTTTATTACATAGAGCTGATAAACTATAATAATAACACTTCTAGAGTTCCTTTTAACACAGAGTTTTGCCTGTCACCAACAAAAGAACAGATTTACCAGGTTATCTCATGCAAATTACTTTAAGAACATTTAATAGTATTTCCACAGATGCAATTCGGATATTCACAGATAGAAGCAAAGACCAACATGGCAAGAGTGATAGTGGTGTCCTCATTAACTCATCATCTAGTAGTCTTACTAACAAAACTAGAAGTTCGTATTATTTCTCAGTCTTCTGTTTAGAACTAATAGCAATAGAAAAAGGTCTCCAGGCTGCAGCCTTTTGTACTGCTAACAAAATAACATTTGGATTCTTACTGATAGCTGCAGCTCTATACAACATCCGAAAAACTGGCACCGTATTGGCCATAGCGCATCTATTTCAATTTTGAATTCACTAAAACAACTCTCAATCTGCCAAGATGTATATTTCCAATAGGTACCTTCACATGTTGATGTTGGAGGAAATGAGGTTACTGATGCCTTAGTTGAGGAAGGAACTAGAATAGTTTCAATATATAAAATATTTACAATGGGTACCTTCATGTGTTGATGTTGGAGGAAATGAGGTTACTGATGCCTTAGTTGAGGAAGGAACTAGAATAGCTTCAATATATAGAATATTTACAATGGGTACCTTCACATGTTGATGTTGGAGGAAATGAGGTTACTGATGCCTTAGTTGAGGAAGGAACTAGAATAGTTTCAATATATAAAATATTTACAATGGGTACCTTCATGTGTTGATGTTGGGGGAAATGAGGTTACTGATGCCTTAGCTGTGGATGGAACTAGAATAGCTTCAATATATAGAATATTTCCAATGGGTACCTTCACATGATGTAGTGACGGAAATGAGGTTACTCATGCCTTAGCTAAGGAAGGAACTAGAATAGTTTCTACTTGCATACTAACTTTTCTGGAAATCTACTCAAGAGTAAAATCTGCTGGTGTTTCTTATTGGCGCTCTCCTCTGGTACACAATTGGAATAGTGGCAAACAACCTGGAGATGCTCTGACATTTGAGGATGGCCGTGCACTGCCAAGACTATTGTGTGAGTACTTAAAATGTCTTAGATTTGATTACTGAAAAAAGATCTTTCCCATCTGTGGAAAATGTAATCCCTAAAATCCTACATCTGATCATCTCCTCTCCTGCTTGGGACTTGAGAGGGAAGATCTGAGACCACTTCTAGTTTTGTACTTTCTGAATGTATACGGTCTCATGAAGCTGGTCTAGCCTATGGGCTAGATTAGTTAAAATAAGCAACAACAAGAACTATAACAATATTTCGAAAACATTATTATAAAAAATAATAATAAATAGCTCAGGAGAGATCTAGAATTGATTCAAGAAATCAGAATTTAATATAGTTTCTTATTGAATAATTTATAATCTTATCGAATAACTTAGTAAAGTTTCTTATTGAATAGAGATGTCCTAAGACATGATGCTCATTACTTTAACAGTGCCACAATATGCCATTTCTATCCTTAAGTTTCTAAGAAAATGATCTGATGATTTTTTAATTAAGTCATATTATAACAGTATCATACATTTAAGAACCAAAAAGAAATATAAATTAATTTAATCATAATAATTACAAATGTTGCCTAATTAGTGAAGAGTACTGAAATGTTAACATCCAAGAAACAATTTAAAGAAATTTTTTTTTTAAAAAAGTTGCTAATCATCAATGACTATCCCAATTTGCTTACACATCGAACTTCAACCACTTATTAAAGAATTTTTATATTTAAAAATTGCAATAGATTTTAGAATAATTTAATTTTAATCTCTCGTTAATTTCAAGGTTGGTGATTTTGGAAGGTTTTTTTAAATAAAAATTAATGCTACTTGAAAGAAAATTAAATTTCTTTGATATCTAGGAACCCTAGATTTTTTGTGTGGAAGTTATGATAAACACAGGAATGGTTGGAATGTTTAGAGATAGGTAAATAGATTTTTTTTAATTGTTTCAAAACGAAAATAATTCTTTAATTTGCAAAAGGGTTAAATAGGCATATGCCAAGCCAATTATCTTGGTCTTTCAAAGAAATCACAAATACAAAATATATTTCACAATTGAATTTTTTTTCTTCTTATTTTGGTCACAATAACAAAACATAATTATTGATTTCCCGTGTCCTTTAATACATGAAAATCAAGGGGGTGCAGTTTATATCCATGAAAGCTGATTCTGAGACAAAGAAATTTCAAGGTTTGAGAATTTTTTAGGATCAAGCATTCAATTGAAATCGTAAAAATATACATAGGTGTCAAAAGCATTTATTTACATCCTCTTTAAAGTTTCAAAACACAATTTACAACATTTGATGCTGAGGAAAAATAAAATTTTAAGATTGGGTTGGATAAGAACCAACTTTTCTTCAAAATTTCTCCTCAATCAATACTTCCTCCCTAGTCTTTCCAGTTTTCTTCACCATTCTTTGTTCTTTTTTTTTTCTTTTTTTCTACAAGGGCAGGAGCCATTTTTTTTTCTAGCAAGGCCTATCTTCAGTATGTAATAACTCTCAGGAAGAACTGATTTTCCACATTATAGATTTCTCAAAACTTGGTAATCCTCAAGATGCACAAGATAGAAATCCAATTGACATTTTCATGAAAAATTTGTTTAAACCTTTTTTTCCCTTCAAAAAAAATAGTTTTTTTTCTTTCTTTTTTCTAAATGTTTTCTTGTACGTAAAATGATCTAAAAGCTCCCAATATATCTCGTGATGGGCTAATAACAAATAAAATTTAATTGTTGCAGCTATATTACTGAAAGTTAAAACAAATATTAGAGACTGTGATTTTAATTTTTTATTTTTAATACAACAGGAGGAGTGAATTTAGATTAGCATCTTAGAATAATAAAAATAATAATTAGTAGTAGCTAATTTTGATTCCTAATTGTCAAATATCTATAAAGCAAATGATTTTAGATTGTATGTGAAATCAATTAACAATAATAATGATAAAATTCTACTCATCTTATCCTATTTCCAACTATCCTTAAATTCTCTTCTTCATTTTAATTTACAATATCAGTAACAAATCACACTAGTTTTAGAAATAGTTAGAATTAAGCTTTACAGACATTTGAGAAAATCAAATTCCATTCAATAGCACATATGAAATGCTGAGTAGAAAAAGGAATTAAGTAAAAAGTTTAAGTGAAGTTTTTTTTAAAAAAATTCAAAATTTCTCAGGAAAATATCCTATTTTTTAAATTTAATTTCTCAAAATTCATTTATATTGCCAAGTCATGGAAATTGGTCATGGAATTTCAGTGAAGGAAAGTACTAAATGACGGTGGGATGTTTTTGGAGAGGCAGAAAGTTAATAGTGCAACTGACAAAAAACAGTCAAAGACAACAGTTGAAGGTCTCTAATTTGGCTGATTGCAAATAAGAAATGAAGGTGAGGAATAATTTTTATTTCCTCATACTAAAAAAAAACCATATAAAAACTTGAAATTCGATTAAAATGCCACTATGAATCCTCATCCTTAGCTATTCACATACAAAATTTTTTATTTCCTCACATATATCGAAAAGATCAACCTAAAAACAATGAAGACTAAAGGTAAACTAAAAAAACTTGAAAGCTAATTCCCTAAAATGCAACTTAGCAACTTTGCCCACTCAGCTTTCCATATAAAAAAATTTTTCCCCTCACATACCATGCAAAAAAAAAAAAAAAAAAAAAAGCAATTCCCACAAATTCATTAAAATGCCACACAAATCTTCTTCCACTCAGCTCTTCATATACAATTTAATATATATTAGTTTAACATATTACTTTTTTTTCTTCCTGGACTTTTTTCAGGGTGTATTTAATCCTCTTCTTTACATAATCAGGAGTTATTTTCCTTTTTCCAAAAACTGATTGCTTGTCTGCTTCAATATATAAGTTAGTATAAGTGTAAACTGCTCTTCGCATTTCTAGAATCAGTTTCTCTTGTTCTTTTTTAATCTGCTCTTCTTTAACCTAGAGAGAGAGAGAGAGCATTGATTGAATAAATATTTTAAAAATTATAAATTTAGCATTAAAAAAAGGTAAAACTTTTGGCAAAATTTGAATTTTGAAAACTTGGTCAATAAAATGTAAAATATTGTCAACTAAAAAAAATAAAGCCATCAGGACAGTCTCAGTGTTATTTAAGTATTATTTATTTTCAAGCAATATTTTGGCCTGGATCATATAATTGAATGCCATACAATTTTTCAATTTTTAAGACAATGAGTCTAGAACCAAACTACATTTTGAGGAAGAAATTGAGTTCTGCAAAAATAAACTTCAGCCACATTTAAGCAAAACTGCTATTGAAAATTTAAACTAAAAAGAGTGTAACAGCAAAACCATAGATGAAATTCACCTGAAATGATATTTTAAAAATATCCCAATACTTTAAATTTAAGGATCTCTAAAAAAATACAATAAAAGTATTAAAAGCAATTCATTTTCTCATTTGTAAATATAAGTAACGCTTCACGGCAAGGAGTTAAGTTTAACTTTTATAATGATTTTATTACTATGTATAAGGTAAATTGTAAATAGCACTAACTTCATGTCAAAAGAAATAAACTGTTGTAAGACAGATATTTATTATTAACTCCTTCAATATTATATGTAATTTTTAATGCTATCCTTAAGAAGTTTTAATAACATTTATGAAAATATTAATGTAGTTTAATAATTACCTTTGCAGACCATCATGAAGTTTTAATGCTACTATACACCTTTAACTTAATATTAAATAATATGATAAGGATATACAAATTAGTCAAAAACAAGTGTTTTAAAAGAAAAGCCTTTCTTTGCAAAATAAAACTGATTGTTCAAATCAGATTTCACTAGTTTAACGTTTTCATTGCAGCAATGGTACGCCTTTGTCCCACCCTCTGCGAATTCTTTAAAAATATGTTTGTAAATTTATACTGAACATACTACAAATAAAACAAATTAATTTAGAAAATTATTATCTCGCTTTTAGCACATAGCAAATGTTCTTGGAAGACTTGTTATTTCATCCATTCTGATGAAAGAACTAATTATCTTAATAACAGTGATAGATACATATCGACATATATTTCTGTTATTACATACAAAAAAAAAAAAAAAAACATCACTGTAATTAAAAATATAAGAGTAATATATATATATATATATATATATATATATATATATATGAAAATATCAAATTCAATTATAAGAACTAAGAAAGATATATTTGTATTTAATTGTGAAACACAATTTTTAAAATGACTAAATTTTGTGAATGAGTGTACTGTTTACATTTTAACATTTTATTGAATATTTTTCACAAAGATGTTATAGTAATGTTTTTAAGCTTTTATAGAAATTACAGATTTCAAAATAAAATAAACAAAATGGCAGCTACAGAAAAAAAAATTCTAAAACTATTAAGTTTGCAATATCATTTACATTGTAAATAACAATTACATTAGAAAGAAAATTGAAAAGAAAAGAAAGTCAAAACGCAAGGAAAGCAGCATTAATTATAAGTTAATAGTAGATGTTTATAAATATACGCACATAAATATCTTATGACCACAAATACAATGCAAGTTTTATTTTTAAACAAAATATACTTATAAAAAAAATATTATACAAAAAAATTTCATTTACCTGTAAGCGTCTAATTTCACTTTTTAAGAGGTAAAATTCACTAAGATGTTCGTCCGATTTTAAAATTTTTCTGGTTTCATCAGCCAAATGAATTCTACCTTCCCAATACACAATGCATTGTCTAAAGAGAAATATAAAAAAATTTTAGACTACTGCCTTCTAACATACAATTTTTATATCCTAAATTTCAAACATATTTAAGAATGGCTTAGCAACAAGATAATTATTCTGGTTAACTTTACAAGTAATAATTTTTTTAAAAAAAGAAATGAGATAAAAAAAATCAGATTATAAACACATTAATAGTAAATTAAATCTTAAAATGAAAGCTTTCAAACACTGGAAAAAATTTCAAATTATTGTAAATAGAAAGAGATAATTTTCATAAAAGATTTTAATAATTGGTATTTTTACTTTTGAACTTCATTAACTTATTTTGGTACAAAGGAATTATTTTTTGTATGTATCTAAAATGGAATAGCTATTGAATTATCAATCTGAAAACTTTATTTTATGAAATAAAATAAATTTAAGTTACCATATGGGTAATAAAAATAAAAAAAACTTATCCTTTTTGTATGCATACTTAGCAATGATAACATTACATACAAAATAATATAATTTAGGATGATATCTAAATATATAAATAAAGTAGTTTATAATAAACATACTGAGTTTTTAATAGTTTCCTAAACCGTTTCTTCTTCTTTCGTCTTAAAATTCTCAATTCATTTTGCTTATCCACGTATCGGAATTCAGCATCCTGCAAAAGTCAGAATATTTATACCAAGCATTATCTAAAGATAATCAACAAAATGATCAAGTTAATTAAATAAAATAAAATGGTAAAAACAAAAAAAGTAAGTTAGAATACACTAAAACAAAATATTTTAAAGAAATAAGACTGGAACTTTTACTTAGTGAGATTATTCAGTTATCATAGATCAAAGGGGCAAAATTTTGAGCATTTTTAAAGTCTAAATATTATTAATTTTTCGAGTGCATATCAATGGTTAGTGAAATTTTCAAATACTTAGATCAGGTGTTTGTGATTAGTCAGTTATCATAGAGCAAGGTGGCAAAAGTTTAAGCATTTTTACAGTCTAAATCTTATTAATTATCTAGTGCAAATTAACGCTAAGAAAATCACGTAAGTGTGATTATTTAGTTATCATAGAGCAAATTGGCAACACTTAAACACATTTACAGTCTAAATATTATTCAGTAATTTATCTAATGCATATTAAAAATTTGTGAGATTTGCAAAAGCTTAGAAGATCAGGTAATCTGTTCAAGTAGATAAAATTCATTTCATTCTTTATCTAACTCCCTTCCAACCATTTCTGCCTTCACTGGCTTTAATCCGTAATCTACTTATTTTTATTATTTTTTAATAACTGTCGTTGAACAGCCTAACAAATTTTCAGGTTATGGCTACCAATGTTCAACTCCGTAGCTTTGTAATTTTGAACCCAATCCAGAAGACAAGGGCACTCCTGGATCAAGTATTAGGATAAATTTGCCTTCAAGGAAGACTTTATGATGGAACTAACCTGCATTTGCGTTACATAGAGAGGAAGAACACAAGAACCTCCCATGGTTAGCCTGATGGCAAGGGGATTCTAACCCATAATCGGTCTACCAATGAGGATATTTTACGTCAGCACCGTGGTCGGTGCTAGCCGGATGCGGAATTCGAATAAACCAGTCTTCGCCAGGATTCAAACCCGGTTCATCTCATTGGAATGTGAGCGCTCTATCCCCATTGCCACCACGGCTCTAATCCCAATACTTAACAGAAATGAGTCACCACAATCAACAATAAGCCAATAGTTTAGAATCATAAAAAAAAAAAAAACTCAGCCAGATTTCACTTTTAACATAAATCGAGTATTTAAGCAAGCATAATGAAGAGTTGGAAGCTAAAAGGCCACTGGGTCATGCAGTATAATAATATTATATTAAGAGATGAATGAAATCCAGTTTCTTTACAAAAATACATCTATTTAAAAAAAAATCGTTGCAGTTAGTAAATTTATTTAATGTAAGAAAAAAAATTATGCACCTTCAAAGTTTTAATGAAATCAAATTTAGAGAGCTCTGAAGTTTGGAGGAGACTTTCTTGGAGATCTTTCCTTTCTTTCAGTAAACTATTGATATGAACAATTTCATGTCCAATACTTTCTATTCTTATCATTGCTTCTTTGATGTCTTTTTCTTCTTTAATTATATCAGCTAATAACAGAAACATTTAAGCTTTTACTAATTTAATATAATTAAAACTATTTCATCAAGAAACTTACAACTGTTGGCATTTAAAAATTTACAGCTATAGAATAAAAAAATTAGATAACCCAAGATGAAATATATATGAACACAATATAGTAAGTTTAATATACTGTGCATAAGTTGCAAGTACATAGAACCCATAAAATAACTTTAAAAATATTAAAAAATTTTTAAAAAAATTGAATAAAAATTAAAATAAAAATAGTTGAAAAATAAAATAAGGAAAAGATAAAATCTTGTAATAAACTCACATAATTATATCCGCAAAAAAGAGTGCTTTCTAATATTTATTACTATAATTGTAATGATATATTTTTCTATCGTATTGATACATTTTGCTTTGGTTATATTAATACGATGCTATAAAAGTAATCTCTTTTGAGGACATAATTGTATGAGCTGTGATGAGGATATATCTTTTCCTTTATTTTGCTTTCCAACTTTTTTTTAAAAAATTTTGAAATTTTTTTTATATTTAATTTTATAACTTTTTCTCTCATTAAAATATTTAAATAATTTCTCCATGTTTTCTTTGTATTTTTAACTTTCCCTTTTTTTTGTTTACAAGCTATTGAGCTTGGTATTATTATGATAATTCAAATTTAGTGATCGGGAGTAGTGAACTACAAGCAGTGAAATTGCTGAAGTAGTATACTTTTTTCGTAGTTTGTTGTGTAGTGTGCTATATTTTTAAAAAAGTAGCATAATTAGATGTATGATACAGAAAAAAAGTAGTTGTAGTGATTCCTGGGAACTACTATTAATGTTAGTTTAAAAAAGAAACATGGTTCTAATGCAGCTGATTTTTCAAATTTAATGGGTACAAATAAATTTGATGGGTTTGCGAGTCCATCAATAAATGCAACAAAAATGACCCTATGACTGATGCTGAGCATTGAGAGAAATTATGTATTTAAAATCACATATAACTAATATTTAGGAAATTATTATGCCATCACGAAAAATAGTTAATTAATCAGGATCACACTTTCAAATGTGAATGCACACTTGTTAAACATTGATGCTATTTCTAAAGAAAAGGAACACATTTTTGATGTATTTAATTTCTTAAAGAATAAAACAGCATTGAACAATTTTAAATAAAATATAAAAGAGCATTGAACAATTTCAAAATTGCAAGTATTTGATAATTTCACATTTCTTAAATTAAATATTCACTGTTGATAAGACATAAAAAAATTGAAGGTTTTAATTAACAAATTCGAAAAAAAAATTTGGAATAACAAATTTGCTCATGTAAACATGGATAATTATTTCTAAATTATTTTCTTGTATTTAATGGAAGGAAATTTCCTATTCAAAACTATTTGGAACATAGGTTTAAATTAAGTTCTCCAGAAAAGTTTGTCTCTTTGCAGTAGCTACTGTAGTTCCAAAGTAGTTTGTAGTCACTACATTTAAAAAAAAGTAGTTATAATTAGCCATATTTGTAACAAAATTGTAGTAAACTACAAAAATAATATAGCTTTTCCGATCACTGTTCAAATTATTTTATAAATTTCATTTTTATTTGTAATTTATTACTTCATTTATTTACCTAATATTACTAGTCACTTAAAAATAACTTTGCTCTATGTCAAAAGTAACATTAGAAAGATTTCTCGATATAAGGGTTAAATATAAATTTTGTATGCATATCAACAATGCATTGTAGTTAAATCGTTAAATAAATAGTTACATTTTTTTCAAACAAAACCAATTTTAAAACCATTATTTTTATGGAATGATAAATATTACAAAATATTGTAAAAATATATCAATATACTGTATAAGTATGTATATTGATATCAAGGGACTGTATGCAACTATTCAATAATATATTACAGAGAATTGATTGAATATTTAAAAATTAAATATTCAGTCCATTCTTTACAAAAAAGAAAAAAAAATTTCAAGTAAAATAATTGTGTCAGATATCAACCTTTAGATCACGGATAATCAATTAAGTTTTTGAATTAATGATGTCAAATTTCATAAAATAAGCATCAATTCCCAATATAAAATCAATTGCTTGTTGGCACAAGCTGTTGACAATAAATATGTTTATTAAAAGAGGAACTAACCTTCTAACTGTATTTTCTTGCCTTCTAATATAGCAATTTTTTTACTGTAAAATTCATTTTCCTCTGACTTAATTGAACTTTGTTTATTTAAAACAAATAACTGCTGCTGGCATCGTAAATATTCTTCTTCCAAATTTCTCTTTCCTTGCTCTGCAATAGTTATTTCTTTTCTTAGGTTTGCCAGTTCTCTTTCATATGGTCCAAGTTCTTGGCCCTGAAACATTTGTAAATAAATAAAATATTAGTTTCACATTAATGAAGAAAGATGAGGAAAGGTAAATAATGATGATATTAACAATATTTAAATCAGCACTTTTAGGATTACAAGAGTTACTAGTTACAAGAGTTTATCAATGTGTAAAGAAAGTTTTTCAGTTTATCTAATCTCTGCATATAACCATGTCATCACAACCATCATGACCAAACATTAATAAGGAACCAAAATTAATTTACACAAAAAGCTAAAATTTAAAAAAAATAAATTAATACTAGCCTATTAAATATTAAGTTGAACTGCTCATATAGTTACACACAAGAAAAAATTTGAACCATGAAAATCCACGACCTTTTAGATTTACTGTTAACATTCAAATTCTTTTTTTTTTTAAATATAGATCAGGAAATTTAATTATGTTCCAATGGAGCTTTTACTGAAAGTAAACTATAACTTATGATAAATTACAAACTTTTATCTGAAATGGCTAATTATTGTTACTGTGAATTTCAAGAGACATTATTTGATTTAAAAAAATGGATTTTCCTTACAAGTGGATATTCTAAATTTTTCTTAGCTTTTTAATCAAGTTCTCCTACTTATTTTTAAATATTAAAGTTAACTATAGAGAAAAAGGTGAAAATCTGGCATAAACATTTTAAAAGTTGTATACATCTCTTTTATTTAATTTTCTTTTATTTTGAATGAATGTCTTTTTAATTCAACGTCAACTAATTAATTAAAAGTCAAAAGTAATTAAAAGTCAACTAAGATCGAATTTTATTAGCCGAAAAACAAAACTAAAATTATATAAGACACTCATTCTGCCTGTCTTGCTATACGGAAACGAAACCTGGACTTTAAACCTTGACGTCCAACGCCTGATAGAAACGTTTGAAAGAAAGATACTTAGAACTATCTTTGGTGCTATACCAGAGGGGGGATGTTGGCGAACATGGTACAACTTTGAACTTTATGGGCTCTATAAACATCCTCAAATTATGCAGATAATCCGAAGCAACTGACTAAGATGGCTCAGCCATATATGGAGAGGCTCTGAAGATAGTCCTGTAAAAATTGCCACCTTCAAGAACCCTCAGGGGTCCCGCTCTAGAGGTAGACCACCTACTCGATGGCTCAAAGACACCGAAAACGACCTCAAAGTCCTAAAACTTAAGAACTGGAGGGGAGTTGCCATGGACAGAGGGAGCTGGAGAAGGCGTGCTGTTGAGGCAGCCAAGGCCTGCAAAGGGCTGTTGCGCTCCTGAAGAAGAAGAAGTCTTTTTAATTATAGAAAATATAATGATAACTATTAGAAATGTGTTACTGAGATATTAAAGTATGCTTTACAAGATCTTAAATCAATTACAACAAATAAAGAAATTTCGTTAAAATTGGTCTGTAACTTTTAAAGATATTTGTGTCAGAAATTTTCCCTTCCTCCATTAGATAAAAATTATACTAGAAAAAAAAAGATAATAAAAGAGGAAAAATTAACTAAATAATTAGATTTTCATACAGCATTAGTACATATTATATAGTTTTTCATTTATCTACTGAAAATCATAAAAAAAATTTTAAAAAATTACACCAGCTTCACTAATCATTTCTTTCAGTTTGTTATCAAGCTCACGAATTTCACCACGCTTCACGTCAATTTTCTCTTGGCTCTTTAAGGCACTTTCTTCACTCTTGTCCAACAAAAGAGCTCTTTCTTTTCTTTCCTGTAACAGTTCCTCTAATTTATTTTCCATATTACTAATATAAGTTCTCAGATTGTCAAGTTTCAACAAGAGTTTCTCTCTTTCATTTTCCTTCTTAGCACCTTTTTCTTCCTGAAATTCAATAAAATGATTTAGGTAGAAAAAGGAAAGTATAGTTTTAATTCGAAATTTAACAGAAATCAGAATTAACAAAAATAAAGTATGATATTCCTAAAATATGATAAGGAACTTGAGTTCATTTTATTTTATAATTTTGTAAAAAGGTTTTTTTTTATTTTATTTTAAATTTAGTAAAAATCAGAATTAACAAAAATAAATTATGATATTCCTAAAATATAAGCAGCTTGAGTTTTTTATTTTATTTTATAACCATCGTTAAACAGCCGTAGTTTATATAGCATAAAAAAAAAGAAAGATTGTATCTTAATCCATAATGCATTATTTAATACAAAACCACAACCAAAATAAAGTGAAAAGTATGAGGTCTAAAGACCCAATAGGTTATAATGAAATCTGTTTATCTTTTAAACTTTAATATAGCTTTTGCAAATAGAATAAGCATGTTAAGGTTGGGTGATTTCCCCCACCTTTACCATAATATCCACAAATCTTGCTTTTCCCATGCACCAGAAGATTATTATAATAATAATACAGTCAAACTCGCTTAAAATGAGTCCTGATTTAATATGAAGCAAGATTTAACCACAACAAAAGAAGTACATAATTGGTAAAATTTTAATTTTGAATGAGCACAGCTCGCTTTTAATGCACAAACATGAGTTATTTTGTGACTGAGAAAAAAGTTGCAGATTCTGAAAATTTGAAAATAAGTTGAGAAAATATTTAAAGTTACATAGCTATTAACGCTAATGCTATCACTTTCAATATACATACCTAGTTCTGAGGATATTGTAACTAAAATTGAAATTCAAACAGATGAAAAAATAATGAAAGCAATGCTGACAGCAACGGATGTGAGGTATTTCATGCTAATTCAACCTGACGTACACAATCACTTTTGAATGAGCAGAAAAACTTTTAAACTTTTTCTGATTGCAAGCATGCAAATAACAATGTTTTTTGGGGATACGAATCTTATTCAGACAATAACACAACAAAGAGGTAATAAGAGAATTTTAAGCAATTAACTAACTTTTGTTTGTTCTGCACAGAAATGAAAAATAATAAAAAACAGTACAAATATAATTGAATAAGTACATATGAACTTTTACGATTTTTTTCGCTAGCATGTTTTTTTACGAGCACTCGATTATAACGAGTTAATATTGTGGTCCCTTCATGCTCTTCATAAACGAGTTCAACTCCATTTCAATAATATACAGTTATGAGTTATAGATACTATTTAACTGTTGAGTGAATAAAAAAAGAGTAGCATTGTTGCATGTCGCATTGTTACTAAGATGAGGAAGTTAATAAATGTGATCTTCAGATGAGAATTTTAAGTACAAAGAGTAAAACAAAAAGTATAAATAAAAAAATTGTACAATATATGCTAAGTAGATACTAATGAGCATGATAACAATCAGAATATTATTATTTTAAATTTAGCAAAAGTTAAATAAACCCATGGCATTGGATTTTTTTTTTAAAAAAATTAAACAATAATGTGATCTAAGAAAATAAACTTTTAAAAAATATTTTTTAATTATTTTCACAATTAAAAATCATAACATAGAAATGAACACTAATGAATATTGTAAAAACTTACATTCAAGTGAATAAAATTTCTGGTATCCTTGATTAGTTTTTCAGTATATTTAGATGCCTTTGTAATAGTCATTTTTTCATGTAACATATCCATGTGTTTCTTTTCCAGATTAGTTTGAGAAGCATATATTTTTTGAAGTTCTTTTTCCTTTGCCTCAAGATCCTTCTCTTTCACACTTTTACTCTAAAAAATAAGGGCACACATAAATATAAAAACAATTTATTCAATAAACGAAAGATAAATTCCTGTGAATATGTCACCGTAATCATTAAATTCAATTGAAATTATGATTTCAAACTTTTTTGAACATTTGATTTGCATTAAATAAGAAAAAGCCTTTTTTAATGTAACTAAAAATAAGACTTATTTTTTTAAAAAATAACATCGTAGAACGCAACAAAATAAAATACATTAAATAAGCTTCATATCATTTTGTAAAAGAAATATTACAAAAAGTAATAAATTTTCCATTGGCAAATAAAAGTTTAGGGTTTTTTAAAACAAACATGACAGCTTTAACTATTCGGTAATTTGAGTTAATATAAATATTACTCATGGTGGCTTTTTAAAGCCTAGTTTTGCAATATTCAACATTCACAACAATATAAACATTCTTATTACAACAAAAAAAGTGAGTATTTTAAAGTTGTGCAAAAATCAGAGACTATATTTAACATACTCTTTTAAGACAATATAGCTGCAGAGTTTCCCCATATTTCCCAATAGCTGACTACTATCTTACTTAAAAAAAATATTTTATCGTATGAAAAAAATATAGTAAAATAATATTATAAAAGACATATATTTAATTTCAAAAAATATATAAAAAGATAAAATTAATCCCAACATATATATATATGATCCTTATATTATATTGTGCCGTGCCTTAAGACTGTGCTAGTGCCAAGAATAAATAATATACTTGCATCCAATAGAATTTTTAGTTCTTGTTCTGATATTTCTACGGTTTGATCCAAAACAGATACATTTTCCGCAAGATCATTTTCACGCTCAACTATCTCATTGAGATCTCTTTGAACATTTCCTATATCTGATTCCCTAAATTGCAACTGCAAAACTAGTTGCTCATTTCGTTCGAGTTCTTTTCTTAATAGTTTTTTGTATGCTATAATGTCCATATTAAGAGTTCTAGAATCTTCTTCAAAATGCCTATGAACAGTGAACAATATTTATAAAAAAAGACAAAACAATGAGTTCAAGTAAAGAAAAAAATAAACTTTATATGTATATAAGCTTATATAGTATTAAAAAAGCAGAAAATGTCACATAAAAAGTTAAGCCATTGTTTTTTTCCCTCTACAATGATCCAATTTCTTGCAATCTACAATGAGTATGGCCTTGCATACGTTGAACGACTAGACATACAATTAAACTATGACTAAAAGTACACAACCAACATAAGCAAAATGAAGACTCCATGATTTACCATCACTCTATATGACAGGAATTCCAATCATAGGTTTCAATTTTTTTTTCTGCTAAAATCATTCAACAAGGCACTTCAATACTATTCTTAATTTCTGGGAATCATGTCATATTTTTAAAAGTTTCAATAATTAAATTAATGACTCTGTTAATATTGAATTCCTTTCTAACGCTCTGAAATCTATTTTATTTTGCTTAACCTTTTTATTCCAAAATTGCTAAATATATCGAATAAAATGAGTTTAACACCATTTTCTCCCCAGTAAACTAACTAAATTCCCCAACCTTAAACAGGGTTGCTACACTATTTTGAGAAAACAATATCCTGACTTTTGCAGGTTTTTCCTGACCTTTTACAATAAAATTCCTGACCCGCCGTTTCCCACTCCAACAGAACTTTTAACATTGCAGTTTCAATTAGTAATAATATGCTACTTAGTCATAAGTATCATAGATTGAATAGGATAAACACTTATATATTAAAGTGGAATTGCGTAATAGCACTTTATATCCCAAATTATATTTTCAGAAAACTTGTGAAACATATTTTTAATTATCATGATTAGATTAAACTTTTAGTGTGTTTTTGTAGTTGGATACGAAAACTATTTAAATAAAAAGATCAAGAAAATCTGCTGGATTATGGAAATATTATTTAATTTAATTTTAAGTGGAATCAAATGCATGAGTGTCGTCAGGATATAAAGGGTTAATCAAATCTGCGAGATATGTATCAGTATCCTCAAATAATATTTACTCTTAAAACGTACTAGAATATTTGTTACATTAAAATATTAATTTTTAAAATTCACAATTTCACTTAAAACTGACTTTTCTTTTGAAAGATAATATTGAAATATAAAGGGGAAAGAAGTGAAGAAAAGTTAATTAGATACAAATAAAAATTCAGATAGAAATATTATGCAACTTGTGAGAAAAATAAAATCAAAAATATTTTTTTCCCAGTATTTTTAAATTTATTTCTGTAATACTGTAAGCTTCCGGAGAAACTCAGGGGCTCCTATGCTATATAATATTTTTCAACATATTTTGCTGTTTGACAATTTCTGAATCAAGAACATCCAGTTCTGTTGCAGCAGTTTTTGTCAATTTAGATTTTCTTAATTTCAAATCATCTATCTTTTCTTTTATTCGCTTTCTAGAAATTTAAGCTTTTTTATTCTTTCGTTTTTCTTTTTTTTTGGGGGGGGGGGCTTCTAATGCATGTCTCCATCTTGTTCTAGATCCTTTTACAGCATCTAGCATTTTTTCATTAATGTCTATGTTTTTAATTTCATTTATAAATGAAACATAATCATACACACACTTTTGCGAAAAAATGGAGTCTTCAACCAATAAGCTTTTATTGATTGAAAACCCCCCTTTGACTGTTGCGTTACCAGGAGAGAGGATAAGAACAATTTTTATAACCTCCCACAAGTTTTAAATTTTTTTTTCTCCGTGCAAATATTTCGAAAAAAAGTTATCTAATCTCTTTTGCTGTGGATTAAACTCTAAGAAACTCTTTTGCTCTTCGTTTTTTTTTTTTTTTTTTGGCAGTATCACAAAACAGTAAAAATTCCTTTTTTGATTTTTCTGCTGTTGTTTCAGCTACTATTGTCTGTAAACCAGTTATTCACACAAAGAGCAATAAACCTAGCAACCCTATCGAAAATTCTTTATCATTGGATAGACAGGAGGAAAATTGCTAACAGGACAGGTTCTACCAGGGAAAGAGGAATGTTATTATGAGGAAATTACATATTTTGAATTACAGAATTTTTCCTTGAAACTTTATTTTTGCCTATCAGTCTTTGAATGCACTATAGTTTTTTTTTTTATTTTCCTAACTTTATGAAAATGTAAGAAAAATCCTGACTTTTTAGTTTAATTTTAGAATAGCCTGACTTTTGCAGGTTTTCCTGATCGTGTAGGAACCCTGTTAAAGGTCCTATTGCTGATATCAATAACCAGGTAATTTACTATATTTCTTATCACTGTGGCCTAGCATATAATTTGACAAACCAAACATACACTTAAATTTTAACTTAACATGGCAGAGATGTATAAAATGAAGTTCATAAACAATCTTCCATCATCCTCTGCATTGCTCAACTTCTGATTATAAGTTGGAGCTTTCTTCTATTAACACATTGCTGAGTGGTCACAAGTTAACTCATGTTTTCATGGCCAAGCGTTGGTGAGCGGTCACGAGTTATAGCAATCATGTTAGCAGTGATCTCGTGGTGACTATTTTAAAAAGTGGGCGTAATTTTCCTTACTTTTCAAGTTTTACTATTTAATTCTCTACCAATTTATTATAACTTTATGAAACTTGATATATTTGCAAAACTTGTGGTGTACCATTACACGTAGGTGATTGTTATACTTTTTATTATATGAAAAAGAACGATTAAGAGTTGAATAATAAACAAAATTCTTTAGAGTTTATTTATATTGTTTAACTTCCACATCTGTTCCACAGAAAAGCTGCCGGTCTGCAATGTGTTAAAACAGTTGAAGAATGTTCCTCAACCAATAACCTAAATGATCTAAAGTATTTTGTAAAATCCTAACAATTTAGTTAACTTTTTTAGCATCCTTTTCAAGCTTTTTTTTCTTCTTATTTTAACTGGTTAGCAATTTCTTAAGCATCTCTCTGTTTCTCTCTTTTATTCTGTATTTTGTCACTGAAAAAGGTGTTTGATTACAGTATCAAAATGTCTGTCTCTTTTCATGTTGCTTAAGCTTTAATAACAGTAAGTTCAAATAAATGTGTTAGGCAAATAAATACAGACCTAGCTGATTCTCTGATTTCTGCTAAAACTCGGTCTTGCTTTTCTAAGGCAGCTAAACTTTGTTTCCACTGATGAACTATTTGTTGTTTTTCAAAATGTATTGTCTGAAAAAAAATTTAAGTTATCAACTTTTAAGTTCACAGAAAATATAAACTTATAATAGTTCTAATTCTCATAAAATATCAAAACAACACATAAAATTTGACATCAGGATCCATATAATACTGAAATAAATAAATAAATTATCCTCAATTAAATATCAAAAATAAATCACCTGAATTCTGAAGCAATCTGCAACATAATAAATTGTAATCTACTTATGATAAATATACATTAACAAATCGAGAGAAAAAATTAAGAGACATACAATATTTGAACATTCATTATAACAGAAATTTAGGGTCACTTTTCAAATAGAAAAATAAAATATTCTCTGATGTTATAAAATAAAAAATTCTCTGACTGTTTTTCGATGAATTTGAAGAAAAAATGAGTCTAATATTACAGAGTATATTCTTGATTCTGGCGACAAAACAGAAATAATGCACCTTCAAAAATAAATTAATTAATTAATAACATTTGCCATTCATACATCTTATATAGAACATTTAATTAAAAAATTTAGGTAGTCTGATGAGGTCCTTACACCAATGGAAATAAATAAGCTGTAGTTTGAGCACCTTCAATTTGATGAAGTTTTAACTTTAAACTATATATACATTTCCCAAAAGAATTGTTCGAACTTCAAATGAAAACTTTAATATTAAAAAATCGATTAAACTTTTCCTAAAAATATTTATATTACAGAGATATTTCCACTTAGGTGGAATTCAATAGCATTATTAATCCTCAATTTTATTCATATTTTTAAAAATACTAACAATTCAGCATTGGGGTAATTTTACAAATATTAAATAATTCAATCACAAATTCTTTTCCTTTTCACAAAAATTCAATAAGCAATAGCAGTGATAAGAAAACCTCATAACGTTGATCTAATTCAGACAATATGATCACACCACCTAAACATGGATCGTCTATTCAAACTTGTACATTTCATCAATATAAAGAGTTTTAGACATAACGGACAGTATTAATAGATACTTCAGAAATAAACTTTTTGTACCTTTAATGTACTTTTACAAAATACCTTTATTTATTTGTTACCAGACAAAAAATTATATACACTTAATCTCTTAATCCTCACTTTGAAATATACTACTGAAACAAATATTTGAACATTCTTACTAAAATAAAAGTACATACTTTCAATAAAAACGTTTAAAAAAAAATTAAAATTAAAAATCTTATTATTAAAAAGAGAACAGTGAGAACATAAAATTCAGTAAATAGTAGGTATTTAATTAAGACAGACATAAATAAAATAAAATAGCATAAAAAAAGCATTCTGGTGCTTTTTTAACAGCTTTAAAATAAAATAATAAAATAATCTTGATATAAAATATTACTTAAATAATAAAATTGCTAACCTCCATTTCTACATTTGCTGAATTCAATTCCTTTCTTAATTCAGATGCTTCTTCTCTTTTGATGCCCCATTGAGTTCTGTAGAAATTTATCTTGTCTTCCAAGTTAAATCTGTTATTTTCGATTTGAGAAATTAACAAATCCTGAAGAAAAAAACTGCATTAAATAATACTAGTAGGGTTATTACATAAATCATAATTAACTTTAAAACAGCTATTTCTTCATAATGAAAACTGCATAGAATAAACAGGTATATTTTAATACTTCATTCCTTAGACATATGCAATTGGTGTTTCTGCACTGGACCTCATGCTTTATAGGGCCTTGAGCAAAAAAGAAGAAAAAAGATATCAAAAAGGAAATTTAAAAAAAAATTAACCGTGGGTACCTAAAAGAACTAACTAAATTTTGTGGAGATATGCCACAGTGTTTATGATTTAAAGCATTAAAACTTGGTATGTGCAGTGTATCTAATGGGGTGGCCTATCCAGTGTTTTTCTTTAATTACTTTAGTTTGAAAATTCTATTTTGTTGAATTGCATCAGCAAAATTTCATCATTACTTTTCATTTTTCATAATTGTGACATAACATATACTTTGTATTGTAATTTTTAATTTAAATTAATTTTTTAAATTTTTTTTTTAAAAATAAAATCAAACAGAGATATGTAATAATGTCTTTTAGTACCTGGTCCTTTGGACCAATGACTAAAATTTTTGAACTTCTATCCATCAAATGAATAAGAAATAATGCAAACTTAACATTGGGAGTTAAAAAGTGTTTGAGTTATCCTGTTTTATTGCATAGAAGACAAAATAGAAAGAAAGACATTTTGTATAATCACCTGTCTAAGCTTTTGAATTTCCAATAATTCTTTATCCTTGGTTGATTTTTCCACAGTACGTTGGAGACTTTTAGCATCAGTAAATGACTCCATTTGTAAAGACGTAAGCTGAACCACTTCAAAAGCTAATTGCTCAACAGCTTTTTGTAATTCGAGATCTAAGGAAAATGAGATGCACAAAACAATATAAAATCAATTGTTCCAAGTATTTTTTCTAAACATCAGCATACAAAATGTTAAAAAAAATATGACTTAATTTAATTTCTACTTCAATATTTAAAATTTAGATTGTATTAGAATAATTTTATTAATTTTGAAATAAAAATTTATTATAAATTACACTTAATCAACACAATTATCTTATTTGATAGCATAAATAATGATCAATCAATTTTATACAATTATAATTTTACATATAAATTATTATGATTATTATTATTATATATATATTATAGGAGCAAAGAGTTTAAGATGAATGCTTTAAATGTACCATATTTACTTCAATAAATGGTTAAAATAATGATAAGAAAAGAACAAAGACTCTTTTATTTACTTGATTATAGATTATTAATATCCTTTAAAAAAAACTTGGTTATAAATACTTACTAAATTTTAAATTTATTTTCTGATTAATTATTTTCAAAATGAAATATAGCCAAGATTATCTGATGTTAGATTTTCCAACATGAATGAGAAATATTCAGAGGACCTACTCATTGTAATTTTCTTCAGATAATTGATTACCAATGCGATTGCCCTACAATGAAATTCTTTCTATACATATTGTATGGTTGAACACTTAAATTTTAAAAGCTTATCACAGTATGGATTTGGTTTGATTGTTTCTAACACACGAGAGAAACATTAATAGATTATTAGCCACAGTCTGGGATTTATCTTGAAAGATGATCCGAAGACAGACAAATGTGCACACTACACTACTCTGATTTTGATCAAGGGCCAATTATTGGTGGTTGTAATGACATCACCTCTGCACTTCATGACCCAACTGTTATACCATGCCTAGACTTTTAAGATTCTGAGACCGTTGAAGTCATCACATAATGCCTCTATCACACGAGAGAAAAATATGTGCAACTGCAAGTGTAAGTGAAACTCTAAGCGCAATTCCTCCGTTCGGAGTTGCCGAAAGGGTTGCTTAATTGCCTGAACGGTTGCATGTAATTGGGTTACCATATTTTGTTATTTATCTTTACTTTTGGCTCATATTTTATTTTATCATATTTTATTATATCATAGTTTCTGAACGATGTTCGTAAAGGGAGGAAAAAGAAATCACAGACGCTGTAGAATATTGATTGATTTTGATTTAATTTTTTACATTTGTATTTGTGTTAAGTCTTTTTTTCAGCAGCAAATTAAAATTCTAAAAAACTTTATTTCCCCAATAGTGAAGTAGCATAGTATAAAAAGGATTATGATTTCTACCTCATAATATGAGATGATATTAAGATATCATTGAATTTCATGCTGCGTCCCTGAAAGGATAAGGGGGTGAAAGGGAGATGGACTTAAATACATGCTGCGTCTCTAAAAGGATAAGGGGGATGGACTTAAATACTATCTAGAATTTTGACAATTTTTTTTTATCTTGATTTGAGTGACTAGGGTATAAAACAGGGTGCATAGCGTTTTTGAAAAGTGCTTAAAGGTGCTTATTTTCGATTTTCATTTTTTAAAGGCCCTTAAAGGTGCTTTTCTTAATGGGTGTTTTTAAAAGGTGCTTTATTTTCCCTTTTCGAAAATGAAGTCTATGAAAGGGAATGTCGATTTTCGCCACGTATTATGTAAAAACGTGTTTTTCACATTTTTCTATTTCACGTTTTCAGAATTCATTCAACCACGATCAATTTCAGCGCACCGTCAGTCCATAGCGTATGAAAGCGCCAATCATTTTGCAGGTTTGGTGAAGTACTTGCGAGTCCGCATGTGCGTCTAGTGAGCTGGGTTTGGTGAGATCCTTGCTTTCTCATGTGCAACTCTGCTGTATTTTGCAAGATATTCTCAATTTCAGGCTTTATTTTTCACCCTTTGAAATCGAACCGAAAAATCTCTTGATCATTTTTAAATGGCTAATATAATCAAGAAAAGAGTTCTTTGTCAAATTCTAGTTATTTTATCATGATCATGTGAAGTCTGAGATTTATTTTGCATTTTGTCAATTTACATAGTGCTTAAAAATATTTTTTGAGTGCCTAAAATGTTCTTAAAAGTTGCTTATTTTTTGTTGAATTTGGCTCCGCACCCTGTAAAAGCATAGTTTATTTATATATATTTACTATCTAACATGCTAGCTAGGCAAGTGCGGTATCGTTATCTATGTATACGCTAAATCGAATGAGAATAAAAACAAGCTGTCTGATTTAATAGTTTAGCTACTCGAAAATTTATAAAAGTTTCATGTGTAGAAAGGACAATTTTATGACTTATACCATTTTATGCAACTGACATTGCTATCTAAACAAGTAAGGCATTTCTTCAAATTTAATTTTTTAAGCTTAATTAAAAAACATAGTCCTTTGAAATAATTCTTTAGAAGAAATGAGGGTTTAATGTATGAAATATACAATTTTTGACTTTCCTTTTGCTCATAAAATATTTATAACATCAAAACTATTAGTTCTATCAAATCAATTCTATTTTTTTAATTTAGTCTAAAAAATACATAATAAATAATGTCTATACTTGTCTTCTTGTCTATACTACAATGTGTCAGAATTTTATTGTCATCAAATTAATTTACATTGCATTAAGGAATCATCACGCCCGGTGGCTTAGCGGTAGCTCTTCGCGCTGTCGTGCCACAGGTCCCTGGTTCGATCCTCGGGCTGAGCAAGGTTGACTCAGCCTTTCATTCCTTCAGTGGGTCGATAAATGAGTACCAAGCATACTTGGGAGCTAAACACTGGGGGTTTCACGTATGGCTGAACACCTAACCGGAACAAATGCTCCTGCATCCCAGAGCCCAAAGGACAAGAAAACTGAGGTGGGCACAGAAGGCCTTGGCCCTCTGTGGACTGCCGCGCCGCTGAGTTTAGTTTAGTTTTTAAGGGATCATCAATTTTATTCATTTACACATTGCATATCAGGAATATCACTTTTATGAAAATTATTTTTTCCAATTTCTTAGTAAAATTGTTTTTTAAATATAAGAGGATTTTCAATGTCATACTTACAATTTATTATTGTAAAATTTAAAACATTCTTTATTGATATGAGATAATTTAATTAAAAATTATAGGATTTATTTTAGGACAAAATTATTGTAATATACAGTATATAAATTAAAATTTATTTATAACTATGAAAAAAAAAACAATATTTTATTAAGAACATACTTTTTATGTATCATATTATTTTGTTACAGACTTTTACGTGTTTTGTTTTGCATTTTAAATAATACAAGAATCAATTAAAAAAACAAAACATTTATTGTCAAGTGAAACATTTAGAACATTATTCATTTTCATTTCTTATTTTTTAATTTCTTTCATAAAAACAGTATTGCATCTCTTTCCTTCTTCACCAGACAAACCTTACAGGATTACACGAAATATCTGAAATAAAAGAAAGAAATCACTTTCATGATAAAATTTTACCAACACATTATTAGAATAAGAGAGATTAAATACCATTAATTTGAAATCATTTAAGTCCTTAGGTATCCCCTTTAAACTTATTTTAAGTTTGACAGATATTTTGATTAGAGTTCTAAGATTATTCTATACACTAATGAAAGATGGCAGGTATATTTGGTTTTGTAGTTCTTATGTTTGGATTGAAATTTGTTTTAAGAAAAATAGATTGTATTTATGATCGAAGACTATTAAAAATTTATGTATATTGAAAAATTAGTAAGGTACACTTACATACTTACTGTCATTGTAGAAAAGCTAAGTGTCAAAATATAAATGTGAAGTATAAATAAAAAGTAAAGTATCATTAGTAAATCATCACACACACAAAAAAAAAAGAATTGAGGGGATGAATGTAGAAACAGACAAGGAGATTGGAAATTTGCATTTTAGATTTTCAAAAATTAAAAGAATTCTTAGGGAAGAATAAAATAATTAATTCACAAATAATTATAATAATAAAAAAATTTCAAATAATCGGACACATGCTTTTACAATCAACAGTAATAAAGTTTAAAATTTGAAAATAAAGAAATATAATCATTATTATATTTTATGTTATAATAATGTAACAAAGTTTGGCAAGTTGCTTGGCGAATATTTCAAAGTAAAGCTTTTCGCCAGTATAAATCTTTACATATATAAAAATAGAAATTATTTCCATTTAAAGTAATTAAAACTTTGATCGGAACAAATTATAATAAGTTTTAATTTTATTAGCTTAAAATAAATAAATATTTTAAAAGAAAATTTATCTAGAAAATAGTGTACTATACTCACCGATACTAAAATGATGTGCAGGTTCCTGTTATGGTAGTACCTCAACTGCATTGAGATGGTTATTTCATCGTGTGAAAGTATTTTTAATGCTTTGATTTTAAAGAAAATGTTATTATTAAACTAAAAAACTGTTCCGTTACGTCTATAAAAAAATTTCATCCGATCATACTCTTCACCAACGTCGCCGCCATTTTTATTTACATTTGTATACGTCATCACATAAAATTGAAACGTCATAAAAGCAAACGATCTGATTGGTTCATGAAAGAAATTGCCTGAACGGTTGCAGATATTTCGTGCAACCCTGATTTCTATATCACACGAGCAATTTTTGGAGAAATTTCACTTACAGTTGCACTTACACTTGCAGTTGCACATATTTTCTCTCGTGTGATATAGCCATAAGAGTGGATCCGGAACCAGTACGATACAATTAGAGAACTGCAGTCTGTTCAGGTACTCAATCTTGAGAACAAACTCAAAGACATAACCCACTCAGAACCAAATCTTCCCAACAAAAATCAAAGACATAGGCCACTACACCAACTAAGGAGCTCATCATAGCATGTAAATAAAAATATTGCTTTGGTAATTCTTTTTGCAAAAATATCCAAAAAATATCTGTATTTTCATTTAATCTTTTTAAATTTCTACATCAAAAAAATATTAGATGATTAATAATTCCAAAAATTTTATTCTTAAAACCTCCGTTTGATGCAATTTAGAAAAAAATTATATTAGATTAGTAAAAAAAAAGTGCTAAACATTTATTACTGAATATATTACTACACAATAAGAATACCTTTTTTAACTTCACTTTTCCGATTCTCCTCAATTGCTTGATAATTGTTTTTAATATCAGTACACTTCTCATGATTGGTTTCTTTTCTTTCGACTTGTTCTTCATACTTGACATGAATAGCTTCTAACTTTTCATCTAATTGCTTTAAATCCTTCTGCAGATCATAGCCTCTTTCAGCAAATAACTGATTCTCTTTTTCTTGGGCTTCAATAGTTCTTTTCTAATTATAACAAACACTTATTTAATTTTTGAATATACAGTGCTTGGTAGATAAAGTATTAACAAGTGTATCTTTGAAACAAAGAATATGTGAATTTTTGAGTCAGGTGAAATTATATCCGGTATCGCGTGCAAAAAAATTTTTTGAATAAGTATTAAAACATTAAAAAAAGAGGATCAATATCAGAATCCACAAAAATCATTTGGTATTTTAAGTTTGAAAAAAAAAAAAAAAAAGAAAGAAAATTCATGCTTTTCTTTCGTCCTTCGATTTACATACTAAAAATAATCATGATAAAATGCATACAGTTTTTATACTTTTATTGACAACGAAACTAATTATTATTTTATTAATAATGAAACCAAACTTATAACATAGTTTTAAACAACTAATGTTTTACATACTTTGCTCTCATAGTGACCTTAAATGAAATACACATTTAGAGATTAAGATATTTTTATTTAGAAAGAAAATTATAATTTCAGAAAAAATATTATCAAAATAATTTTTGCAACGTACATTAAAAATAGATTTTAAGATCAAAAATAAATTATTAAAAGTAATATTTCTTTTGTACATAAGTAACATTTAAATATTTTCTATATAAGAAAGAGATTTTTCTTAAACCCTTATAAAGTAAATGTAAAGCAACTAAAAAACAAGTTTTTATTCCTAACTCTTATTCACAAGGCATTTATTAAAAGCTAAATTTAAAAAAAAAAGTTTTTACTCCCATAGTTGCAAATAATTGCATTTTAGTAGCAGGTTTAAATTAAAAGATACTATGAAACTGAAAGATTAAAAAAGATTTAAAGTTTCTTGGTAACAGTAATAAAAAAACATACCAAATCAATAAGTTGATCATCAGTTTCTTGATTAAGCTTCAACAATCTTTCTTTCAGATCATTTTGATACTTTATCAACAAAGGCTATACCATAAATAAATTATATTGCAAATTAAAAATAAAGATTTAAGATCATTTAAAACATAAATAGAATTATTTTTCAAATTACACAGTAAATTGAAAAGCTTAGTAAAATAATAAGTTATATTACATTTTGTGTGCTCTAAGCAAAGAATTCAGCCAAAATCTTTAATTAGCAGTTTTCAATAGAAAATATACATTGAAAATACCTTTTTAAAAACTGTTAAAGTTTCTCACAAATTTGCAAAAAAAATTTTAATACATGCTTCACTTATTCATTAAAATATCAATGGTAAGTTTAAATATTTCTTTTTTGTTACTCAACCCTACATGGACTGAAATTTATTTTTATCAAAGTTCGAATATTTATTATTTCATTGAATTACAACATAAATTACATAATTATTGTTACATTGAATGAATTCAACAAAATCAAGAATGTTTTTTCTAACAGTTTCTCAGTTATATATAAAGAGTTCTAAAATTTAGACAAGAACTAATTCTGACAGAAAATTATCTAATTTTGATTGACAAATGGAAATGAAGCCATGCTTTTTCATATAATTTATGTTATGCCTTTTTTGAAATTCTGGTGAAATTTAAAAAAAAAAAAAAAAAAAACGTAGCACAAAATCCATAAAATAATTATAAATAGATTAATATTTCTCGGACCTCTATTAACAATAGAATCAATAAATGCAATAATAATAAAGTCAGTTATGTAAATTACAGTTTCAACATACAGAAGAATTAGAAAGCCCAAAAATATTGATGATTAATGAAATGGCTTAAATTTCCTCAATATATTATACACACCGTAAAATTATTCATAGGTAGCTGAAAATGTATGCAATAAAGGTTTTTGTTACAAATTTTTTTTTAAAAAAGCTTATTTTTTTATTTTATGAAATCTGCAAAATAAAAATTGAAGCAGCAATTTTTCTTATAATTTATGGTGAATAATAACAAATGCCTTTCTTGGAACCCTGGGGAAATATTTAATAAAGCACAAAATATATTATTGTTAATTAAGAATTAGAAAATAATTTAAATAATCAAAAAATAGAATTTTAATAGTTTCATATCTACCTTCAAACTAAAAATTACTAGTTCTACAATAAAAATTTATTTTTGTAAATTACAATAATCTCTCCACAATCTGAAGAATTAGTGAAGTAACCATTGATACAGTAAAATGGTTGAAAATGTTTCCAATATTTTTTTAGAGCAATTCATAATCACAAAAGAAAGACAATGAAACGATCAAATAAACTGCAAAGCAGATAATTTCCTCAAGGAGAATCCCAAGATAACAGTAGCTTGAACAAAATGATATAATGCCAGAAAGAAGTTATAAATTATTTCAAATTGATATGTAATAATGTTTTCATTAGTAGCAACCATATTATCACAGTGAATGAAAAAGCTTGAACATGCATAATAGTAGAAAAACCACATTTCATTATGAAACTTGGTTAAGTTTAGAAAATGAATATAATAAATTATGTAGTAAAAACATACATGATCGAACAACAAAAATTTGTCATTTCCGCCTCCTACATCAAGTTTAATATTAAAACCAGTCCTTTCACTTCCTTCAGATTCCAAATGAACATGCGGAGCACTATTAAAAAAAAGACAAGTTCATAAAAAGTAATCCAATCGAAATATAGTACAAATATAACTTAAATTTGAGAAACATAATCACTTTAAACTATCTCCAATGATTATATTTTCAACAGAAGCTGAAGATTCTGATGTACTTGGCGCAGAATCACTTTTAGAGAGATCCAATAACTGAGACTGACCTGTGTAAAGACACTTGCATCTTAGGAATTAAAAATAAAATAGAAGTGATAATAGTATAAGTATTTCAGTTCGTGGTAATCAGCAAATAATTACTTCTGGTCAGAAAAGTGGTTTAGCAGATCATAACTAGAGATTTCAGAACTTTTGCTCAGGCAATTAAAAAGAAAGGCAAACTTATGTGAGCTACACTGCTTCATTATAAATAGTTAAAATAATTTTCTTCCTTTTTTAAGAAAGAATAGCTCATTAAGTTGTCAATTTGAAATTATCTGTAAATGATGTCCCACAGTTTTCAATATTTTTGTCCCCCATGTCATATTTGTTACACTCAATCATATCACTTAACTCCCAGTCACATTTAAAATTTTGTTAAATACAGGGCAAGTCTGAACAAGGCGGCATAATTTTACTGGGTTATAGAACGCATCTACACGAACAATATGAATTGTAGAATGTAAGATCGGAACACAAGCAGTGAAAAGGTAAAAGGTAGTTTTGCACTCTCACATTTAAAGAATCAACACAATGGGAAAAGAGGCTTTGAAAAACTCTTTTATTTACCGGGATATGACTGCGGTACAAAGAAATCATTTAAAAGAAAAATATATAATCGATGTTGAAATTGCTCGAAGAAATGCCAAAAAATAAATTTCTTGCTGTTTTTATACGAAAGTACATTACACTCTACACTGCAGATATGAAAATTGCATTGCAGCTGGGAGAACTTTTGAGCGAATTCTTTGAGCATTTCTTCGAGAAATTTTTTGCACATCAACTACATCCTTTTCTTTTGAGTATTTTCCTTAAAGATCAATACTATTCCCGTTAATAAAAAGTTTTCTGAAGCATCTTTTCCTAGACGTGTGTGTGAATTCTTTAAATGGGACAATGGAAAACTACATTTTCTAATCATACATTCTATGACAAATATTGCTCGTGTAAATGCATTCTATCACCCAGTAAAGTTTTGCGGTTTTGTTCAGAATATTTGCGATTCAGAGATAAAGAAGTGCTTATTAAAATATTTTAAATTTTAAAATTCAGGTATATTTTTCTATTGAATAAAACACAATTTTTTTTTAACCCTCTTAGTATTAGTTCAAGCTTTTTCCTAATTTCCAATCCAGCCGTTTCTAGTATCAAAAAACTCGTTCTCCAATATTATTTGATGAGTAAGTGTTGCGTAGCAACATAAATTCCAGAGCATTTTTATCCATGCATTCAACCCTTGGAGAGTTAAAAGTATTAAGGCCTTAAAAGAATTTCTTTTAAATGTAAAGTTAAGGAATCAAGTTAAACTTTATTTAAGATCATTTTTTTAACACAAAATAAAAAAGATACGCATATCTTTTAAGTAAACACAAGCTGAAAAAGATACGAAAGAAAAAAAATATATACATATGTAAATAAATTAAATAAAGATAAACTAGATAAAAATAACTTACATAAAAATATTTAACATAATTTTAAATGATCTTATTTCAACATTTATGACATTTTGAGCAAGGGCAATTTTAACATTTACAAATGTCATATTTACAGACTATAAAAGCATATATCTCTGTTAAAAACAAATCAAACAGTACAAAGAATTTTTTT